>NC_084652.1:4778849-5093015 GCF_019802595.1 Syngnathoides biaculeatus | reverse complement strand
TCATTACCCTCTCTTTAGCTAGCCTAATAAAGCATTATTGAGCCAAGTGTATGCCGCTGTTCCCGTGATTGATTCCAAGGGTTTCAAGTGTTCATCCTCAAGTTGAGCCCTGTGGCCAGAGATAATATAACATCACAGGCCGTTCTTGGTGCCGGTCCAGCTCTCTGAGCTTTCCCCTTCCTGCCGCCCGCAGCAGATAATATTGCAGATTTATGGTGGAGATTGTCTCCTTAATCTGGTTGTTTACATCCACCAACCCCTGCCTCTCCATCCCTTTACCACTGTGGGTTCCCGCTGGCAGTTCGCCCAGATTTTATTACCCCTTGGAACACATGCAGGTAGACGGCGATATAGGAATTAGGAGGATGTTTTTTGAAAGCAAGAACAAGAAATATCTGTCACGATTTGAGATAATGTGGAGGGAGGGGGGGCTCTTGTTTAGTATGCTGAATGTGTGTGTAGCCATGTGTTCGTTGCCCAATAGCCATCTGCTCGCATGTTTCCATTCAGCTATCTGTCAGCTCACCTCATTCATCTCGGGCTAACCCTGTGCTTTCAGTCCTATTCAGAGTTGCAGCTTCCCATATTGTATTCAAATAGCTTGCTTTCCGTGCCTTCAAAATAAGCAGAATTCATCCAAGTCGAATGCAGGAGACCTTTAGAATGCATTTTCTTTTTTTATACAACAGGAAAACAATCACAGTCAGAAGTCTTAGAATGGCTGTTTTAGTCATCAAAGGCAAATAAATATCACTCTTATTTATTCGTTTGCCAGGTTTGCTTACAGTGAAGAAAATAAGTATTTGAACACCCTGCAGTATTGGAAGTTCTGACACTTAGAAATCATGGAGGGGTCTGAAATTTTCATTGTAGGTGCATGTCCACTGTGAGACAAAATCCAGAAATCACAATGTATGATTTATTTTCACCATTTATATGTGTGATACAGCTGCAAATAAGTATTTGAACACCCGAGAAAACAAATGGTAATATTTGGTACAGCCTTCGTTTGCAATTACAGAGCTCAAACGTTTCCTATAGTTGTTCACCAGGTTTGCACACACTGCAGGAGGGATTTTGGCCCACTCCTCCTCACAGATCTTCTCTAGATCAGACAGGTTTCTGGGCTGTCGCTGAGAAACAGAGTTTCAGCTCCCTCCAAAGATTTTCTATTGGGTTTAGGTCTGGAGACTGGCTAGGCCACGCCAGAACCTTGATAGGCTTCTTATGGAGCCACTCCTTGGTTTTCCTGGCTGTGTGCTTCGGGTCATTATCATGTTGAAAGACCCAACCATGACCCATCTTCAACCCCAAAATCGCGTCCCTGACCACAGACCCAAGCAAATAATTCAAAATTTGAAACCTTCTCCCTGACCTTAACCCCTAAACCCATAATCTTAACCACAATCATAACAATGATCTGAACCCCAAGTCCTTGATCCTGATTCTAGACCTGATTTCTGACCACTCACTTAACTCCCAACTGCCTAATCTTAACTATTATCCCGATAGTGACCAAAACCCTATCTGCCAATCCGCTACCCACAACGGTAACCTTTAACCCTGTCAATCAACCCCCATACACGAACTCCTTAATCCTAACCCCAAACCCAATGCAAATTTCAATTGGTTTTCAGAATTAGTTTAGCTAATTAGCTCATTTTAGAAAAAATGCTTGGTTTTCAACCCCTCACTGTAACCCCTAACACTGATTTTTAACACACGATGTGTTTTAACTTTGGTCCTTTGGCTGCCTTAATTCCACTTGTAAAATCAGTTTTGTCAATGATTCTCTGGTTATATAAAATGATTCCATTTGATCCACCGATCACGTAGTTGTCTGTTTTGGTAGATGTCGATGACGCTTGCACATGAAGAGCGGGACCAGTTTATAAGTCCTGCCTTCATAATGCCGTAGTTCTGATGGGGGAAGGTGGGCGGCCATCTGCCACTACAGAACAGAAACAATAACAAACAAAATTACATAACATGCTTATAATAACGATCCCATCACGCTTTCATTCATGGTTGCAAGCTACTTGTTTACGCGGGTAATGGAGTCCATGGAGCACAACTGATTAGTGCACTCTTATGCCAACGGCTCTCTTCTCCCGTTTGGACAAAGACGTTAAATTGGAGGGGAAGTCTTCAGCGGTCTCCGCAACGCGCTCGTCCTTCGCATGCTGTTCCCGCAGACCATAGCGAAGCTTAATCGAGACAAGTGTGACAAGGTGGCCTACCTCGCTGGTGATTTGAGGAGAGTTCCTCTGCTTTGCAACGAAGTAATTATATTCAATAGGATGGAAATATCTTTGAGGGGAAGATGACAAATGGGGCCCACTTGGCTCTGGCTCATTAGCCGAGTTTAATTTAGTCGCAATTTTACAATCTCTGGAGTTAATTTACCTTTCTTTTCCTGGACTTATAACGCTCCAAACAATGGGTCTACACCGCAGTAACTAACGCTCATTTTCATTAGCGGCATTAACTGAATTGTTGATGATGATTAGAAATTATTGCAGTTTATTCTCCTTCCTGCGAGCAAACCCCACAGGTCTGCACCACTCCCTCCTGTAAGATCACGTATTGAGTAATTTTAGCTGTTCATCTTAACTTTAACTGTCACACAAGTGTAAAAAAAAGTAGCTCCGTTGTAATGTGGTACATTTACTCAGCCTACTTAAATGACTTGCAGCCATCCATTATCTACCGCTTTTCCAGGTCAGGTCGCGGGGGAAGTAGCTTCAGCAGGAATACCCTGACTTCCCTTTCCCCAGCCATTTCTTCCAGCTCTTCCGGAGGGATCCCGAGGCGTTCCCGAGCCAGCCGAGAGACATAGTCTCTCCGGCGTGTCCTGGGTCGTCCTCGGGGTCTCTTTGCGGTGGGAACACCTCACCGGGGAGCCGTCCGGGAGGCATCCGAATCAGATGCCCCAACCACCTCATCTGGCTCATCTCGATGCGGAGGAGCAGCTGTTCGACACTGAGCCCCTCCCGGGTGACTGAGATTCTCACCTGTTCTCTAAGGGAGAGCCTGGACACCCTGCGGAGGAAACTAATTTCAGCCGCTTGTATCCGGGATCTTGTTCTTTCGGTCACAACCTGCAGCTCGTGCCCATAGGTGAGGGTAGGAACGTAGATCGACTTGTGAATTGAGAGCTTCGGCTTCCGGTTTAGCTCCGATACAAAGTCTGCATCACTTAAATGACTTTTTAAAATAAACGATATTCATCAGCCTAGTTTTAATGCAGCATAATTTTTAGTTTTACTTGAGTCTTTTTGTGAAGAAATGCTTCTACTCTACTCTCTATTTAGCTATGTTCATCTCATTACTTTGATTATATTATATTATTGCTCGCACACTGTATTCATTTTGGATTGTGAGAGAGACTTTAGTGCATTTCCACCCAAAAAAATAATTGTCCTGAAATAATGCGCACTGTCCGACGCCCCAAGACGGCACCCTCAAGGCAATTTCTTTCCCAACAACAATTTAATTTTTTCCCCCTGCGGAATTGAAATTCTTGATTTTCTTACCAAAGTTAAGTAAATAGGACAAAAATGGGTGCATAGCTTTTGATGCTACACTAAAGCTGTGTTGCATGAAGTAAATTATTAATGTATCCTCATCGTGACAGTTATGCTGTTTATGCTGAATTTGATTGATCAATATCTGTTGTATGATGGCAGTGTAATATGTACGCCTTTTAGGTATTGAGTAGGACTCGTACATAGTATGGTGCTGTCCTTGCTCATCACACGTTGAAGGGCGGACTTCTGTTGACCTCCCTCATCGCAGCGCACAACCTTTCAGCTTTTATTGATTTATTAGTGTGTGCGCGCGCGACAGCTGTGGTTTTCTCTTCCCCGTCTTTCGCATCTCGCTCTGTTGGTTTTGCAATTAGTCACCTGAATCATCTCTCCTGTGCCGTTTCCAACGGCTCTATCTGCTATCACCGCAGCTCAGCCTAAGAGGATCGGCCTCTGTATACGCTCATGCGCTAATGCACCTGCTGTCTTTTATCACTGGCTGCTGACCACTACCTGGATTACCGCTGCAATAATCTCATAGACTCTCAGAATTATACACTATCTTTTATTACATCTCTGGGATCAGCATCCACGTGATAATCTCATCGATGGCACCACTTTATCTCACTGGTCCACGGAGGACTGACCGCCATCCTTCAGAAATGTGGTTATCTTTAAGTAGCCTTTAAGGTTGTGCGCCCAATTGTTTTATAACCTTCACATATCAGCACTTTTTTCAGGCCTGTTGAGACACGTTTCCATCAAATGCCTTCAGCGTAGTTCCATCACCAACATTATGGCCTTGCAATTTCAGGGTGAGCTTTTGATAGCAGATACATCCCGTGTAAAGGTACACGTTCAGTGGGGCCTTCACTTGTTTAATATGTTCCGTTCCCATGCTCTTCAATCAAAATGGTCGTATTTGAAATGGACTTTCCCGAGTGAAATTGATGAAAATACCATTCATCTGTTCCCGCAACGCCACCCAAAAAGAGACAAAAAATAGGACGCTACTCTATTAAAAAGCATCCACCAAAGAATTAAAGTTTTTATAACAGGATTTTATGCCTCAATGCCCAGCGATAATGTGTTCCTTCTGGTGTGCCACCACAGAATAATATAATGTAGGCATTCATAATACACAAAATTTCTCAACTAAGTGATTTAGTAAATTGCAGTAATATTTTTTAATATTTTTTTTTAATTTAAAGATTATATGGCTGTATTTTTGTTTGTCTTCACGTACTGCTTCACTGTTTGTGTTCAAATAGCCCTTACTTACCTATTTGTGCTTTGTTCTCCAGAAATAGGGGATTTCTGTGAGCCTATCCTCAGCTTTGTTCGCTTTGTTGTGGAGGTTGATGAATGTTGTGAGGGAAGACATGAGGACAGTGGGTGTTAGGGAGGAGGATGCACGAGATAGGCTTAGATGGAAAAAGGTGACACACTGTGGCGACCCCTAACAGGACAAGCCGAAAGAAGAAGAAAGATGTTCCCTTTGTGTTAAGATAGGCTAATGGAAAAGAATTGTCGTGGAACTATGTTGAAATTGTATATCTCGACTGTTCTGAGATGTTTGTATATTGGGGAGGACCCAAGTTGACACTGTGTCATTAGTGGTTATTACATGGAATCTGACGCATGTGTACATTTTTGCTATGCTGAGTTTAACAAATGACAGCGGTCTCATTATAGCTTGACATTTCCTGTTTATATGGATTGCAAAGGCAACATGCAGTACAACCACACCTCCAGCGTTCCCCACCCCCCACCATTTAAAAAAAAATTGCATTATGTAAGTATATATGTAATGTGTCTATTTAATTTCTTGTAAAAGTCAGTTTGAAATGATATTTGAATATTTTGGTTCCATTGGTTGTGGTATTCAAACGAGTGACGGGACAGAGGGGGCGTTAATTACTTGCCCCCCCCCCCAAGCGTTCGCTATCCCCATCACCTAATGGGGAGTTACTGTATTCATATTTTCATTTTTTTTTTAATTTGTTTATTTTTTCCTCTTCTGCACATTGATTTGCTGAGTGAGTACCCACACAGAACCCATAAATAAGGATGGGAAATGCAACTGCCAACCACACGCCTACGCCTAAACAAACACAGTGTAGCTCAGCCTCTGGCTAGTTGACTTCATGGTGGTGGGGAAGGGGGGGGAGAAATACATTCTGTGGCGCAAATGCAACTTTGAGTGCCATTAAAACCGCATCTCAGGCTCTTCAGAAGAAAATCATTTATTTCCCCCAAAAGAAGTTGGTGTTGCACGTCCCCAAAAATATTTACACTGTCGATGCTGAGCTTGACTTCCTGTTCCCCTTCCTCCACTTAATGACTCTGTTGAGCAGTAAAAGCACAGTACTGTATGGAGGTCAACTACCATACAGTAGTAGTTGACCAAGTATGAACCCACATCAGTAATGTGATTTGCGATCCGAAATAGTTGACAGAACACATACGTACGAATGTATGTTCGCACACAACTTAATTCTACTAACGTTTCTTGGGGCCCGTGGTGAAGAAAGTAATAAACACAAATGGAAAACTCACAAAAAAGTACTTTACCAATGTGCGCAAGTGTGTGGCGAAGCCTGTGAAAGTGCTAGCGTTTTATTTGGTGACGCTCGAATGTTGAGGGGAAACAGAGCATCATGGGTAAAGACTGAAATCCCTCCTAGCCAATGAGATGCCAGGAAGATACTGGGCAATGGCCAATGGGAGAGTAGCTCTATAATGCCAAGTTCGAACCAAGATACAGGATGTTCACATTTGGCGGAATTTGCGGGCTACAAATAAAAACACCTATTTTTGCTTTTCGTATCCAAAAAGTTTCTTCGTAATGACGCGATATTTTCCCGAAGAGGTGCTGCATAACCTGAATTTTTTGTTACAAGACTTGTTCGTAATTGGATTTTGTATTTATGCCCCTGCAGAATTAGTTGGTAACACAAGACGCTTAGTTTTCAGGGGACAAAAATGGACTTTTAAACCAAACTGTACTGTTTGATTGAAATTCGTAGGCAATAGAATGTAATTTTCATTGACATACTTTGTGCGTCACCATGGAGAGTCAAATCAATCACTAACAATCTGGATCACTCATGAGCTATGCTTCCTTTTAAATTTAGTACATTAAACATTTTTCTTATGGACAGAATGTTCGGGTATTAAATAAGTCACAACCAGTCTTCTACTATATATATATTTTTTTAAAATCATCATTTTACACAGATTTTATTTTATTTTTTTGCTCTGATTGCCGCAGTTGGAGCTTGACGTGCTCTGTTCCTGACAGATTGGGAAGGCAGGCCAGTGAGGGTATTAAAAAAAAAAAAAAATGTTGAAATTATTATCTTAGCATCAGACTTTGGCAGCGACGACACCTGTTGTTGGCATCCAGTGCGGCGCTTGAAAATCAACATTCCAGAGCGACAAATAACGGAGCATTACAACATAATGTTGTAAATGTACTAAATCCTCTTGTTAAAAATCATGATGTCATGTTACTCTGTGATCAGATTTGTTAGTGGGTTGTGATCATTTTGGACTTTTGACAAGGTGACCATCTGTTCTCAAGCAAATATGACGATTTGGTTTGTAGTGCTGAGATTATGACACACATCTGACTTTGGATAACTGCCTGCCTCTTCCCCTCTGTCTCACCTGCTTTCTTGGACCCGATTCTTGAAATCATTTCACCTCTCATTCCCAGTCCCTGATCTGTCGGTTTTGAGAGTATTGGGCTTTTAACCTCTTGAGGAGATCAAGGTCACTTGCGAGATATAGGTGGCTTAGGAATGTGAGAATGACGATCCTTAACAGTCGCTCTGTAACTTTACCTGTATTCATTCGTATTAGGGTATATCAACATACAGTATTAGGTAATGAGAAGTGTACTGGAACCGTGCCATGCTCTAGCTGCTTGCTACTTTGTAAACAAATACAGCCTTTAGGTGTCAGACTTTAGGCACACACTATATTACATTGTATTACATTTGTATGTACCGTATTTTCCACACTATAAGGCGCACCTAAAAGCCTTTAATTTCCTCAAAAGCCGATGGTGCGCCTTACAATCCGGTGCCCCTTATATATGGATCAATATTGGGTCTTTAGTGCAGCTCCATCTAATGGATGTATAACATAACCCCAGCCTCTACTGTTGCTTCTATTCTATGCGCCTTGTAATGCGGTGCGCCTTGTATATGAAAAAAAAGTTTTAATATAGGCCATGCATTGAAGGTGCGCCTTATAGTGCGGAAAATACCGTTTTGTGTACATCAGTGGTTGTCAAGCTTTTACACCAAGTACCACCTTAAAAAATACTTAGCATTGCATTACATCCCTATTATATTAATATGTATCATAGATTGCTATATTTTAATATATGGGTACTCTGTTTATGATAGCGTTCTGTTCCTACAGTGATGAGGTAACCTGAATTTTTAGTTTAGTCAGAAGGTGCTCGCTACCGCTAATACAGTAGTGAAGTCATAATTACCATAAATATTTGAGAAAATATTTCTAGATTGAAATATAAAACAATCCAATGAAAAATAGAAAGAAGGGCTGTAAACTAAGTTTGCAATAAACTGGTTCATTGCGCGTGATTGTGCTAAACCAAGGATCCCCGATCTATTATCTTTTGAGATCAGTTTAAAAAAAAAAAAAAAGAAAAAAACTGTTGAATTATTAGGAGCTGTTTCCATCTTCTACCTGATGACCATGAAGGTTAAATTCTGGTGCCTTTATTGTTAGGCAGTGAAAAAGCCTTTCAAATGCAAGCTGAGGCATTTTCCATTTTGTTATTGTTGAATTCAGATCATTGTGGACCACTGAGAGTCCTCGTAGCCACGTCGGGCTGAAATGATTTGCTCGAGGTAATTGTGTGGCCATTTTGCGACTGAGAAACCAATTTCTACACTCTGATATGCCAAACCATAGCTGGAATTTCAAGCAGTGAAGCGCAATCTTCTTTAACTGCTCCTCGTCACACTCCCAGGTTCTGTCTTTACTTGCTAAAGTCTCCAAAATGTTTTTTGTTTTTTTTCCAAGATGTAAGCTATATATGTTTTTCCTCTTGAAGAAATGGCCTTCAAGTTTGCTTTAAAAATTCCATCCATATTGACTCGCTAGGAGTGTCTGTCGTGAGTGGACTTGTGGAAAAAGTCCAAGAACCCATGCCAGAAACGACTCTTTTGAACCAATAACAGGAGTTAAAAAATTAACTGCTTAGCACCATGAAATTTGGTAGGCATTTCTATTATGAGTAAGATGCACAAGAAAGTGTCGAGATCCACTGGGCAAAAATTATTCTTCCATTTTAGGTTCATTTTGGCCATTTTTAGGACTCCTTTCAAAGTAAACTTAGAGATTTTGTCATTTTTGCCATCAAATTTAAAACTTGAATGACTGCATATATATTTAAAGCTAAGAGTAATCGTGTGACTTTAGGTTATGAACCGATGCTTGACAGGAAATGTATATTTCCAGTGAACCAAATCAGTCATTGAGCTATGAATTTTGGGAATTAAAAGAAAACACAATACTGTGGTTTCCCACATATTCATGCTTGGGCACACGTGGATTCATCGATTCATGAATCCTCCCTATTTTTACCCTTTTTCATTTTTTTTTCTTTTTTGGGGAGAACCCCAAAATGCTTACCGGCGGTTTTCACTGCTAATTTTTTTACCTTTTTGCCTATGCCATCGAATGTGGGCAGAGCCTGGCAAAAATATTTGATGCCCATGTCAAGTAATCGCCACGAAAATGGGGGTTTGAGGGTGCTTGGAACTTTGATTAGCGCTCCTTGATGAAGGACTCAAATGTGACACGCGGTTGCCATTGAACACCAATTCCTCAATTGATTAATTAACATTGTATCTGTACCAGAGTCAAAATCCTGTTAAAATTTGTCTTTCCCATGGCCCCTCCTCTAAATTCAGAATGTAATCTCCGGGAATACAGAAATTGCACACCAATTCACGTTTAGGATTATACTTCCAAGATTGGACACGTATGAAGAGACGGCAAAGCTACTGCCGTAGGCGATGCCCGCTGGAGGCAAATCAAGAGGCAGGATTTGTTTGTGAGATTATGGATTTTGTTTTGTTTTTCGGCCCTTTTCTGGATTTAGATTCTCCCCGTGGAAGCGTCCATTAGATGTGCTGTTTGGTGACCTTAAAGGGCAAAACATGGTCAGAGTTTCATCTTGTGGACTTGACAGACGCACATGGTGCAGTGCAAAGTTGGTGTACTGTAGCTAATCTGGTGAAAGACTAAATAAAGGTGCATGTTTGTTACCCGGCATGTTCATCTTGTCCCAGTTTGAATAGTTGAAGGGACGGGAACTTTGTTGCGAGGTTAATTAGTGCAGTCGGTTTGTTTTGTGTCAGCCCACTGAACTGAAATGATTACACACTGAGTTATTCAGTCAATTTGACTATTTATCATTTCCCATCATTTGACAGGCTGTTGCGTTTGAATGGACTCCAGCTTTCCCTATTCTGGCTTTGCTAAAAACACCAGCAAAAATGAAATGACGACGTGAAAGGGTTTTAGGGTTCACCGGAAAAGAGCTGTAAAATGTCACAATTATTATAATGTGCGTTTCCTGCGTAATAACCGGGAAAGGAAGGCTAACAATAGCGTCTGTTCCAGTTCAATTCATGGGCTACGCGTTTGCAGGCAGTGGTACAAAGGCCACATCGAGCTTGTTAAATGAACCACTTCGCTTTTGGGAGACTTCCTAGTTGCTTCACATATTCCCATTTTTATCCTCGCCTCAAATGCTGAGTAGCTACAAGGTTCGCATGATTAACCTCACAGAAAATTTCACTTTCCCAAGTTTTCTGGCAATCGGTTCCTTATGCGTCATTCACAATATTAGGACAATTTCAAAAAATTATTTTTAAAAAATAAAGGAAATTGACCTTAATCTTCTTCACCTGACATCATCCCAACGTCAATTTCCCCCCCTGTGACTGTCGTGATAGCAGACCGTGACAGTCCGACTGTGCTCCATTAACCTCTTTATTGCTTTAATTTCCCTTGCAGAACAAATAAAATTTTTCCCCCAGAACTGGAAAGTTGCTCACCAGGATTAAACAAAACAAAGTTAGAGATTTGGAGACAAATGCATTCACCCACACCCCAATCGAAGAGCCCCCGAAAATAAAAATGAAAAAAGACTCGTAATCAAACAGTGGACAAATAACCTTCGCCGTCAATGACAGTCTCATTCTTTTCAGCCTCTGGATATTAAACCCAAACATACTCAGGGCGTCGTCACAATTTATGACTCTTTCTTTCGCATGGAAAATGGCCCATATGCCAGATGATCGCTGGCGCCTTTTAGAATGATGACTTGGCTCCTGCTAAATAAAACACCGAAACAGCCCATTGCTTTTCATCGACTCATTGTTGGGAAGAGTTTTGCGAAAGTTAATTTTCTTACAAGTTTGCAGCTTGGCTCAACACATCTGAAGTACACTGCACACTTTGAGAGCAGTCAACACACCATTTTTTTTTTTTTTTTCAAAATTCTGTTAATTTTAAAAAATTGTGTGCTTTTCATACCCAATGTCCTCAATTTACCACCTCAACACTGAGACACCACGGGCTGAAAAAACTGCCCAGTGGGTCGCCATCCTCTTGAATAAATAAACACCTCACCTCTAATCAATGCCTTCTTGAGTTGGCGTTGCTGAAGCGTTGTCTGTAATTAGAAAGGATGAACGTTATCGATTAAAGGATTGACTACGACGATGTCCATTTGTGTGGTAATTGATTGTTGGTCTGTCATGAACGGCTCAAACTGCGACATTTATTTCCTAGCGAGAAAACAAACGATTGACAGTGACATTCTTAAAGGGGAAGTCCCGTCGTTTGAATTGACAATGTATCAAGATAGGTCATGTCATATATGTACTGTTCCTTTGGAAAATTTGAGGTGAATCTGATATTTAATGGTGTTTTGAGAAGATTTCTAGTGGCATTTTGGTGAGTCACATGACCTACGTGCGCAGATGTGACCTATTACGTGCGCAAACAAAGGCTTGCTTACGTTGTGACACAATTATGGCCAGCGCAAGCAACCGATACTG
Source organism: Syngnathoides biaculeatus (assembly GCF_019802595.1). Classification (NCBI taxonomy): domain Eukaryota; kingdom Metazoa; phylum Chordata; class Actinopteri; order Syngnathiformes; family Syngnathidae; genus Syngnathoides; species Syngnathoides biaculeatus. The sequence continues at coordinate 5,081,368 of NC_084652.1, read as the reverse complement.
CTATTTCTTCATCAGATGAGGATAAATCAGAGAAATCAGCACTTCCCATAAATGTGTCACAATGTAAGCGAGCCTTTGTTTGGGCACATAGGTAATATGACTCGGCAAAATGGCGGCGCCCATGAAAATTCGTAATTCCCGATAATAATCTTCTCAAAACACCATTAAATGATATCAGATCAAGCACAAAATTTCAAGGTGCAGTACATATGACATGATTTATCTGATACATTAATTGAAACGACCGGACTTCCTCTTTAAAAAGAAAACATTTACGCTGCTATAAAAACACGCAGATCTGAGCTAAACTGAAATGACCCTAAAACAAAGACACCAACCGTGATTTTATTTTATCCTGGGGAGTGTACAGATAAACCCATGTGCTCAGTATAGTTCAATGCAAACCCTCATTTAGGCCATTAAATTTAAAATAATTTTATTTGACACGACATTAACAGGAGCACACTGTTTAAAATAAACCCGTTAATCCACATTCATTTAGCTTTTTTCCAATATTTCCCTGGCTGACTTCGTCTTTAGGTGTGTTTGATTGAGACGTTGACACGAGTGGGCCGCGCTCAACCGAGCACTGATCTTTTTTAAGGATTCTTCTGTCGCCCGCCGCTCTCGTCACATCTGTCACGCGCAGCCTCCCACGGGAAAGGCTTTGTTTAGAAACGCGTATCAGAAATTTTCAAGGAGTCGCCACTATTGTTCAATGAAGCGCGGACAAAAAGAAGTCCTTTAATTAGAGTAGTGGAAGCGTTTTCGTCCACACAGCAGCTGGTTCCCTCCCGAAACTCGAGCGTGGGTGGCACTTTATCATGTTTATTTACGTAACACAACCCAGAATGAGTACCATGTTTCCATTAGGCCTACTTTTTATTTTCTGCTGATCACACGGCAACTCTAGATTAAATCGTCCCTTCTCTGCGAGTTTCTGTCTTATCTGTCGAGTCACAAATCACAGTGCAGGCTGCAGGACTTCATCTCAGCTCGTGCTTTTACCGTCCTCTTGCTGCTTATCGTAAAACAGCGCTGTGTATTTCCCCGAGTGCACGCTAATCTCCATGGGTGAGTGCATTGACCCCAGGCCATTGATTACACACCGTCGAGGCAAGAATGTCATTGGGAGATGCGAGCGGTGACCGATTGCTGCGTCTCGGCATTCCGCTCCCCCGGCTCCTTTTCTTTCCACTGTTTTGGAAAATACACTTGTCAAGGCTGAAAATTACTTTTTGTTGTCGTTAATATAACTTGGGACAAATGCATCACAGTTTCCTGGTGAGTGTTTTCTGTGCAAGTGATGGCGAATTTTATTTTCTTTGCATCTCTTTACATAATGCTAATGCTAGCAAGGCTGAATACAATCCATTTACCCTATCGGTCTGATAATTGATGACGCTTTCATGCGTCCTGTTATGATAGACATGTCTACACGATTTGGTGTGGGTGGGGGGCTGATTTTTTTTTTTTTTTTTTTTTTTTTTTCATCACCGTTTTTCATAGCGAATCCATAAAATGACTTGGATGCCATGTTCTGCCAACTTCATGTGGCGTAGGCCAGGGGTCACCATCGCGGTGCCCGCGGGCGCATGGTAGCCCGCGAGGACAATTTAAGGCGCCCGCGAGGCGTGTTCTAAAAATACCACAGCTTTAAACTTTGAGTCTGACTTGCTTATGTTATTTAGATTTTTGAAATGCCTGTAATGTCACATCATACAAAAAATTAAAAGGAAAATATTTTGTGTATGTATAATGAACTATGACTGAAGTTTGCTGCAAACAAGTCATGTAGCCCTTCGTACAGTTCTCACGAAGTAGCCCTCAGCCTCAAAAAGGTTGATGACCCCTGGCGTAGGCAAACAAGCTAATGTAGCGTTAGCCATCTTTTCTAGGCTATCAGCTTCTGTTTGGGGTTCATTTGCCGAAATCCTCATGTAGAAGCTGATCAAAGGGCATTGGAATTTGCCTCAAATGGCTATTTTCTAACAAAATGGCTTATTTCGATAATCATTTTAAGATCCACTGTGACAGGTCTACGGCTGGGTTGCACGTGATGTCGCGTTTGTCCGTCCGGGTACTTGACTGCCATTGTTGCAGACAAGCAGTCAGCTGTCCGTCGTCGTCTCGCCAGATTTTTGTTGCGGCTAGGATTTGGAAATCGCAGAAACGGAGACATTGGGAAGGGATTTTTCCGTGTTGCAAAGATTAGATTGCATGGCGGAGAAGATAAAATAGTTATCGAAAAAGTGCCTTGCAAATAAACGACATGCAGATCTGAACGGAGCTCGAGTACACAAGGCAAATGGTTATTTGAAAGTCTGTTCTGATCATTTTGTAAGTGTGTATTTCGAGTGTCCGCATATTCTACTTCAGGGAAGTCTTTCACATCCTTTGAAAGTACACCGTTGTGGAGAGTACACGGATCGACATCGTCAGAGTTTGATCTTCTGTACATGTCTAGCTTTGGCGACATCATCGAGTGATTTAAAGTAGGCAGAAAACCTCCGCCGCTCGCTGCTTACACGTGGGTCTGTGGACGTTGCCATGGTGATGTCGTCTGCAACGCCTAGCTCGTCTGTAGAAATGGCGCCGATTATCACGTGATTGCAACCCAAGCGTATAAAGCCAGAATACAGCGCATCTCACGTCATGTTGGCGAGGTCACGCTTTGAAGATCGGGACGTTGTCTTGCCCCCCAAAAAAAACAAAACAAAACAAAAAACGTTGATCAGCTTGAACATTAATATCTTGTTTTTTTTTTAGTGTCATCATTCGACTATAGATTGAAAAGCATTTGTAAATCATTGTAATCTGTTCTATTTACACAACATGGCAACTTCTGTGGAATTGTGCTTTGCAGTTCTTGATTAAAGGGTTCTGACTACTGCAGCATCAATGCTAGTTTGTTAGCCTGTCTATGGCTATTTGTATTGAATACTAGTATTAAGATATACTTTCATAAATTATGTGGTTATCTTAAATAGTTTTAACATGTCTTTCATTTGTGATTAAACTGGGATTGCACTTTTGCTTGTGAAGTTCGCTGCCAACTTTTAGCGCGGGTAGCAATTATTTTTTCGCAACTCAAGATGGCCAAGCCAACGGATCGTATCTCGATGAACTCTTTAAGTTGAGTCAAGCACAAGTCCAAGTACGACTGTGTATTAAAAAATGCTATTAGTAAACAAAACAATTTTACCGCGAGGTCCACTGAAGGCCTCGTGAGCCTGTGCAATGCGCGGTTGCACATTTGTCGGACGTCTGTTTGTGAGCATCTGGCGTGTTGACGCATGATTAAAGCACATCTTCAGAGGGTCAGGCGTTTTCTGTTTGCCGTGCCTGACCTCAGCTGTCAGAGCTATATTGACCGTACACACACCACACACACGGGAACTGCACAAGGTCAGCTGGGATTGGCTTCAGCTCACCTGCAATTTTGAAGACAAGCGCTATAGAAAACAAATCTTTTTTGCAACATTATTGATTGTCTTTATAGTCAAGAACACCAGCGTGGGATCGATTCCCACTCGGTGGTGGTGTCGATATGGGCCCTGCGACTGACTGGCGACCAGTTCAGGGTGTAGTCCGCCTTTTTCCCGAAGTTAGCCGCGAGAGGCTCCAGCGCTCCCCGTGACCCTTGAGGATAAGCGACTTTGAAATTGGAATCGGACTGTCATGATGTATATGTTGAGCCGCAAGCAGTAAGTAGACATAAACTCCAACCTCATCCACCACATTTGAATATTTTCTTACTGGTTATATTGTGGCCATTTTTCCCCATTTCTCAATATGGGGGGGGGGGAGTTTCTGTCGCACACAGCTGCTCTTAATAACCATCATTAGCTCGCCCAAATCACGCGTACTGACACTGCCGTCATCCAATTACTTCCTCATAATTCTTAAAATAGCTGCAATTGGCAGCTTTGAGTAGAGAGTAGATATGTAACTTATTAGCATAAGAAAATGTGAATCATTAGTATCCACTTTTATGGCAATCGGGAATTTGGTAGACGTTTCTATGACAAGTCAACCCACAAAAACGTCTGAAGATTACATGTCTGTGGTTTGAAGAAGTAATTTTTGGGTTGCCTTTGCCGTTTCCAAGGTTCCTTCATCAGGAAACTTGTTGGAGATATTTTTCACGATCGCTACCATGTTTGAAACTTATTTAGTAAACAAATGGGTGACATAAATTGTCAAATGTTTGTATTTTTGTCGTCGTATGGGCAGAGCATGACGGCAAATCTGAACCTAGACCACAAAAGAAAATCTAGGCGTCTGTAGCGTTACAAAGAATATTTGGACAATGTTAAGTAAGCAACATGAAATTTGGTCGGCTTGTGTATCAGGAATAGACCCACAAAAATCTCATGAGTAGCCATGCCTGAAAACACACACAACATCTGACATTTCGCTTTGAAGCAGGCATTTTAGTCTAATTTTCGCTTGTTCCAGAGATCCTTTAAAGAGTTACAAGTTAGAGATTTTGGCCACATTGTAATCACGTATAACAGCCATATGGGAGACACTAACTCCAAAAGAATGAGAGATTTCATCATTGCGAAGTTAAGTTTCATGACTTCAAAGTAACCTTGGACCTAATACGCTGTAAAACTCTGGGAAGGGCCATTTCCCTTTTAACTTGCTATGTTGTTCATAACAGGCCTTTTGGGGCTTTTAACATAGAGGAACTCCAGCGCTTGTATCCTGGGCAAAATGAATACATATTAGGGTGCCAGATAATTATGAAAGGGGAGCACCCACCAGCAGTGTGTTGAAATTAGGCGAGATGCCCATGACTCAATCAGCAAACAAATACTGTGGAAAAACACAAGGAGGCAACCGTTTTAATTTGAGGCTGCCGTTTTTGGGAATTTTTAGACAGAAAAAGACCAAAAACTACATCTTAAACCACAACTCATTGTCTTCTATTACTCACTCTGTTGCATTTGCTGCGATTATCAGCCTAAGGCTTGACATGATGGATTTGTGAGATTGTAAACGGGAATTCCAGGGCGTTCTTCTTCTTGTTCAAGGTTAATTTGCTTGCCCTTTTGTCCCGGGAAAAACAATAAGTAGATAAGAATCAGCCCCCAAACATCGGTTAAATCTTGTCCTACCCTCTGGCGTTGGCGGGCAAATCGTTATTGCAAAGCAGACACTATAGTTCTTCAGAATCATGGTAATTGTTCAACATATGTATTTGATCCTAGTGATTGAAAGTTTCACTTCTTTAGACAACCAAGTCAGACGATTTGTTGCACACAGAAGCCTTTAATTAAAGGGAGGGGGGGGGCAGAGACCACTGCCAGGGTACCTAATCACTGAGGGCTTCTGAAACCTTTCCTCTCAATAATTCAACAACACCCATAGCCTGCATAGGCAACGGCGGTGAGCGATCACATGACACTCCAGCTAAGTGACAGCAGCTGCAGGTGGTCTCCCACGAGAGGTCGCAGTGCACAAAATACCAATAAAGATATTTATCTCCGTGTTTGTGTTTGCCAGAACCTTGAGCATGTCAGAAACAAATGACCAATGGCCGTGAATTAATATTACGCTGAAATGAAAACGTCACCTAAGTTGGTTTATTCAATCTGAATTTTACGGCTATTTTTAATAACAGTCAGCCATATTCAGAGAGAAATACTCAAACAATCCAATACGGGCTTTTTTAGGTTATGAACGACGCAGAAGTAACCACAGGGACGAAAGTCGACCACTCCGCTTTAAGCTTTATTTTGGACTGCCATCGAAACGGCAATTGAGATCATTCAGAGTAATTAAAAAAATTGTCATTGTCGATCAAGGACGTGGTCAATTGCCTATCCCTAATTTTTGGACTGGATCCCGGCCAATCACAAAGCTATTCTGAACGACCACACAAATGCCAAGGAGTCACTTATGTTAACGACGACACAACCAATGGGAATAAAGATATAGTAATTGGTTAACTTAGAGTAAGTATTTTAAATATTCTGCTCACTGAAAGAGCAATGTATCCACTGATATGCACTCAACTGTCAGCTGTGGAAGGACAAGCAAACTTTTAAGAGGTTAACGATGACCGCGGTCCCATTAAGCCTGCCAGTCAGTCATCTTCCTGGATCTGACACTTGCAGATGGAAGACTGCTATTTTTAATGTTATTAATTACCTCGTGTTTGAACCCCTCAGTGTCCCTTTAAGGACGTCATTTCTGCAAGAGACATGACTTTGACTCCTCCCAAACCACTTACCGTATTTCTGGCATTTTTGCGTTGTGAGGGCCGAGAAATGAAACTTAAGAGCGGAGTCAGCGCAGTGCAATATGCAGTAAGTCATCACATTTAGGACTTTTGGCGGCTCAGTGGGTGCTGCTGTTTTGCTTAGCTTTGAAATGGTATATGCGTGTGAACAGCTCTTTCTAAACTGGAATAATTACAGTTACTACCGGTTTATTTCTTTTCTGAAACGGTGAAATAACTCTTTCTCACATATGTATTATGCGTCATTGTCACAAAGGAAAAACAAGCAGACGAAGCAAAGCAAATGACTCTTATCAGCGCCACTTCATGGATCATGTTAACATGGCCCAGGAGTTAATCGGCTTTGTTAACTCCCTCACTCCCTCGTTGAATGTCTGTTTTAGATTAAGATGCCTGGTCAAACAGCTGGAGAGAGGGGAGGCTTCCCTGGCCGACCTCAAGAAGAACCTCGAGTACGCGGCGTCCGTGCTGGAGTCGGTCTACATCGAGGAGACCAGGTGAGCGTTGATGTCCGTCGGTTTTATGCCGTGCTTTTTTTTTTTTATTTGCGTGCGGGGTAGGGATGAAAAGGTAGGGACATTTCACATCATGAATATGTTGAAAATTAGCAATGGTTGTCAGAATTTTCACCATATTGTGAAGAGAAATACATCAGACACTACCTTTTTTACAGTACTTCCTGGATGCTTTAACAAGAGCCAAAGCAATCATGCCCACAAGATTACAAAAAATATCTAAAAACAAAAATATTAGATGAAAATTGCGCTATTGGAAGTGAAGACAAATAAAACAATAAATGAAGATACTACCTACGTATTACATAAAACCTGCTATTAGAATATAGAAATATACCAAGAATATACTGACAAATATAACAAACATTGGATGATCATAAAAGAAAATGAAAAAATCAAAAACAATTCCAGTTAGATGAAATTATATATATTTACATCAGTATACTATACTTTCTTCTTCTTGTTTTTCTTTTAGCTTGTCCCGTTAGGGGTCGCCACAGCGTGTCATCTTTTTCTTGGATGCTTTTACAAGAGCCAAAGCAATCATGCCCACAAGATGACGAAAAATATCTAAAATAAACAATATTAGATGAAAATGCACAATTGGAAATGAATACAAATAAAGTAAAACAATAAATGAAGATACTACCTACATATTATTTTAAAATTTGCTATTGGAATATAGAAATATACTCAAAATGTGTGTGTATATATATATATATATATACACACACACACACACACACACCCACACACTGTATGTTAAATAATTAGGAATAATGCAAACGTTAGCTAGAAAACAAAACATTAAACAGTGTCCAAAATATTTAGAAAATACACAAATATTACACAATTTTTAACTGCAAAAAAAAGTAAAGCTACAGTGAAAATAACATTTTTTCCGCTATGAGATGAGTAAAGGTTATCCTAAAAATATTGCCTTCCCCTTGCATACGTACCATTGTCACTGACTAGCTAAATGCAATAGTAACACTCGTTGCAGTTTGGAACAGTACATACATTTTTTTTTTTATCACATTCTACTAGAACACTTTTCATCATGTGGGGTAGATTTAGGTGACAGTTGACTGCAGGTCCAGAGTATAAGATATGTCCAGGATAATGGAATTATGCAAGCCTCTCAGTCATGTGGATCCCAGCAGATTAGGGCCGTCGATGGCACGACCACCCCAGGATGACGGATGATGAAACCGCAGGACCGCATGACTGCGATTACCGCCTGTGATGCGGGCGCTGTCACCGCGCCATCACGACTTTGTGCTTGGTTCAGAGGCTTTGACGTTACACGTCAACTAAAACACTGTCAAGAATGCTGTCACACAATTGGATCGGAGCCACACATGATGGCGTTTTAGGAAGCCACGTTACGCAAGATGTGATGATATTTGATGGATGTCACTAGGATTTGGCTTTGATCCCCTTGTCAGACTGCTGCTATCTGAATTTTACCCTCCCCCCTTCTTCTTTCAGGCGTTTGGTGGACACTGAAGATGAGCTCAGCGACATTCAGTCTGAGTCCGTACCGTCTGAGGTGCGCGACTGGCTGGCCTCCACCTTCACGCGCCAAATGGGGCTGATGCTGCGACGCAACGAGGAGAAGCCTCGCTTCCGAAGCATCGTCCACGCCGTCCAGGCGGGAATATTTGTCGAGAGGTAAAACCGAAGTACAGTCTTCCACTGCATAGTCACAATTCCCTACCGGCAGATTTTTAGGGGGAGCCTGTGCGCCGTTATATTCAAAATTGGGATTGCAGGGAGACACCAAAACCATTTTTGTAATAAAAGGTTTTTTTTTTTTTCATCACCATCTTCTGGCCACTTGGTGGCAAGTAAAAAAGTTTGAGTTAGCTGAGGAGCTTCATGTCATGGTTTGTTGACATACTGTGGCATCAGTAGGCAATTATAGACATTTCTGGAATGCATCAATTTTTCTTAGGTTTTCACAATTTGGTTGGTCCCGATCTGCCGAACGTAGCGCTTTAGCATTTTACATACTTTACAGATTTTTTTTGTGGAACATATTTACCCATCTGTAGCTTTAGCTTTGAGATTGTTGTGACTGCAGGAGCCTTTGAGTGTTATGCCATATGCAGCTTTAACGTGCCACGTGTAACTTAAATGTGCCACTTCTAATATTATTAAACAATAAGATGAACACTAAGTATAGAGCTCATGCACGTGACGTCACAGTTTGCACGGCGCCATATTGCCGGTCAAACCTGGCTGCTCTGCACTGCGGGAGCCATTGACCCAGAGCAGATTTTTCAAATTGCCCGAGACCTGTTGCCAAAACAGATGAGAGGGATATTCGGAGAGATCATTCTATGGAATACCAGATGAAAAAAAAAAAAACCACAAAATATCGATGGATTTCACCAATTAAATGTGATTTTCCACGTACCTTTTGTTTATAATCACCTTCTAAATGTTTAACGGTATCCGACAAAACTCTGGGTGTCGTGTTATCAGACGTATTTTCATTTCGTCTCCACAGAATTAACTTGCAACATTGCTTTGTTTGACCGGCAATATGGCGAGTCACATGATTTTATGACGTAGGTCCACGAGCTCTATAGCAGTGACTGAGTGCGCCATCTGTTTTTCTTTCAAGGTGTGCCGTTTTTAGTTGTGGGTGTTCATTTTTTTTTTTTTTTAATCACATGCAAACAGGATGTACCGACGCACCTCCAATCTGGTGGGACTCAGCTACCCCCCTTCTGTTATATCTGTTCTGAAGGTATTAACGCATGCTCTCCAAAACCAAGCACGACAAGATTAGAAGTAACACATTTTGCAAACAGTGCATAGTGCAAGGATCGAATGAAGTTGATTGCAAATTTAGCTACCCCCCCCCCCCCACATTTTAAATGTATAAAAATTAGTGTAGTATATCATTTTTCTTCTCCCACACAGAATGTTGACAAATGGTCATTTGACGTGTTCGCCCTGAACGAGGCCAGTGGAGATCACGCTCTTAAATTCATTTTCTACGAGTTGCTCACCAGATATGATCTCATCAGCCGTTTCAAGGTAAACATACAAGACGATGATTTTGTCCATGTATTGTTATAAAAAAAAAGATGGAAAATACAAAAATATTCAAGAAAAGTGTGAAAGACAGTCCCCAAGCCCCAACCCATCACTGTACTGTATTCAGAAAAAATATTTGGCCTTAAAAAGCCCAGTTGCAATGACATGCTTAATTTATTTTGCATGACTGGGCCTCCAGATATGATTTTTCAAAGTAAGTTGACGACATTATTGATAAAAAACAAAAGGAGCTGATGGGCTCTTTTTAGTGCAGCACTGACTGTTTCGAGAAGATTTGGACACTCTACATTAGATCTGTTTAGCACATTTTTTTTTTATCGTTTCTAATAGCTGAGGACACTCCACTCCAAGTAGTGACAGTGCATGAGTGTAAATGATCGAGGCAATGAAGCTAGCGTGAATATGTAATCACAGTCCAAATGATGCACAATCCATTTTAACGGCACCAGCCTCAGTTGCTGTGGGGCAACAAGCTCGACGAGTTACATAAATCAGGAAATCTGTCTTCCAGTTTCATCTTGTAACATGAGATTTGGTCGACATGTCTGTCATGAGTAGACTTGCAAGATAGTCTCAACAGATGCCTGAAAATACATAGGAGGTCTGCCATTTTTGGTCCTTCGACATTTCTAGGGGTCCTTCAAAGTGGACTGCTGTCTTTCCTTAACATATCGAAGTGCTCTGTGTATTTTTGGGAGGGCGGGGGTCCTAGATGTGACCATTACAAAACGGACATAAGTATTGGCTATTTAAAAGAGAGAAAAGGCATTTCGGTGGACACAGTGCACGAAAAACGTTTCAAGAACCCACGGATGAATTTGAACAGAAAGTCAACCCATTTTATTTTGAAGACCCCATTTTTAGAAATCGCCAAGGTTTAAAGTTGGACGATCTTTTGAAGAATTCACCAGAGTGCGCGAGATCCCATTCATTGCTGCTCGGAGCGTTAATTAATTTTATTTTCTTTGTCTCCCAGATTCCAATTTCAGCAGTTGTGTCGTTTGTCGAAGCCCTGGAGGTGGGATACAGCAAGCATAAAAATCCCTATCACAACTTGATCCACGCTGCCGATGTTACGCAGACTGTTCATTACCTGTTACTCAAGACTGGCATGGTGGTGAGTTTGCACAATGCATTTTCAGACCTGCTAAGCTATTAAAATTCACTTCCAGATTGTCCAAATTTGTCTGCGTTTCCATATTTTCAAAATTTTGTCAAGAACATTTCGGTGTTACAGTCACAATTATGACAATTAAGACTTTACATCGATTTTATTGAGTTGATCGGAATCGATGATAATTGGCATTTTTTTTTACTGATTGACCCATCGGTCTCATCATAATTTGCTGATCCGATCAATAACATCATTGATCCACTCCGAGAAACACATTTACTCTGTGTCACTGTTGTGCACAGTATATCTGAATCAAAAGCTAGTTTATTTTTATCTAGTAGTATTTATCGTATTTTTTTTGTCATGTCGCTTGACATAGCACTGTAAATATTGGATGGACAATACATCCATCCATCCATTGTCTTCGCTGCTTATCCTCACGAGGGTTGCGAGGAGTGCCAGAGCCTATCGCAGCTGTCAACGGGCAGGAGGCGGGGTACACCCTGAACTGGTTGCCAGCCAATTGCTGGGCACATTGAGACAAACAGCCACACTCACAATCACACCTCGGGGCAATTTAGAGTGTCCAATTACTGTTGCATGTTTTTGGGATGTGGAAGGAAACCGGAGTGCCCGGAGGAAACTCACACAGGCGGGTCCAGGATCGAACCCGGGACCTCAGAACTGTGAGGCCAACACTTTACCAGCTGACCCTCCGCGCCTCCCTGGACAATACATTTTTTTTTTTTTTTAATGACATTCTATACTTTTTCCTCCACCCAAAAAAACAAAAGCACTAGTCTCCTTTCATGCCCGAATTCCATCTAGCCACCCTCTGCTTCCAGAGTGTTTTTCTTTCATCACCTTAATAAGATGGCCGTGACAGCCCGGCGACACGCTGCCTTTTCTGCGGGCCGCGCCTCGCACAGAAAACCACATTACTGCCGTGACCACGGGGCTCCCGGGGGAGCCGCGCGAGAGCATTTGTCATTCCGCACACCCTCCAGACTCCATTAAGTCAACAATCAACAGGTCATTCATAAAGCAGGCCCACAAGTAAATACACCGGGGGCATGCATCGGCCATTTTGCTCAATGCCGTTTCCATCCGTCTCATCCCCCGCTGTTGATTTGTTAAAGGGATCAAGCTGAATTCTTTTCGACGTACATGAAATGCCCACTTGCAAACCTGTCTGAACCAAGTATTACCATGAAAACTTTTCAGAATTTAGCTACACCCAGCCGTTGGTCATTTTTTTATAATTGATTCCCAAGCAGGTGCCTGGGGGCGTGCTGAAAATTTCATCTTCAAAAAGTGCAGAGCACTGCAAAAACGACTGGTTTAATGGGCGCCGCTCTCCGCGTCGTAGCCCTCTAGGTCGGCGTCGCGAACGTCACACTCGTTGACATTGGACCTGCGGGAGAGGGGACGGGGCGAGCAGTCGGAGTTGCATAAGACGGGACCCATCCCCTCGCTGCCAAGTCCTCCGTGGATATTTTAATTCCACAGCCGTCCGTGGCAGTGAATGGTTCTTAACCATTTTTTTTTTCATTCAGGGTATCATAAACAATGTGTTGTTTTAAATGGGACTGAAAATGCATGTCTGTTTCGAAAGAAGGGGAAAAAAAAAGTGTTGCATATGCAGATGGCATCATTTAATCCACTCTTCATTGCAAAAAAATAACATTGTGTAACTTCTTCTCCCAACTTTCCTTTTTGCCCTCCTCACCTTCCCCCGTCTCTCCCCATCACTCATTTGTTTCCCCTTCGCGCCGAACCGTAATGTATTCTCTCCTACACATCTTCATAAAACAACCTTCCTCACGTCCTCGCTTTTCCGTTCACCGCCTTCCCCATTCCTCATCACTTGATTCCTTTCCATTACTCCCTCTGCGCATTCTTTCCCATTCACGGCTGCCCTTCCATTGTGTCATCCTCCACCGTCCTTCGTTTGCCCCCACCCATCCCCCCTACAGCATTGGTTAACTGAGCTGGAGATCTTTGCCATGATCTTTGCTGCGGCCGTGCACGACTACGAGCACACGGGGACCACAAACAACTTCCACATTCAGACAAGGTAATGGATCATAAAATCAAGAGCGCTCGGCTCCTGACTCCGAAATGGATGCTCTCATTTACCAAGGCGAGAGGGACTTTCACACATACGGGTGCTGGGGCAGCGATAACAGGGGAAGAACAAGAGACAATAGTTTCACGTTCTGCAAATTACTTCCCTCATGATGTATGGAAATGTGGAAGAACATTCAAAGAAATATCATTTTCTTTTGACGCAATCGTCCAGCCCGCCAGTGATTAGTCATAACCCCGACCTTCCATAATAGAAATAACCAAAATGACTCGAGCTGCGCATCAAATCCGAAAAACTATCGTAATGCAGTGTCGTATCATCAAGTCTAGTCGAGTTCAAAGCTCGGGTTCGACACACCGACATCTTGGAAACTATTAATTTGTTCAGCCAGTTTTAAAGAGAATCACGTCTGGGCCTAAAATGAGGATATCGACTCAAAATGAGCCAATCGTTTCTATCGTGCAAAGGTGATGGTTGTCACTATTAACTGTTGTGAAGAGAATGATAAGCACCCCACCTCGTACAATAGAAATGGAAAAAAACTGATCAAGATGTGCTGCAAGGTCAGGGACATTACGGTAATGCAGTGTCACATTATGATATAATTTCAATTTGGGCAGAGAACCTGTTAGGCTTAAATTGGAATCCATTCTGCATTCACACAATTTAACCCCATTGATACAAACATTAGACTGATCTAATTCCACTTGGGCAATAAAATTCCCTAACAACCAAAAATAAAAATCCTGGGATGAGTTTCAAATATCATCAAAGCCCTCCCGCTGATGATACTGATTAAAACGAGAAGCGGCAACATTCGATGGTCGCTGCCGGTCATAACCGCCGTAATGGATATTTGCTCTGCCTCCTCCCAGGTCCGACACGGCGATCCTGTACAACGACCGCTCGGTGTTGGAGAGCCACCACGTGAGCGCGGCCTACCGCCTCCTGCAGGAAGACGACGAGATGAACATCCTGTACAACCTCTCCAAGGACGACTGGAGGTCAGAGCCAAGAAGAGGGAGCGGAGTGACTTCAATGGGGGAATAAAATCCGGTGGCAGCTTGACATACATTTGCTGCAACTTTGTACCTCTTTGGGTTTCACGCTGTCACTTTGCCATTTTTAGGCGTCGTGTTTGTTGAAAACCAAAATTGTCGTCACGGGTGAGGCTCAGATTCGCCGCCGAAAAAAGGGAAAGCCACTGAGGCCTGTACAATTTCGACTGTTTATTGAATCGGGCAAACGGCCAAACGCAAAAAATTACAACACTCGCGAGCAGCTGCAGTCGGCTGACTCGCTTCCAGACACGCTCACAACAAGGCTAAGTGCTTGACATTATTGTGTAGGCCACGCCTCTTAAAGGCACACACGACACTTTAGTTGTGACTGTTAGTTGCCTCATACGCAGTTGATTTCTTTACACTTGCTTTTATCTTTTTATAACCGTGCTATTTTTCTCAATTCAAAATATAACAAATAAATATATTGGGTTTTTTTTTTGAGGATTCTGGGCCAAATTAATGGCATTCCAATACATGTCTTTATTGGTCTTTTTAAATTCGCAAGTCAGGTTACTACTGTACCAAAAAATAATATGAAGCAAGAGAAAAGTTGACCTCCACGTACACACAAGGCATTCATAGTGATTTCGGCTTTTGTTCTGCGGGAAATGACAAATGCTTTCAAGGTCCAACAGTTCTGTACCCAGTGAAACTGTGATAATACATTAGAGCAGACAGGCACAATCCAATTTTCATAGCATGAGCCCGAACCTGTCAAAGCAAGACGCTTATAAATAGCTCCAGCAGTCAGTGCCGGCTGTCTGCTTTTTGCTCCAGCAAGCTTTTAATTCTTTTTTATTATTAGGATTTTTGTTTTTTTTTCCACCCTTGTGCGCGCACACATTTCATTTTGTTTTGTCTTTTTCTCGCAGAGAGCTGCGTGCTCTGGTGGTGGAGATGGTGCTGGCCACCGACATGTCCTGCCACTTCCAGCAGGTGAAGGCCATGAAGAACTTCCTGCAACAGCCCGAGGGGTCAGTTGACCTTTTCCCTTCAGTTTCGATACGAATCCCTTTACGCTCCGCAGTCTCCGCTTGGCTGCAGCGCTCTTTTGTTGTCATCCATCTATTTTCTATCGCGCTTGAGCCTGTTTCAGCCAATTTTGAGCAGGAGTTGGGATACTTCTTGGCGCGATCGCCAGTGAATCGCAGGGCACTTAGAGACAATCATTCCTGCTCACACAGTGTTGCCCAGCTATTTTGCGGCTCATCATTCGCACGCTCATTTTAGAGCTCGTGCACCTACGTCATAAAATCACGTGACCTTTGTTTACCTCGCCATATTGCCGGTCAAGCTAAGCATTGCTCAATGCTAAGTCGGTTGGAGACGATGCGAAAAGGTGTCTTCTAACACGACGCGCAGAGTTTTGTCCGATAGCGTCAGACATGTAGAAGGTGAAAATAAACGACGGTACGTGGAAAAATTTGATAAACTGGGCATAGAGGATCCGTATTTAATGCCGAAGTCGATGTTTTCGCCAATAAGAAATTGGACTGTTAATTCACTTCCGCTTGTCTTGGACAACTGGATCTACACACGGATCTCGTGAGTAAATCGGCGAGATTTACACGGAAGAATTTTGAAAGCGTAATCAAAATGGACGCATACAAATACTTAGTTGCCGGATCTGTTGTCAATCAGGAATAAATACCACATAGTGACGGTTTTGACAGCTCGTGAACGCGACACATTAACCTTTGCCGGAATCCATCAATTTTTCAGCTAATATTCAATAGAAATGCCAATGTTTAAATAAATGACCCATGGTTTTACATCAACTCACATTCATTAACTGTGATTGGGGGAAAAAAAGAGGATGGAGTCGTGTCCACGGAACATACATGGAAGCGATGGCGGCCACACTTAACCTCCGTAAACCTTTGCGACAGACTTTTCTTTTTTTTTTTTTTTTTTTTTTTCCTCAATGCGCATCATTTTCAAATGAGCCAATTTGGCATTATAAATACTTCTTGGTAGTTTGAGATTGAGAAGAATAATTCGTACCTGAAATGAAGCGATCGCTACACAGTTGTGTGTATTTTGGTTGGGCACCATTAATCACGTTTCATTGCCGAAATCCATCGATCTTTTCTGGTCTTTTCAGCTGGTATTCCATAAAATGCTCTCTTTGAATATTTGTCTCGTCTGTTGTGACAACCAACAGCACAACAAGTCTCGGGCATTGTGAATATTCTGGTCCGGTTCAATGTCCTCCACACTGTCAGGCGGCTCTTTTTGATCGGCAAAATGGCGACGTCACGTGCACGAGCTCTACATCACAGGTCGACGGCTGCACAGTAAAATACTAACATATTGAGCACGTTTCTGCTGGATGTACAAACTCCTCCTAAGGAAGGCTGTGCCTTTTTGTTTAAAACGCCACTCTTCTCCTGATTTGTAACATACCAGTGACATTGTGTATTGCTTTTATTGGAACTCCAGTCAAATGAATAAATGCTAAAAATATTTGCATTTCCCCTGATAGAAATGGCGTAAATCACAAGCTGTTAGTACAATTAAAAAAACTGCACTATTGCTCCCTATTCGTATGTTATCTCGAGTCTAGCAATTATTTTCTGCTGGTGACTCATCTCTGGTTGTGCGGCAAGTGTGATGGTGATGATAAAAGGTCAAGGATTGTAGGAGCATGGGGGGGGGGGTGACCTATTGACCTTGTCGGTATCATTTCCAAAAATGCCCTGAAAGCACTGATAACGGATAGGAGACTGACTTTCAGCTCCCTTGGATGTTTATGTGTGTCCGAGAGTGAGTTGCAAACAAGAGTCTGAAGAGTGCTGACTGCAGGGCATCCTTCCATCGACCCCCCCCCCCCCCTCTCACACACATCCGAGAGATTGCAGTGTAGAATGCTGAATGGACTATAATGTAATTTGAAGCAGTCCGCTGCAGGCCTGACGCAAACGGGATGAGGACGGGGAAACGCGAGCCGGTCTTTCTCACCCCCCCGTGTTTGACCTTCTGTGCCTGTTTTTTTTATTTGTCTCCTTCCCATTTTTTTGCATCTGTTTGTGAAGCGTGACACGATTTTAATGCTCTCAGCCACACCAGTAACGGCCGATAATGTGAAATGATCTTCACAGCAAATTTCGGCGAAACAGACAATTAGTCTTAAGCGGGGCAATCGCGTTAAATGGGAAAATATATTTGGATGTGAACTTTTTTAGGGGAGGGTGGATGACCGCATAATAATTTTGTGAAATCCTGAGTTCTAAACATTGGCTGCTGTGTTTCCCGGATTTGCCTGTGTCTTACCCTGTATTTTCCCCAGCTGTCTCATATACTTACTAGAACACTGGTGTCAAACTCGAGGCCCGGGGGCCGGACCTGGCCCGTCGGATGACTTTATGTTGCCCGTGAAGCTAAATCACGTGTATGAACTTTTGAGATTTTTGTTCACATCTGTACCAAAAATTTCAAATTATGATGAGGCGCTCAAGGATTTTTATGGTTTCACAGTCATAACGTCCCGATGAGGGGGAAACAGGAACTCCGGTGTGGCCCGTGACAAAAACGAGCTTGACACCCCTGCTTTAGAAAAACCTGGTTATGAAATGAGTAAGTAGAATCAGAGGGTTAAAAATATGTAATTGTCCTAGTTTTAGGTTTAGTTTGGGTGTAACCTTCAAATGAGATAACTTTGATAAAATGAAGGCTACAGACAGTATAAAATATGCTATAAAACGCCAATGGCCTTCGTTTATTGCTTTCGGTGTAGCGGCAGAGGCTGCGATAGACCGTTCAAATGCTGCTTTTGTACTTTCTTTTATGTTGCGCACAAATTCACGTTGGCGTGATGCCACTTAAAACGAGTTTACAAGTTTAATGTACTGCAAAATCCGCGAGTCATGACGTGTGCTAGCCAGAGGCTGGACTGCAGTTTGTTTGCAAAGTTCTACACACAAGGCAGATATGTTTGTTACACTGGGTATGCCAAAAATCTGCATCCGTACCATTTTACCCTCATGGTACGCCCTAATCAAGAATAAATGTCGGGTGTGCTTTCACATCTTTGATACGGTTTCCATCAACTTCAGTGTGCATCTTTTAGAGTTCCCTTGTAAAAACCGCAAAGGAACTAAACATGAATTATGCAAGTGACTCAAAGCGTTACAGGACATTTTTGATTCTGCACATTGCTGCTTCAGAACAATGTATTCCAATTTTTTTTTTTTGTCATTTATGGGCCATTATTAGTCACATCCCAAATTGGTTACCTCGTCTTTTGAGGTTTCATTGGTCCTTTTTTTAGTTTTGTTTTTTTTAAACCCATAAATTCACTCGCCTTACCGTTGTTATTATACCTGTGTATTAAGGTGACTCTCCGTTTGCTGTCATCTTTAGCATCGATAAGCCCAAAGCCCTGTCCTTACTGCTGCACACCGCCGACATCAGCCACCCGGCCAAAAGTTGGGACCTTCACCACCGTTGGACCACCTCTCTGCTGGAGGAGTTCTTCAGACAGGTGAGTGCCACTGGAACACTGACCTCGTCTTTTACAGTCTCACAGCATGTAACTCCAATCCTAAAGTCCTTGAACTGGCTTCCCGTCAGCTTACGAGTAGATTTTAAAGTTCTGCTACTTATTGGTTTATAAATCACTAAATGATTTAGGTCCTGAATACATGAAAGAAATGCTTACGGAATACGAAGCCAGTAGAGCTCTGAGATCGACTGACTCGCGTCAAATTGTGGAGCGCAGAGTCCAAAAAAGCAAACATGGTGAAGCAGCATTTAGCTATTATGCTGCACACAAATTGAATAATAATAATAATAATAATGGTGAGGTCAGCCCCAAGTGTCAATCTTTTTAAATCCAGGTTGAAAACTTGTTTTTTTTTTCCTCATGCTTTTTAGAATATGTCCACTTTTTGATCATGTTACTTGCACTGTATGCGGTTTTAATTATTTTTTTTGGTCATTTTTATTGTTTTTATCCCGTTTTAAATGTTTTATCTCTTTGTTTTCAAATGCCATTAATCATGTAAAGCACATTGAGTTACCTCGTGTATGAAATGCGCGATACAAATAAATTTGCTGTAAGTGTAGAAGTCATTCTTTCGGAGTAATTGCCAGAATAAAATAAAAAAACCAGCGAAATGCTTGCTGACGTCACGATGGTGCTTCAAAACAGAAAAGAAACGCACAAAATTGTCTGCACCACAGCTGTAAATGAATAATTCTCATTGTAGAACACATCTTGATTAAACCAATTGAAATATTTGAGGCAAAATGCTCAAATATGAGGAAAAACACTATTGCTGTATAGAGAAGTATCCAGAAAAAGTCATCATTATACAGCAAATTCCCCATCTTTTTATCGTGGTCATAAAATGTGGAATCAATCTTCTCCAAAATGACCAAAAAAAAGTGGGAAAAGCCCACTGTGGTCCTCAGTGGCTGAATTTATAAAAAAATTAAAGAAGAGGTCACTAATGTCACACAATGCCATGCGTGTAACTAACTGAAAATAAAGAAATGCAAAAGAAGTTATAGCTGTAGAGGTCAAAAGAACACCGCAACAATCAGTCACGCACTTTCCTTCATTATCAAACATTGTTGTCGTCGTCATCACGGCTGCTTTTGTTATTGCGGTCGCCGTCGCAAGGCTTTTGTCGTCCCGAGGGACGCGCTTTGTCAATAAACGGCTTCCACGCGCGACACCGACTCCCACCTCCGAATCTCGAGTGTTTATAAAAAAAGGAAAATGAAACGCATTTGTTCCCCAAAGGCAATCCCCCGGCAGGTCGTCAAGCCCCGTCGAGCGGCGAAGCGAGACCGCCGCGCTCTTCACCGCCGACTTTTTGTGTTTTTCCCAGGGGGACAAAGAAGCCGAGCTCGGCCTTTCCTTCTCGCCGCTCTGCGACCGAAAGTCAACAATGGTGGCGCAGTCCCAGATAGGTGAGTCCTATCCTGACTCACCTGCGTAATAGAATGAGCAACAGTGCAGCGCTTCGAATTCTGATGTAATTGACGCCGTGACACAATTCACCCCCGGGTGTCTCGTCCACTTTAACATACAAACGCCCACCCCTCCGGTAAATCCCCCCCCCGCTGATCAGGCAAACTAACAACATATTAAATAGATTGAGTGTTATTGAGCGCAATAAAATGTTATATCTGTATGCTTCATTATCTGACATTTATTTGAAAGCTATTACAAATACATTAATATTTTCATAAAGTATATTTCGTAACTGAGCATTTTATTCAATGAGCAGAAACCAATCGGCCCTCACCGAAATTGAAAAAAGCACATTCAAATAAAATTTTATTAGATTTTATATTAGCATGCATGTATTATATCCATCCAACCATTTTCTTTGCTGCTTATCCTCACGAGGGTCGCTGGGAGTGCTGTAGCCTATCCCAGCTATCAACGGGCAGGAGGCGGGGTACACCCTGAACTGGTCGCCAGCCAATCGCAGGGCATATCGAGACAAATAACCGCACTCACAATCACACCTAGGGGCAATTTAGAGTGTCCAATTAGTGTTGCATGTTTTTGGGATGTGGGAGGAAACCGGAGTGCACGGGAAAAACATGCAATCTTCACACAGGCACAGACACGGGATCGAACCCGGGTCCTCAGAACTATGAGGCCAAGACTTTACCAGATGATCCACCGTGGCGCCCTTTAACTTATATTTCATACAAATATTTATTTGTATTCTCAAGTTTCCATTTAAATTTTCAAAAACAACTGCAGCATTCCATCAATATTAAACACCTTGGCGTCTAGTTGACAGTCATATGGTTTCCAGTTATTATAAAATTTGCCTTTCCCATAATACATACAGAAACACTCATTTTAGCATGTCACAACTGAATTAGTAAGCGACAGTAATATCAGTATTTTTTTTTTAAAGGAGGATGAAAAACAGAACAGTATTGTTATATTGTCTGTCTACATGTGTCGCGCCACAATTTGTGTGAAACCCTCTGCTTTTAAAAG
Source organism: Syngnathoides biaculeatus (assembly GCF_019802595.1). NCBI lineage: Eukaryota > Metazoa > Chordata > Actinopteri > Syngnathiformes > Syngnathidae > Syngnathoides > Syngnathoides biaculeatus. Next base: position 5,060,288 of record NC_084652.1, on the reverse strand, counting down.
GTTAGAACATTTCATCACTGGTGCAGTTCTTTAGCCTGTGTGAACAAAAATGTTATTTGTGTGTTATTTGGTTGTCTTAACTAGACAGCGTACCGTGACACTCTTTGTGATATTTTTTTTAATGTGAGGTGGCAATACGATGCTTGCAACTAAATTTTTAAAATTTACTAACTGAGATCTGAATGAGCCAAATGACAGATTGTGTCTGAATACCATATTTCAAGAAATGTCCAACTAACACCTTTTCACTGTCAATCTGTGTCTGCGCCGGCGTACGCAGGCTTCATCGACTTCATCGTGGTTCCCACCTTCACCGTGCTGACCGACATGATGGAGCGCATCGTCACGCCGCTCATCGACGAGGCCTCGCACTCGGGTCTCGCGGGCTTCCGGCGCTCCAGGTGGGCTCCGCGTGTCGAAAACCGGGACGCCGTTTTGGAGTTTTTAGTGCAATGGAGGCGTTACGGAAGGGAAAGCGTACGAGTCGCAGCGTGCGTGGAATTGTCGTCACCTTTCATTTTGCACAGCCCAACAACCGCATACTTGTAGCCTAACCAGAGCATGACTTTATCCAATTTTAGTCTAAATATCAAGTAACTATCCAGAAAGCGCTAATGAAACGATGTCTGTCTAAAAGTGCGTGTCAAACATCAACATCCGGCTGCTTATCTGCGTGCTCAACGGCGGCCATCATCTCACGCAATCGCGGAGATTTCGTCTCACCTGACGCCGTGAAGTGCGTCAGACCTCTTCATCTTCCATTATTGCCATTTTCATTTATCTGGAACCGTCTGGCCTTTATCGCTCCCCTCTCATCGCTCAGACGGACGCTTTTGAGTCCAGAGTGAATCATCTCAAGGCATCAACACAGGATGGATCGCCTTGCCTGGCGCGCGCGTTCACATATTCCACTTCCCCGAAGGATGAATGCCGCTGACTTTAGAGACGCGGCTTCATCTCTAATCCCATCACGGCGCCGTCACATGACGGGACGCTGCTCTTGCTAATCTATTCCGTTGATGTTAGCGGCGGAAAAGCCAAGGAAAGCGATTGAATCTAATCGCAAGGTAAATCGGAAATGGGACAATTTGGGCACCGTGCAGAATTTCTGACACGCAAATTTATCAGCTCAACTGTTCCCGTGCGCCCCGTTTCAGGAAAACCGCAAGCAATTGTATGTTTGTGCTCACCAGGTGGCTCGTGTTTTGCGTAAGTATGACAGCAGCTGCCGTGTTCTTCTTGCCGGTAATAACCAGCACAGTAAACTATTGGTATTTCCCAGAGTTCATTGCGCCAATGTTGAAGAAAAATACCGCAGCAATTTATGTAAACATAAAGCAATAACGGGCGGCACGGTGGCGCAGCTGGTGAAGCGTTGTTCTCACATTTCTGAGGTTCGAGTTCCATCCTGGCCCCATCCGTGTTGGAGTCTGCATGTTCTCCCCTTGCCTGCGTGGGTTTTCTCCGGGCACTCCGGTTTCCTCCCACATCCCAAAAACATGCAACAGTAATTGGACACTCAAAATTGCCCCCAGGTGTGATTGTGAGAGCGGCTGTTTGTCTCTATGTGCCCTGCGATTGGCTAGCAACCAGTTCAGGGTGTACACAGCTTCCTGCCTGATGACGGCTGGGATAGGCTCCAGCACTCTCCCTCGTGAGGATAAGCGGCAAAGAAAATGGATGGATGGATAAACCAATAACATAAACCTGTCGACGGAATTTGACTCATGTGCTGCACAAAAAGAAAATGCAATATTTTGATATAGTTTATGGTGCAGGTGTCAAACCGAAGAACCGGGGGCCCAGAGCTGGTCCGCCACATCAGTTTATGTGGCCCGCAAAAGCAAGTCGTGTGCGTCAACGTCCATGATTCTTAAAATATGTACCAAATTTTCAAATGATTATCGAAAATTCCAACAATATCAAAGGCAGTGTTTGTAAGCAACTCCCTTTTTGCAATAACGTAATCATCCATCAATCCGCTTATCCTCACAAGTGTCACGGAAGTGCTGGACCCTCTCCCAGCTAACTTCGGGCAGGATGGGGGGGGGTACACCCTGAACTGGTCTCCAGCCAATCACGGCGCACATGGAGACAGACAACAGCCACATTCACACCTTGGAGCAATTTAGAGTCTCCAATTCATGTTGCATGTTTTTTTTGGAACGTGGGAGGAAACCGGAGTGCCCGGAGAAAACCCACAAAACTCCACACAGGCAGGACCGGGATTCGAACCCCGGTCCGCAGAACTGTTGCTCCACTGTTCCCCCGGTATAATTAACTATTGTATAAATTGATTTTAATGAAATGATTTATTTCAATATATTTATTCAATTAAATCCATATATATGTCATAAAATCATGTTATTTAAAAAAAAAAAATCTGGCTCATTTTTATGACGGATTTAAATAAATTCAAACATTATTTTCAAAATAATTTTTTGACTTTTAGGTAGACACAGTCCTATTAAATCAAACAGTGCAATATGTAAATGGGGATTAATATCTTGGCCATGTAGCTCTGAGCTGGTCTCCCTTTGCCTTTGGACGCAGTCTGAACAGTATTAGCTCGGAGGAGGCCAAGAGGCAAAGCGCGAAGAGCATGGCCGCCGACAGCTGCTCGTCGGGCCACAACTCCCTGCTGGCCGTCGACATGAAGAACTTCAAGGCGCTGTGGAACGAGGAGGTCTACCAGAACAGGGAGCGCTGGAAAGCCCAGGCCACCAAAGGTGCGTTGCTTTCATACCGCAAAAAGCCACTTTATGGAGATTCAGCAGGAAACGATTGAAAATCCAAAACTTTAAATGCGCACTTGGAGCATCTGTGCACACCCACACAATCTGCACAAAACTTGGCATTAACACGAAGCGGCAGCCACATTTCAGTGAACTTAGGATAATTTCTCATGCGGTTAAAAAGCCAAAAGACATTTAATGGCCTTTCGGTTTCTATCAATTGAATAAGATTACATTGTGGGTCCATTTTTCAATATTTTTCTAAAAATGTTCCATTCAGAAGTTATTTTTTCCTTTTTTTTTTGTACGCTTCGCCCAGTCCTTTTTATTATCGATTCTTTGTTGAGGGATTAACATAAGTACAATAATAAACGTAATATGGTATCTTACCCATCCATTTTGATCAATTCTTCCATGGCTATGGCACTTATTAGAAGCCAGTCATATTAACTAGCTGTTTATTTTTTTTTGTCTTTCCATATTTGTGGTTCTCATCTATTTTTTTCCCCAATTGTTTAAATTTTTGGCACTTTATGTATTGATGAACTCTAAGTTTAAATTTTAAGTTTAAACATTTTTTCCTAAAAAAAATGTTTAAATTAGTTTTGTTTATTTGAAAAGAAATATTTCATGTATTATGTCTCGGTGGGGTGTTATTAATGTTTACAGTATGGCGGCGGTGACTAACCCGCCGTTTTATCTGCTTTGTCGGACGTCAGAAGCCGAGGAGCGAGCCAAAAGGGACGCGGAGGAGCGAGGCCAGCAGGAAGACTCCATGGAGCCTGAAGAGGACCCCTCAGACTCCGCCGAGCCCAAAGCCGCCCAGCGGGAGGCGGGCGACGAGGAGGCGGCGTCCGAGCCCGACGCCCGGGATGCTGCTCCGCAGCCACCCGGGGGCGCCGCGCACAAGAGTCCCTCGCTGCAGAACGGTACGCTTGCACGCCCGCCACTGGAGTATCTTGTTTTATCTTGTTTTACTGTGATTAAGTCGATGCAGTTTTTTTTCCCCTTCCTCGGAAGGAATATACTGGAAAGGCAGTTCTTGGTTTCAAGTTTCATGTATTTATTGAAGAAAAAAAAAAAACAAATCATGTTTGGATTAATTTTTCAAAACATTTGGGGATGTTTTTTTTCCCCCATACAATTTCAGTTTTTGTACTACTGTATATTTGTTGTTTGGGTCACTCTTTCATCTTAGTTAAACATTTCTTTATTTTTCACACTTTCTTCATTTTTTTGGGCTATAAAGCACCTCACAGTTTCGTTTCCCTTTTGACATTTTGTTCAATTTAGCACTTTTTTACACTGTGTAATTATAAACATTTGTATTTACTATGTGTATCTTTCCATTTAGCTATGTTAAATCTTGAGGCATAAGCAAAATAATGGGATATTAAAATAGTTTTTTGGTTGTTCAGGAGAGTTGTCCGAAGGCGCAAACTCTCTGGGAAGTGAAGATATCAAAAACACAGCAGGTGAGGGTGAGTAAGATGCCAGCAACCTTAACACAAGATTATCAATATTATTGAAGTAGAGTAGTGAGTACTCGAATCACCCGAAGGGGCTACAATTTTGTTTCCCTTTTTAAAAAATTTTGTTTAGCATTTGATTTTTTTTTTTTCCCCCAGCTATAAAAAAAAAAAATGAATTCTTCAACACTTTCATTTTGCATTTTCAAATTTTCATTTTGTTGAATGACTTTGTTGTCTTGGTTTACTCGTGTTTTAAAAATATATACATTTTTAGTAAATGTCCTTATTTTCAGAAAGTGTCCTTATATGTACAGGCTGTGCCAGAAAAAATGTATACACACTTTAAATAATTGTAAACTTGATGTTTGTTATAATTCAAATAATTTTTGACATATAACAGAATTTATAAATATTATTTAGTGTTTATGCATTTTTGGCAACTATATACAAGATATATATACAAGAAAAAATACAAACACCCGGCAAATCGTGTTGAAATTTGAGTTTTCGGCTTAACATCCAAATCAACCTTCCCACCCCCCCCACCCTTATCTTTTTTTTTTTCTATTTTGTCCTTCAAACAGCGGAGGTCGCTATGGAGTGAGAATGGAGGGTCCTCGCGAACCTGAGCTGGGGCCGGGGCCCGGCGGGGGTCGGTGATGGGCGGGGGGGGGGGTCTGGTAAATCGGTAGGACTTTGTCGCTCCCTGCGGGAAACCCAGAAACTGACGCCTTCACCTCCCTTGGGCAGCGTCTCGTTTGTTTGGACTGTACATAACGCGTAGCGCCGCGCTCCCGTTGTTGTCTCCCTTTAGACTGGATGGCTTTACAGCATTTACGTTGGAGTTCTCTATAGTTTTAGGCTCTGTGAAATGTACACATAACTGCCAAGTGGGAGAAATGTTTGATGCGTGTCCTTCCCGTGCTTTATCGTTCTTTTTGTACCTTTAACTTTGCTTTTAATGTCACTGGCTCTTATCGCAAAAACAACGGCGTGGATTTAATGTAAGATAGCAACTTTTTTTTGTTTTTTCTTTAAACATGCTGCACGTTTTATTTTTGTTCTCAATGCTTTGTCGCAAGTTTTTGGGCGGTAGCAAAGCGTATTTTAAATGTCCTTTTTTTTTTGTTTGTTTGTTTTTTTTCCCCTCGCTCTGCAGACGTAAAATGCAAATATTGCTTGTCGGGCGTATGTAAAATAACAAATCTCCGCTTTTGCTGTTCTTCTACACTTGCTGTTCACTTGCGGTTAAGAGCGTGAGAAATGGGCAGTATTTGCGTTCCCATATTTACATAATTGTGCACTTGTGCAATTTTATTTTGGTATCAAGTAAAAACCCATGGTGCCAAGATGTTGGCCTGTGATGTGGATCTTTGATGGGGGGGGAAGAAATATCGAAAAAGGGAGAATTTAATTACGAACTTTCTAGCGTTCTTCTGTTAGACACGCACTCATGTTTTTTTTTTTGTTTTTTTTTTTAATAAGTTGTTTGCTGTGAAAAGCGGCTTTTCTCTTCTCAACCTGTGTGCCTCTGACTGTACACATAACTGCACCTGTAGGAACCAGCTGTAATTGTTCCTGGAACCTATTGATCATGTTTTATGTGCTCTTTTTTTCTGCTGTAACAATACGCTTCCTCTTTGCCTTTTTTCATTGCCCAGTGACTTTAATTTATTGACCTTTTTTTTTTGTCTTACGTACTGTTGTGGGTGGCTTTATTAGATTTTATTCTGTCAATTTTCCCTCCCAACTCTTTTTTTAATCTCTTTTTCCACTTTAAAAAAAATCTAATATTCTTTTCTTTTTTGCACTTTAAATGTTGAGCTGTATTTCCTCAATCATCATCATCAATTTTGTCATTTTCCATACCAATTACCCTCATATTCTCCCCAATAGTGGGTTTTTGTTTTTATGCGATGTTCCCTGTTCTCATATTTTTTTTTCCATTCATTTCTTAAAAAAAAAATTTTGTTTTGTTGATTTAGTATATTTTTTTTAGCCAATCTTATCCATTTTTCTTTGCTTCTCCATATTCCATTAGTTTAGTCCACTTTAGTGTAGTCTTAATTTGATGAGTTTTTTTTAAATTTTATTACATTTTTAAGTCTTTTTTTGTTTGTTTTTTTTTTGTAAATAAGATTGGCTTTTCTGCATTGTTTTTTTTTTTTTTATTTTATTCCATTTAAAGTCCCTGTAAAGTGCAAAGCTCCTGTCCTCGTGCTGGCTGTCAATAATTGTACCTGTACAAATATGAAAAGTCTACAATGTGATGTTTTGTACAAGATGTCTTTCGGAGCTTCCTAAGATGAAAATAGTCTCTACAATGTTTTTCATTTGTGTTCATTATAGTATATGTTTGAAAACAATTCACTCTCCAGGGTCTTTAAGAAAGCGTTAAATGTTTTCAAAGTTTCTCCCTTTTGTCACAATTTTTACATTTTCCTTTACTTTACTTGAATTTCAGTTATTGTGTAGTGTGTTGCTTCGTCTGACTTTTTTTTTTTTCCCCCATTGTAATTCCCCCACCTCCCATCCTCCCCGCCAACATGTTCCTGTGACCTGTTTTGTCAAGTTCGTCGCCGGAAAAAACGTGAGTTGAATTCACTTTTTCAAAATGTAACTTGCGCCCACGTCTTTCGAACAAACGCTTTCTCGTGACGTCGCGTCGTGTCGCCCGTTTCTGCTTTCGCACGCAGTTGCTGTCGGGCACATTTAGCAAGCCGTATTTCTTCTCCACGTGGTGTTTTTGTAAGCGTCAATATTTTTAGCCCCCCACCCCACCTCCCCCGCCTTCAATCTTTAGACGACTGATCTGAACTATCTCAAGGTCAGGTGGATGTAAAAAGTGTGCAATTTATTTTTTTTTTTTTTTAAACACACTGGAAAATACCTTGTGTATTTCTGATCTCCTCACTGTGACCTGCTCTGATTATGAATGTGTGTGTGTGTGTGAGTGGGTTTGTGTGTAGGTGTGTGTGTGTATGTAGGGGACTGTGTAACATATTAGATAATATTCAAATAAGCTTAACCCTTACGATCGCCTTTAACATCTGCCATTTTTATTCTCCTTTCAAGCCACTTTTGGCTTTGTTAAATCAATACATTTTTTTAGTCATTTTTATTTGTTTTGACAATACAAACCCCAACATTTGTTCAAAGATGTTCAGAAAATGCATCTTTTTTTAATGTATATTGGACCAGCAGATGGCGCTGTGTCAAAGCATGCAGCAACACTTCACACGTTGAAACTGTTTTCTACCAGGGTGCCTTGCTACTTGTCGCCGTATGTGTTAATAATGGTGTAAAATTAAAATTAAAAAAAGTCTGGAATGAGGTTTTTCATTTTCATATATTCAATATTTTTTTTACATTTTTTTTTCCTCCTAAATTCTTTTTTCTCCCAATGTTTGCATTATTTCCAGTCACATTTTTTCTTCCCCCCCGTTTCACTTTTTTCACTTTTTTTTATATCCTGTTAATGAAATTTCTTTAGCTGTTTTTACCCATTTTTCTGCCTCATATTTTTGTGTATGTCACCATTTTCCCATACATTTTTTTCAGAGGTACAGTATTATTTTTTCCCCCTTTTCACATCCAGTTTGAGTGTTATATGCACATTTAATTTTTCCAAATGTAATTTAACCTTTTTCCATTTTTTTTGTACAAATGTTTTTGCTTTATTTTGAGTCCCATTATACAGTGGCTGACTTCTATATTTTTAATGCTTGTATAACCTTTAGGCAGCATGTCAAAATTGTAATGTTAGAAGCGTTTGACCCTGTAAGAATTTATTTCTGCTGGTATATCAGCTCAATAGTTTTTTGTTTTTTTTCGTCTGTTAGGCTCAATTGTGTTGTTTAAAAAAAAAAAAAAAAAAGAATTTTAAGGGCTTCCTAAGGGTTAAGCTACTTAAATGTAGGAGGGTTGCTTGAATATTATTGATTTGATTGAAAACAAAACCGCAAGATGGCTTGCCAACCAGTCCAGTGAGTGAGCGTGTGTGTTTGTTTGTGCGCACATGGGTGTGTGTGTGTGTGTGTGTGTGTGTGTGTGTGTGTGTGTGTGTGTGTGTGCGCGCGCGCGCCACCATGCTATGTGACTGCACAGCTGTGTCAATAAAGTGGACTCAAAGGGCTCAGATCATGTCAGCGTGTCTTCATTCGTAACGTTGCCGTCTCACCCCGGCGGACGTCGGAAGGCTCGTCTTCCGCGACAGGTACGGAACACTCAAAAATTCTTCATATTCTTTTGGTTGGATTTAACAACCTCTGACTTTTTTTTTTTTTTTTCGCTAATGGGGGCTAGGTCAGAATTTAGTGCTACTAAATACAGTCCCGCATTAAAGTTAGTCATAAAAGAGGTTTTGACACAGATCTGGGGAGGGGAGGGAGTTCTGGAGCCAGAATGAATACGCTTCTTCCAGTTTTTGTTTGATTCATACCCTTTTTAAATTCATTTTTAACACGTCTAAAAATGTCTTAACCAAGGTTTTGTTTACAATAACAGTGGAATTTTTTTGTTGTTTGAAATTATTGTTCTTGATCTCGTTTTTTAATATCCCCCAAACCCTCGTATTTGAATAGTTTCTTATTCTGTGGAAGGAGGTGCCAGGGTAGGGGCAAGTTATGGGGTGTGCATATGTATGTGTGTACTGTAGTTCTCTAAATTATCTCTAATATTGTCTGTATTTAAACACAAAAAAAATCTTTAAAAATATATATTTGAAAGTAATTTGTCAAGTTTTTTTCCTCAATAGTATTATTTTATTTTTACACTTTGCTCATGCTATTTTTATTTTAGTTATGTTCCCTGTACGCGCCACTAGATGTCTCTGTTGCACCTAAAATGCCAAACGAGTTCCTCAGAGGTCTGCAGGTATTCCTCCCAGCAGTGATGTACTTGTGATGTTTTTCTTCAAAGGTAGTGCGGAAGGCCTCACTCTTTCAACCTGTCAAAATAAAGCAGCAACATTAAAAATAGAAGAAAACAAAACAAAACACTTTGGCTCTCCAAGAACCACAACCACCCTAACCCTATGTGCAAAATCAGAATACAGGAGCGTAGAAAGGTCTAGGTGTTAAGAATGAAAGCTTTATTTTGCAAAAACTATAGTTGTAGCCACTGTAATTTATGCAATGTTTTAACATTAACACTGTGCTTGAATATCGGAAAGTTAAAACAAAAATAATTCAAATGGGCTTCAATCGGCGGCATGGTGGATCAGCTGGAAAGCGTTGGCCTCACAGTTCCGAGGTCCTGGGTTCCATCCTGGACCCGTCTGTGTGGAATTTGCGTGTTCTCCCCGTGCCTGCGTGGGTTTTCCCCGGCCACTCCGGTTTCCTCCCACATCCCAAAAACATCTAGCGTTAATTGGACACTCTAAATTGCCCCTAGGTGTGATTTGGAGTGCAGCTGTTTGTCTCTATGTGCCCTGCGATCGGCTGGCAACCAGTTCAGGGTGTACCCCGCCTCCTTCCCGTTGACAGCTGGGATAGGCTCCGGCACTCCCCACGACCTTTGTGAGGATAAGCGGCAAAGGAAATGGATGGATGGCTAGGCTTCAATCAAAATAAAAACATTACCTCAATAAAAAGCTAGCACAGAATTCTTAAGGATCAAATAAGAGTGTCGGGGGACCAAAAAAAAAGTGAAATACAAGTGAACAGTAATTATTGTTGCCCACCAGAGGGCGCCAGCTCGCCGCCAGACCTTGAGAACGACCGCATCGGATGAGCGACACGCCACAACGATCCAAAGTGGCCCGCATGCATATTCATGTTGACGCGCGGCGAAGACGGAGGCCGACAAGCAGAAGGCCCGAGTTAATTCAATTACACGCCAGCTGTTCCCCTAAAAGCCGCTGTTTGCGCTGGAAAACACTTCTGCCATTAGCTTGGCGGCCCTCGCGGCGTTACGACGATCCCGCCGCCATCACCTTTTCTTCTTCTTCTCCTTCTTCTTCTTTCTCGTGCTTCTTTTTCTGGCTCGGCGCTGATTTACGGAGCCTTTGTTTTGCACCATTACTCTATTTAATAGTCAATCTGCTCGCAAGTGAGATGTGCAAATGAGCTTGTGCGCTTCATTCCAGACATGCCCGTAGTGTGTGTGTGTGGTGTGTGTGTGTGTGTGTGGTGTGTGTGTGTGTGGTGTGTGTGTGTGTGTTTGTGCACTTTTATACTCCCCCCAAACACACACACACACTCATCTCGTATGGATGTGAGTTGACTGGCTTTCTTTTTTGCACGCTTTGTAAAGCAAACACATATTTCCCACGTGACGTTGTTGCTTTCTATGTACAATTGCCCTCCATCCATCCATCCATGTGTGTGTACTGATGGATGCTCCACCCCCACCTCCCTTCCTGGAGCTCCAGTGTGCGTCTCCCGCTTGCCGTAGGAAGAGAAAGACGTTCCGTGCCAGTCTCTCCTTCTGTCACATTTACGTGTTCTCTTTGTGCGGGATGAGCGTCGACGTCCTGCTTTTTTTTTTGTTTGTTTTTTGTTTTTTAATTTCAGAGACAATTTGGCGTGAGGAGTTACAGGACGAGCTCGGTTCACTGCGTGTGTGCGTGTGGTCTCGTCGTACTCTCTTTTTTCTGGTGCGGCACCAGTCTTGACATTATTGTCTTTATTCAAGGGTGTCAAACTCATTCTTGCCGCGGGCCACGTCATTTCGGTTTCCTTCTTTTGACCTTAAAAACACAAATGTAGAAGAACTTTACCGTATTATTTAATCTAAACTATTGTCATGCCTGTTTATTAAATTTTGTAACTTGGAAAAGGAAATGATGGAAAAACTGTGGCGCATAAATGTGTGTACAGCTATTCACGTTGTCAAGAAGGTATTTGCTGAAAAAGGCTTTGGAATATGTGTTAAAACTGAAGAAAAATTAATGAACAGCAAAAAAATTTAGCAACAAAAAAAAAAAAAAGAGAGGAACTTTAATTGCTGGACTGGGCCACATGAAGTGGTGCAGCAGACCAGATCTGGCCCCCGGGCCTTGAGGTTGAGACCAATGCTTTAGTGTTTTGTTTTGTTTTTTGTTTTTAGGATCTCATTTCCCCGTTTATGGCTGTGTGGATGGGTTATATTTATATTGATATCTACTTTAGTTTGATAGTGTTTTAAACTTCTAATATTTAATTTGTTTAAGGTGTTAGTTTTTAATATTGAACAATTTAGTATTTTTTTCCAAGTTTTGTTTTACAATAATCCACTTCAAATAAAAATTATCCAAATACTATAATCAACATTATTTGTATTATTTTATTTATATTACTCAATTCTAGGGTGTTAATAAAATGCAAGTTTTCAAAAATTTCATTGTATTCCAATTTTTTTAATTCATAACTTTAGTTTACCACCGCTTTTGGTGTAAAAAAAATTATTACAGCCTTTTCATTGAATATTGTATTTATACAATTATTATTCATATTGAAACTTTTTAAAATACAATTCAATTTATCTTTTTCTTAGCTTTATTTTACACATAACTTTGGAACAATACAGTGTCAAGTTTTGTCATTTGCAATTGTCATTCAATGTAGAATATTATAAAAATGTATTTAGAATTGTCCTAAAAAAAATTTTTTAAATGTGTATGATGTGTTTTTAATCGTTTCTCCGCCGTGTGTTGGTCCCCTTTCCGAGCCTCGTCCCTGCCTTGATGTGGCAGACATCGGAGACAACATGGCTGACGTCCGGGAGACGCGAACGACATAACCGGAGACGTCGCGCAACGGGATGATTCAATTTGTATTTGCGACTTGGCTCAAGCGTTTAAGAGGTGAGCTCGTGCTGATGGAGTGGGGTGGGGGGGATAGATTGACCCCCCCCCCCCCTCCAGAAGGGAGGAAGGGCTTCTGTTGGCAGACGACCGTTTACTTCCTGGAATCTTGTCAGGTTGCAGACGGGGGTTGCCAGCCAACTCCAGACCCCTCCACCCGGTCCCTGGGGGAAGTGAGTATGCAAGGAGACGTAAATTATATTCTCTTGCATTCGTACTGCATTTTTTCAGTATTTCACTTGCCTATTCTGTCAAGAACCTCCGGTACGGGGGCGGACCCAAATGCAGGACTTCGAGGCAGAGGCATAATGTTCAATGCTGTTCATTCCGGAAACTGAGTCATACATACGGTGTAGCGGTCCGACAAGTCAGAGGCATAGAAACGCTAGGCTAGGCGGGATCCAAAAGACGTACAGCGAGGTCCAATGACTTTGGGGCAAACTGTCAAACTCAGCAGGACAGGATTGAACAAAAGGGCACAGAAACCGCTGTGACTAGGTTCACTCTAACTTCCGTCCCACAGGCAATGAATGCAACTCACTAACACAAAGCAACAAACTGGCAAATGCCAGTGACAAAAACTCCAATTTCAATGCCTGTCTAATTACAATCCGAATGTGAAACAGCTGTGACCGGTGGCAGTGGCCTGGCCACGCCCCTCTTGCCTCATTACATATTCACAGATTTTGGGGTTAATCCTCGGTGACCGGCTGTAATGTTCATATTTTTGAGCGGTAACTGTTCCGCTTTGGCATGTTGGTGTCGAAGTGACTTGAGGAGCTTCATTTGCACAAAAGTTTTTCTCTGCTAGTATCTTGTGGAATTGATGGAGTGTCACAGTCTGTTCAACACTCCTCCTTACGACAAAACCAACCCCCCCACCCCACCCCGACTCATTTCCTGAAAGTGGCGGATTTTTCTCTCTGCAAAATTTTATTTGGTCCAGAGAGGGTGAAGACAACCTGTGGATTACGTAGCATCGCACGACTTTCCACACTCCCAATCTTCAAAGCCTCACTCGCCATCTCGACTGTGAAATGAACTGCGTCGAATTGACCCGTCACAGTTGCTAGTAAAGTTTTTTTCCGACGATTGTGGTGGTCCCACGTGCTGCACGCTCCCCCTTTGTCAGACAATTATAATACAATATTTTTGTGGCATGATGTACCAATTAGTCATAATTTTTGTTTGCCGTGGGCCAACGTCGCTATCGCCCAGGCTAGACTGAGCGACTGTTTGCTGGTGAATGATTATATAAACATATATTTGCAAGTTAGGAATCCCCGCCTAAGTGCAAATGTTAATACAGAACATCACATAAACGGAAGAAAAAAAATAATAATTCTTTCGAACGTCACGTGGAGGAAGCGCACCGTTTCCAAACGTGCTCGGCACATCGCGGTGAAGTTTTTAAGGCGATCGCGCCACTTCATTAAAGGCCTCTAAAGCGACGCTAAACGCTCACTTGATGTCACACATTTTTATCTGCGTGAGAGAAAAGAGGAGGAGGAGGAAGAGGAAGAGGAGGACGCTTGATGAGGATCAGCGAGGAGGGAGAAAGGCGATCATCACGTCGACACCGAGAGTGTCGATTAGGTGAGAGAAAGCGCCGTTGCAGCCGGCGCCTGTCAATCATCCCAGCGGCTGGTTTAAAGGCGAAAAATGTAGAAAAAAAAAGATGGATTGCTATGGAAAAAAAAAAAATTGGGGGGAGAGCTCTTTGTTCTCAAAGTTGGGGAAACTTGAAGCTACACTACGTGACTGTTTGACACTGGCTTGTGATAGATAATCACCATGGCGACACTGGACCGCTACGTTCCAGACTCGTGGAAATCTCTGAGACCATTATAAAAGAAATGTCATTTAATTTTACTATTATTCCCTAAATGTCTTTATTCTGTGTAAATGCACAAAGGTGAGTTTAGTCAGTGACATGGAGTATATTTAAGAATATAAATATTCACATATTTCTTCAGTCATATGTGATGTCACTGTGCTTTATAGGCTAGTTTGCGATGTTACATATACTATAGATTTTTTTTTTTTGGGAGGGGTGGGGGGGTTAAAATTTAACTGGCTCGTGTCACGGTGGTTTGTGTTAAATAGCCAAACTACTGAATAATGTATAATAATAATTTATGTAAGACGGGTTCACAATTGGGCACACGATAGAAGTATGGAGTTGATGCTTTATGGTCATCTCCATTTTGAGTGCTTTGGTGCCCGCCATCTTGTGGCATCCATACACATAATTATATCCCCCCCCCCCCCCCCCCGCCACGGGTGAATAGGATATTTTCTCTCTATTAGCGGATCTTCGTGGAGATCTCAGCAGGAGAGTTCAGTGTGGTGCATTTCAAGGGACAGAATTTCCTAATTAAAATGTTTAGCCACGATACGTTAGTAGATGAGTAGCTGGCTTTAGCCAATGACTGAAAGCCGACCAGTTGGATAGTTTTACCGCACATTCCAGTAAAAGTCACTGATCTTTCAAAAAAAAAAAAAAAAAAAAGGACTGGTGGATGGCTCATTGGCCACCAAAACTGAAGTCGCCATCCGCCTTCTTGATACTCCCAAAACAACCATGCCGACCTGTACAGTGTTAATCGCCAGTTTCGTAGCTGTGAGAAAACATTCCGCAGGTAAGTTAGAAGGATTTACTTTGACACTGTTAAAGTTTGTAAAGTTGTCTGATGAGCTTAATTCACTTGAAGAAAGTTTGGTTTACGGTTGTTGTTGTTCTCTCTGCTTCACCTTTATAGGCTGGCGGTTTTTCGCGAAAAAGCGATGTCAAAATTTTCCCAAAACTTCATCAGTGGATAAGCAAGAAAACTTTTTTGATGAATTTCATAATACAGAACTCTGCAAATTGAATTTGATTTTCAAATGCCAGGAAACAAGTTTAGATTTTCTATCTGAAATGGGATGTCACAGAGACAACAAATGAACAATGTGTTTAGCATGTATTTTCCCATTGCCTGTCCTTATTTCCAAAAATATAGCTAACTGATTGACTTCAAATTTAATGTTTTTATGACAAAAAATGCTTAGTTTTTTGCTATATTATGATGATGGTGCTTCACTGCGTATTTTGGTAAAAGTTAACATGTCACGGAAATCGGGCCCTAGCTAATACGCGAGCTTTCCTGGTAGTCACGGTGTTGTATGTCTTTCCTTTGCACTCGGCCTTTTTTGGCTTACTAAGTCAAATTAAAAATCCTTCATGTCACCAGAACTGGAAAAAGTGTCAAGCGCACACGACCAGTTTTAACTCCACATGCCAAACTTTGAGGAAGAACTCCGCCATAATCCAACCTGTCAACCATTTCCGCTACACGTTTTGGGAGTACCAAGATGGTGGCCAACTGGCTTCGACCAATCAACACACTGCTCGATGTGTTTGCGCTAGCCAGTCTTTATTTAGGTCAGTGCTAAAAGTCAGTAAAAGTTAGCATTAACCTCAATGCTAAATGTACTTTTTCAGAGTGGTGTGGCACTTCTACACGTGTTGCTCCACTTGAAAATGACACAACGTATGTCAAGGCAGACTTTGTTTTTTTTAGCATTACCATTTATGATCATAACAAACTTCAGTGCGATTATCTTACTGACATTGTTCCATCTTCTATTTTTATCCATGCACTTTATGTTAGCATTAGCACTAATGCTAAAAGTGGCAGTTGTAAACAAATTAAGCCCCGGCAACTCTTCACAAACAATCACAAAAGTGTGGAGGTTCAGGAGCATTATGAGCGTTATGACGCTAATGCAGCTCTGCTTACTTTGTGCGAAGACGCCACTGGCTAATTCACTTGAAATTGCGGAGTTAAACTCGGCAATCTGTGTAGCGGCGTGGCACGTGACATCGCCAAACCCAAATTCCTAGAAACGCCACGTTGTCTACGTATGTAATAATATTATAGTGTGTTGCCAGGCATTACAGAGATCCATCTATTCGTATACAAGTATCAATTTTTCCATATAATGCCTCATTTAATCTCGCCACGTTTACTACACACTTAGGTTTGTTGTCACTGCAATTCATTCTCGTCTTTGTGGAATCCGTACATAAAATTCAATACCAAAACTTGCTTAAATATGAGAAGCTGACATGCTTTAGTGGGGGGAAAAAAAAAATTAAAATGTATTTATCTTGTCGCTCGTCGTGGCGACAGATTGAGCGCGTGCGAACAGATTGCTTCTGCTTTTGGAGGGGGGGGGGGGCGATAGCGAGAGAGTGCCACAGCCCCCGGCAACATCTCGCCCATCTTGCGACAAACATCTTTACATTTTCAACAACACATCCATTATTCATGACGCCAGGCTGCCACACACCCACGAAAATACCTGCGCGCCATCGACGCGATTGTCGTACGGCAGACACTGCGAGCGCGCGGCCAGCCCGAGTGCGGCAGCATATGGAGCTTCTAATTGGTTAGAACAGCACAGCTGGACGACACCGGCGCGGCGCGGGCCCTGACCCGCCGCTAATCATTCCCGCAATCCTCGGCACTCCTGCCAGCGGCTGGGTCGGTGGGTGTCGGGGTGCTAGCGAAACCGCCGCCACCAAAAAAAGGAAAAAAAAACACGCCAAGTACTTCAACAATTGGAGTTCTTCAGTTTCTCGTTCCCACCGGTTAGTAGTGCTGGTGGGGACGGTTTAAGCTACGCTGTGTCGTTTAACTGGATTTTTCACCCTTCGTACGCATTAGTATCAATGCTAACGTCTCGCTTCAGAGTTGAGTGCAGTACTTGGACAAAGCTCGCTGCGCATGATAACGACATGATGTACAGTCCAGAAATGTAACACCATTCATGCTGAAATTTAAAATTAATTATTATTGGGATTGATGGTAAAATTACTGTTGAAAATTGTGTCCGGTTATGGTGCCAAATTTTCTATCCGCTAGCATGGTGACGTTAGCATTCAGTTTTTAGCAGTGCTTCTTAGAAATAAAATACAAATTAAATAAATAATGTAAATGGAGCATATAATATGGTTAGTGATATTTTTTTTTTTAAATAAGTTAATTTTAAAAAATACAATACAAATATAAAGTAATATATGGAAAAAAATACGAATTGAAAATAAAAATTCACAAATGTTTTCAGAAATAAAAATAAATAAATATTTTGAAAATTAAGACTAAATAGTACATACCTGGGTGGCACGGTGAAGCAGCTGGTAAAGCGTCAGCCTCACAATTCTGAGGACCTGGGTTCGATTCCGGCCACGCCTGTGTGGAGTTTGTATGTTCTCCCCGTGCCTGCGTGGGTTTTCTCCGGGCACTCCGATTTCCTCCCACATCCCAAAAAGATCCAACATTAATTGGCGACTCTAAATTGCCCCAAGGTGTGATTGTGAGGACGGCTGTTTGTCTCCATGTGCCCTGCGATTGGCTGGCGACCAGTTCAGGGTGTACCCCGCCTCCTGCCCGTTGACAGCTGGGATTGGCACCACCGCTCCTCGTGAGGATAAGTGGCAAAAGAAACTGGATGGCTGGATAGTACACACCTTTTAGTTTGATAAAGAAGCTCAATGCAAACAATTATCGGTGATGAAATTCTGGACATTTTCTCCAAGAAGCTTTGATTCGGATGCATTGATGTTGCTAATATCCAGTGGCGGTGCTAGCGGTTGGTCTGGGGGGGGGGCAGTCACTGGACCATGGATCCGGAGTTTGCTGTAATACGCCGTGATGAGCCAACCACTACTATAGCGACGGCTTCAACAAAACCAAAAGCAACATATTTCATCTTTTTTTTTTTTTTTTTCTTCTTGGCGTTTTTGCTGACTTGATAACTCCGCCGTTGCGCTTCACACCCCAGCCCGACTCCCCTCGGCGATGACATCTATTGAGGAAAAACGTTGCGTAAAACCTGATAATGTGATAATTAAAAGCGCTGACAGGCGTCTTCGAGAAACGCCAACCCCCCCACCCGCCACAACTCCACG
This sequence comes from Syngnathoides biaculeatus, assembly GCF_019802595.1. Taxonomy (NCBI): domain Eukaryota; kingdom Metazoa; phylum Chordata; class Actinopteri; order Syngnathiformes; family Syngnathidae; genus Syngnathoides; species Syngnathoides biaculeatus. The sequence continues at coordinate 5,042,339 of NC_084652.1, read as the reverse complement.
TGTGACACCTCCTTAAAGCGACGGCGTCGCTTTTCCGTGATTGACAGCTGTCGACCTCGCACATGCGAAGACAGGCCGAAGGCTAAAAAATAAAAATCAGTCTCTCACGCTCTCTTCCCCCACTTCTCGAGCACACCGTGATTTATTACCTGAACAGACAAGAGAACTAATTAGCAGAGTAATTAATTAATATAAATTTGCATATTTGCATTTGCAATTAGTGCAGTCGACTGATTAGTCTGAGATGGGAAGTCGGACTCATCGAATGCTCCACCACGTGTGTGTGTGTTTGTGTGTGTGTGTGTGCGTGTGTAGGTTAGCGTGTGTGCACACATGCACACACATCCATTGTATTTATATGAAGTTATGTCTTTTTGTCCTCATGTCTTGTAATGTCCAATACATCAAGATTGATACTGGGCTTTAATTGATTCTCCTTGTAGCAAGGTCATTGGCTGGCATACGTGTGTGTGTGTGTGTGTGTGTTCCGCATAACTGAGGAGTGCATTCACCATATCAAGTGCCAGCTGTGCCCCCGGTGTGGTGTTGGCAGCCTGCCACCGGGCCTTCTTCTTTTTCTTTTTTTTTTTTTTTTTGGGGGGGGGGGGTTTAATATATCCGCAGGGTGCATTTAATGTTTGAGCGCCGGTAGCAAACACACCCCTTCTTCTACTTCTTCTTCTTCTTCTGTTTTCATCAAAATATCCCAGAGCAAGTTGTTCAGCACACTTTGCGCCCCGACTTCTTGCGTTGCTGAAATTTGCCAGCGTGACTTTTGTTGCCATGACGACTGGCAGGTCTTCTACTTGATAATGGGGAGACCAGATTTCCGTAAAGGCGACAAAAACATTTTCACTCATGGATGCGGTATTTCAAGCTCTACGCTGTGTTTATGTGGCACATACACAACAACACCACTATTGTGTCGATTATACAATGAATCCTTAACATTGATATTCTGAATTTGCCCATTCGAACCAATTCTCCCATCTGAAATATTGCTTTGGCGCCATCTTGTGGCATCTATTAGCAAGTACAAGCATTTTTCAGTGGGCATGAATCCCTCGTGGATTTTCACTGAACTCGGCATAGCTGTCCTCACTGCGTCCGCATCTTATCCGCAGCTGACGCGGTTCACCTGATGCTAATCTGCGCATCCAACGCACCTCACTGCAGCTCTGCTTACCTTTTGGCTTTGGCATGATAGCAGGGTGTCGTACTTATGGCGGACGCGTGTGTTTTTGCGAGATGATTCGAGATAGTGCCAGATAAATGTGGCTAAATCCCCTAATTGACGTGTGTTGTGTGTGTGGGGGGGGGGGTGTAGACTTTTTATAGCTATTATATTTGCTAGGGCGTGGTGGATCAGCTGGTAAAGCCTTGGCCTCACAATTCTGATTCTCTAAATTGCCCCTCGGTGTGATTGTGACTGCGACGTTTTGTCTCTATGCGTCCTGCGATTGACTGGTAACCGGTTCAGGGTGTACCCCACTTCCTGCCCGTTGACAGTTGGGATAGGCTCCAGCACTCCCTGCGATCCTTGTGAGGATACGCGGTTAAGAAAATGGATGGAAGGATTTGAGACTGTCAGGTAAATGTAGCTAAATCCCCTAATCGACCTGGGGAATGTGCTAAGGTTGGGGTGTGTAGACTTTTTATAGTTGTTATATTTGCTAGAAAACTTTCTTTAATACAACAAAATGCTGCCAAACCCTGCATAGGATGCGGGAATGTAGTATCTAGTAAAAGAAGTATGTTGAAGTGATGCATCGGTACTCTTCTATGAGCTTTCAAAATTTTCTGACTTTGGCTTGGGTTGTTACTGGAAATTATGGATAGTCTTTGCTGGACTTTGGTTTTTGCAGTGCTGAGCGGCTATTCAAATACCAAATTAAAAGAGTCGTAGGCTATTTAATTTTGTTATGTACAACATTCGGTACACTTGCAAGCCTTGGTAGCAGGAAACCAACACTGCGTGTATTCGGCAAGTACTTTTATGGCGCAATGTGCGCTTTGCTCACTCGAGTCCGGAAGCGTTTCGCAGGTCTCGCCGACAAGGAGGGAACAGAAGGACCGCCACCTTCGTGCCACCTCCCCCATAAATGCGCGTTCAATGTTCTGCGCGATTTCATATTCATGTGACACCGCTTGTTTATCATCCCGCACTGATATGCAGTTACTACACCATCTCGCTCCATGGTATACTTTTCATGAAAATGATATACACAGAGGCGGCACGGTGGATCAGCAGTTCTGAGGTCCTGGGATCGATCCCCGACCCGCCTGTGTGGAATTTGCATGTTCTCCCCGTGCCCGTGTGGGTTTTCTCCGGGAAGTCTGTTTTCCTCCCACATCCCCCCCAAAAACATGCGTTAATTGGAGACTCAAAATTGCCACCAGGTGTGATCGTCAGTGTCTCCATGTGCCAAATTTTCTATCCGCTAGCATGGTGACGTTAGCATTCAGTTTTTAGCACCGCTTCTAGAAATGAAATACAAGTTAAATAAATAATGGAAATGAAGCATATAATATGGTTCGTGATAAAATTAAACAAGTTCATTTAAATAAATATATGGAAAAATAAAAATTCACAAATGTTTACTGAAATAAAACTCAATAAATATATTGAAAATTAAGACTAAAGTGTACATACCTGGGCGGCACGGTGGATCAGCTGGTAAAGCATTGGCCTCACAGTTCTGAGGACCTGGGTTTGAGCCCGGCCCCGCCTGTCTGGAGTTTGCATGTTCTCCCCTGTGCCTGCGTGGGTTTTCTCTGGGCACTCCGGTTCCCTCCCACATCCCAAAAACATGCAACATTAATTGGACACTCTAAATTGCCCGTAGGTGTGATTGCAATTGTTTGTGTCTATGTGCCCTATGATTGGCTGGCGACCGGTTCAGGGTGCACCCCGCCTCCTGCCCGTTGACAGCTGGGATAGGCTCCAGCACTCCCAGCGACCCTCGTGAGGATAAGCGGCAAAGAAAATGGATGCATGGATGGATATATACGAACACAAAACCCAAAAAAAAAAAAGCCATTAAAAATGTGTAGCTCGTTTCAGAATATGGGTCATGTAATCACCAAAACAATTACAAATGTAACCTTAAACTACTGTATAGAAGAGCGATGATAATATCATATCTATTGGAAAAATGTGCAATGCGGCAACACCGCCACTTCAATATGAGTGGTCTTGTTTTCACAAAACTCACTACTTCGCTGCAGTGTAAAAGTTCACGCACCCCCACGACCCAAAGGTGCCGCACACCTGTTGACACGAATTCCGTGGTTTGCACCGCTTCTGGCTTGTTCTGGTCCCCCTCCCGCTCTGCATGCGCCGCGCAGGAGGGGGGTCCCCAGGGACCCGCGGAGCACGTGGTCCGCGCCGCCACGAGACGTCAGCGGCAGATGGCACCACCAGCGCCACGCATAGCGGCTGCTGGCATCGGTGGCAGACGCTCCCGCGGAAAGGAGGAGGAGAGAGGAAGGCTGAGAGTCTTCTTGTCCTTAGTGCCATCGTATTTTTTGGGGGGGTGCAGAGCGAGAGGAGCTTTGGGAAGATGCGAGCTGCACGCTGAGCCCCCTCCCTGCATGGTGAGTTGTCTTTTCGTGTTTGTTTTTTTGTTTTGTTTGTAGTTTTTTTTTTTTTTGTCATCTAGAGTTCTGGGTGCTTTCGCGAAGGTGCCTGCCAGCGACTTTTCCTCATGGGAGGAAGTACAGGATAATTAAGTAGGAACCTTATAAATACTTTTTTTTCTTCTTTTTTTTTTATATTTTGGTTTTGGTTTAGACGGAACTATGTTGACTCTGCCGTTCGAGGACGCGCAGGCGATGTGCGAGCCACGCTTTGGTGCCGGGTACCCCCGCGCAGGTGCCCCCGAGGATCGACCCTCGCCTCGCCTGCGCCACCTCCGGGCCGCCGCCGACGACGATGAAGACGACGACGACGACGAGGAGCCCTGCAGGTCCGCCGGGGACGACGCCGCCTCCTCCGACCGGGACTACGAGCAGGACGACAGCGGCCTCCTCCGCAAGAAGCGCGCCCCCCGCAAGAAGAAGGCCACCAAGGAGCCGCACGACCGCTCCAGGCTGCGGCGGCAGGAGGCCAACGCCCGGGAGAGGAGCCGCATGCACGGCCTCAACGCAGCCTTGGAGAGCCTCCGCAAAGTGGTCCCCTGCTACTCCAAAACGCAAAAGCTCTCCAAAATCGAGACCCTGCGCCTGGCCAAGAACTACATCTGGGCTTTGTCGGAGACCCTGAGCGCCGGGAAGAGACCCGACCTCCTGGCTTTCGTGCAGACCCTCTGCAAAGGATTATCGCAGCCCACCACCAACCTGGTGGCCGGCTGCCTGCAGCTCAACGCCCGCAACTTCCTCAGCGACCACAACGGGGAGCTGGTGTTCTCCGGGCGGCCTCCCTACGACCCGCTGTACTCCTCCGCCGCCTACCCGGGCCCCGAGGGGAGCGCGCCCGCCGGGCACGGCGGCTCGGGTCCGCCGGACCCGGCCAAGCCCTTCCGCCACTACGGCTACTCCGGCACCTACGAGCCGGCCTATGGGTCCCCGGAGGCCGGCAGCCCGCACTTCGAGAGCCCGCTGAGTCCGCCCGTCAACCTGAACGGCATTTTCTCCTTCAAGCACGACGAGCCGCCGGACTACGGCAAGGGGGGCCATCACTACGGTGTGCGCTACTGCGGCGCACCCGGACGCGCGGCCCTGGCGCACGGCTCCGTGTACCGGGTGGCCCCGGAGGGCCGCTACCCGTACGACCTGCAAGTCCGCGGCCAGTCTTTCCAAGCGCAGGGCGAGCTCAACGCCCCCTACCACAATTAAGATATATAAACTCTCGTTTTGACACCCCCCCGCCCCCGCGCGCCCAAAAAAAAAAAAGCAAGCTTCTTCTTCTTCCTCTCCCTCAATTAAGTTCATCAAAAGTCTCCACTCCACGAAGCACAAGAAACCCCGACATGGACAGACTGGAACTAATTGAAATGCCCCAAAACCTCAACAGAATTCGTTCAAGGCGACGCAGGTTTATTATTATGAGATATTGGGATCAGCAATACGATGGCAATTAAGCTATGCAAGGCAGTCGTTTAAAAAATAAAACTCAATGGTCAAAACATTTCATCTAAATTGGTCCCCCCTCACGCCCCCCCAAAAAAAGAAAACTGCAATACATTTGTGTGTGCGTGTGTGATTGTGGAGTAAATAGTGTTTTAATCAGGTGGGTGTAAATTATGATTATGTATTATTTATCTATTTATTTATTTATTTGAGCCTATTTATTGACAGTGGATAATATATGACAGAATTATTGTACATTTCAAAACAGTGTTATGTGAAAGATTTTACGTTATTGTTGTCATCCATCGGCTCGAGTGGGAATTTATTATTATTATTATTATCATCATCACATGTCACATGCCTTAAATAGGGGACCACATTAATATGCAATGACATGATTACCCCCCTCACCCCACCCCCATGGACTTTTTTATGCATTATGTCACAAATTTGTGAAGACAAAACTCTTTATGGATGGAAATCTTCGTGAAGTCATGTTTGTGTTGTGCCATGAGCTTGTTTCATTGGCAGCAGACCAGAATTGAATGAATCAATAAATTACCGGGGCAAAACTAAAAAAGGTCTTTATTTGGTTGAATTATTTAAGTGGGGGGGGGGGGTGGAGATAACAATCCAAACATTTGTTGTTTTTTTTTTTGATGAAGGGGAATATTTGCGCTTCCAGACAGGCTGCTTCCCTGCACTTGGATCCAAGTTGGGACTTGTTGGAAAGGGGCCACGCGGCACAGATTGTGCAGCCCACTCCTCAAATCTGCATCAGAACCAAAGGTAATGATTCTTTCCAATATGCTAACTTTAAATTTTTTTTTCCTTCAGTGAGATTTTAAATCTCTCAAATTACATTTTTCTCTTGCGTGCAAAACTCCAAAATGCAAAAGGTGGTAACACACAAATGAATTTTATCCACTAACATGAATGCTTCACACGCAAAAAAAGGCGAACTAAATAAAAGAAACTAAAAACTGACATGAGATTTGCTATATATTACTAAAATGTTATTGTATTAATAATACATACGTCACATACGGCATATTACTTTATTCTCCATTTTCTAGATGTTTCTGATGACTATTATACAATATAGAACATATAAAGTGTTATTAAATTATTTTCGTCCTTCTTTTTGGGTGACAAATAATGAGATCTGCAATAATTTATTATTTGATGTTAATTTTCTTAGATCCGATTTGTATGTAACATGTTTTTTACATTTTTATTACCTGGTACTTCTTTCTTTATTTTAGAGCTATCCTTGCCACCATTTTCCCACACTTATATTTAAAAATGACATCAAAATTGTGTGTACCAAACATGAATTGTGTACTTGGGTTTTTTTTTGTTGAGAGTCTCTATTTTTTTTAAACCGGTTTTGACAAAATTATATTTCCATTTATGTTAAGCCATACAACCGCAAAGAAACACTTTCATTATTACCGTTATCTTCTCCAAGGCTATATTTGTGTTTTTAATCATATTTATCTACATATATACTGCGTTATTTGATATACTTTTACTTTTTTTATTGTTGTTCAACACGCGAATTTTAACACGATTAAAACAAATCACAGAAGTGCAAATTAAAACTTTTTTTTTAATCCAACATTATGTATTGACGCTGCACTCAAGCGTGTTTGTGTTCCATTTATTTCACTTTTAGAATATGCAAAGAAATCAAGATGAAAAACACGTTTCAAAAGCGTCAAAATGCAATCGCTATTCGATGACTTGGGCGACATGACGGCAATTGTACCCCCCCCTCCCCCCCCGACATTTCACGCCACTTCTTCTGCATGCCATCATTAAAACCGGTGCTCTCCCTGGAGGGGGGTCCCGTAAGCACCTCTTTAGCCCCGCTCCCCGAATCGCCACACGCACATTTGTCCCATTCACTAACCCCCCCCCCCCCCCCCCCCGTGTCTTGTTAACCGTGTTTGGACAGGGGCCGTGAGGTTTGATTCCCCAAGTGGGCTCGGTGGAGTGTGTGTAGGGGACTGGAGGGGTGATGCTGTTCGCCCACGTGGTCCACCAGCAAGCATGCGACAGTTTAACACTGGGTCAAACGCGTGCGCGTGCCCCCCCCCACCCCCCCACCCCTCGCAGGCTCATTATCCACGCAGCATCTGGCCCAGCAGTGAGGGCGCTGAACGAGGACCCCCTTCGCAACTGTTTGGATGGGTTCTGCAAAATGTGGTGTGAGTGTATGTGTGTGTGGGGGGGGGGGGGTCGTCAAAGGCTGGCGGACACGTGGAACATCAAACTTTTTGAAAAGAAGAAAAAAAAACCACCAAATGCCAGGAAGGAGGTAAAAAAAGAGAATTGTGTGAAAGGAAGGAAGGAGCTAGGATTTCATGAAAGTATGGATGGAACGTAGGGAGGAATGAAAGGAAAGACGAAACAAGGAAGGATGGAAATGATGTTGGATCAGCTGGAAAGCGCCGACCTCACAGTTCTGAGGACCAGAGTTCAAACCCCCCCCCCCCCCGTGTGATTGTGAGTGCGACTGTTTGTCTCGATGTGCCCTGCGATTGGCTGGCGACCAGTTCAGGGTGTACCCCGCCTCCTGCCCGTTGACAGCTGCGATAGGCTCCACCACTCCCCGTGACCCTCGAGAGGATAAGCGGCAAAGAAAATGGATATCTATACTTTGATTGAAGTACTAGTTGTGAGTACTTTAGCCAGTTCTGGCATCAACAGACCCCACATGGCGGGATACTCACTCTTGTGAGGATAAGCGGCTAAGAAGATGAATGAAAATGATGTGTTTTGTAATAAGAATGTATTTTTGGTTAATTTTATTGACATGCCACGTGAATTGCAACATGTTTTAGAACTTGATTATTTAAAAAAAAAATGACTCCCAGTAAGACTTTGGAACACTATTTCTTTTTCCTCTGGAATTAAAAAAAATGTTATTAGGTAAAAATGCAGCACTTAATGTTGGAGCACTGATTTGTCCAAAAAAAAAAAAAAAGGTGTCAGCTGGATATTTTTGGAAGGCCTGGAAAAACAAAAAAAGTTTTGCTGCGCCAATTTTTAAAAAATATTCATTTAATAATTCTCTTTTTTTTTTTTAACTTCCTAACCCTCAAATGTTGACAAATGGTCTTTCGTTCCTTGGTGCTGTCAAGAAAAGTCCTGAAAATTCCTCCGCCATTCTCAAGCCCCAGATGGCGACGGTGGCGGGACGGGGACACGGTTCCTCATTAAATTCCTAATAATCATTTGGAATCGCGGATGGGGGACGGTGGGGGGTGGGGGTGCTGGCTGTCTTGCAAGTGAGGATTGGGCTGGTGGGTGAGGGGAGTGGAGGGATTTGGTGGTTTAATTAGACAGATTTAAGGAGATGAACCCCCCCCCCATGCCACTACCCCCCCCCCTCCTCCCAATGTGTGGATGCATGTGTGAAAGAATTAAACATATGAGTGTGTGTGTGTGTGTGTGTGTGTCAGCGCCGAGGAGGTTCGACGCCGGAACGTTTCCAGGCCAGGATCTCATTAAGGTGTCAGATTGGTGGATCGGCCCCCCTCTGGCGCCCGGCCCCACCCCCTCGGAGGAAGCACCTTCTCTGGGTCGGCGACGCTGGCACGGCCCCTGGCCGGAATGCCGGCGAGCGCTCATCATCATATTGGGTCAAATGGGATAAATACGGCGGCGAAGGGTGGCAAGGCGAAGCTACGCGAAGATTATTCATGTGCTCTTTGTTTACAGGTGTTGGGAGCGGTGAGGGGGCCGCAACGTTCGGTGAGGATTTTCACCTGTTGGGCCGGATTGGAGCGCCCCCCACCTCTTCGGGTCAAAACCAGCAAAGCTCTCAAAGGTTGGTGTCACTGGAAGATTCTTCTAGAGTGAGTATCCCGCCATGTGGGGTGTGTTGATAGCAGAACTGGCTAAAGTACTCACAATTGGTGTAAATATCCATTTTCTTTGCCACTTATCCTCACGAGGGTCACGGGGAGTGCTGGAGCCTATCCCAGCTGTCAACGGGCAGGAAGCGGGGTACACCCTGAACTGGTTGCCAGCCAATCGCAGGGCACATCGAGACAAAGAGCCGCACTCACAATCACACCTAGGGGCAATTTAGAGTGTCCAATTAATGTTGCATGTTTTTTTGGAATCTGGGAGGAAACTGGAATCTTCGGTGGAAAACCCACGCAGGCATGGGGAGAACATGCAAACTCCACACAGGCGGGGCCAGGATTGAACCCGGGACCTCTGAAATGTGAGGCCAAAGCTTTCCAGCTGATCCACTGTGCTGCCCAATAATGACATTGGTTGATACTATGGTGGATGGATGGATGGACGGACGGACGGACAAGAATTGACATGGCCGTGTCTGTGTAGCTGTCAATCAATCTGTCCGTCCGCATTCATTCGTCTGGAATTTTGAGCCTCCATTTGTCCATCTGTCAATTTATCAGGATGCTCTATGTCTAATCCATCCATCCATCCATCCATCCATCCATCCATCATATCATCATACCAATCCATGGCGGCGCCAAAAGTAAGACAAGGTAAACGTTGAGAGCGGCATTCGGCCACCAAATGGACAATTCTGGCCGCCACGGCCATCTTGGCGCAGACCGGTCGGCCAAATTGGCGATCACCCCAGCAAGCATTTGGCTTGTGCCATTTTTTTGGGGGGGGGGGGGGTCGCACTCAGCCTCTGTTGCGCAGTCCATTAAAACACAAAAGTAGACATCTTTCTTTTTCGCATCCCCAAGATCCCGTTGACCCGAAATAACAAACGTCTTTTTTTGGATCTACGTGACGAGCGACAAGTTTGAAATGACGTAAATATGTCTTGCGTTTACATTCTGTCAGGAGACTTTGCACAGGGTTGAAGACGACCTTATTTGGACAATTTGACTCCGTCATGTGGTCACTCCGCCATGTTGTGGCATTTCTTAATTGACACCAAAGCAGAACACGCGTCGTCAGGTCAGTTTTACGCGTTCCGCGAATACTTGAGACGGTTCTCAACTTGTGAGCGGAGCGATCATAACGAGAACAAAAGTAATCGAGAAAAAGTGAAAAGATTTCGGCGTCACTGATGGACTCCTCTTTTGGAAATGAGGAATGGCCGACATTAAACATGTAAGGACGAGTACGGGAACTTTCGGGGCCTAATCACTCGAGCCTTTGCGAGGAGTCATTAGCTCCATAATTAACTCCGTATTAGCGCGGCGAAAGGATCCATTCGTATTCTTTTGTGCTCCGAAGACGTATCGTTCCTTAATCACGCCGCCTTGGCATTAAGAAGAATCTACTTCGCCCATTAAATATATCAACTGAATATGTATCACAAGGCCGCCGTGTCAGCCTTCATACGAAGTCCAGTACGGTGCGGTTGGTGGCGTGGAGCAGCGTGCGTTGCGACAAACGTCCCGAACGCAAGATGTCTCCTCTGCCGTCTTCTTCTTTCGGTATTCATGGCCGTCGTGCGCGGTGGCCAATCTGTCCCGTATCGCCTTTCAAGCATTTCCTGTGGGACTCGTGCCGTGCGCGCACACACAAACCGCGCACAGAGGGAAAGTGAGCTGTCTGCCGAGGGTTGGATTGTTGGTGCCGGTCCAAAAATGTGTCACCGGGGACGCGCGTGGTCTGCTGGAGGCTGGGAACCGTCGCTAATGGGCCCCGCAGCCGTCGGCACCACCTGGGGATACGAGACACCATGCCTGGATGGAGGGATGGAGGGACGGCGGGGGGGAGAGAAGGAAAGAGGGAGAGGGAACGTGTGGCACAACAAAAGTAATATCATCTACAGTGGCTGTCAGTCAGTCAGTCAGTCAGTCAGTCAGTCTTTGTCTAGCCGTCCGTCTGTAGCTGTCAATCAATCTGTCTGTCCGCAGTCGTCCGTCTGGAATTTTGAGCCTCCGTTTGTCCATCTGTCGATTTATCAGTATGCTCTATCTAGCTCTAATCCATCCATCCATCCATCCATCCATCGTAGTATAGACCAATCCATGTCAATCCTTGTCCATCCATCCATCCGTCATATCTACCAATCCATGTCAATTCTTGTGCATCTATCCATCCATCCATCCATCATTGTATCTAACAATCCATGTCAATTCTTATCCATCCATCATCCATCCATCCATCCATCCATCCATCCATCATAGTATCAACCCATCCATCCATTCATCAATCATCGTATCTACCAATCCATGTCAATTCTTGTCCATCCATCCATCCATCCACCCATCCATCATCGTATCGACGAATCCATGTCAATTCTTGTCCATCCATCCATCCATCCATCCATCCATCCATCCATCCATCCATCCATCCATCATAGTATCGACCAATCCATGTCAGTTCTTGTGCATCCATCCATCCATCCATCATGGTATCGACAAACCATGTCATTTCTTGTGCACCCATCCATCCATCCATCCATCCATCCATCCATCCATCCATCCATCCATCATCGTATCGACCAATCCATGTCAGTTCTTGTCCATCCATCCATCCATCCATCCATCCATCCATCCATCCATCGTATCGACCAATCCATGTCAATTCTTGTCCATCAATCCATCCATCCATCCATCCATCCATCCATACATCCATCCATACATGCGTCATTCATCTCAGAATTAGGATCATGATTTTTTGCTAGGTAAGTGAAAAACACACGAGATTTCTTCCTGGTAGTTGGAGCTGCTGTCGTATGACAACAGACAACCATTTTGATAAAATATATATTTATATATACTTCCGGGACATCAAAACATGAATCACAATATGGAGAGTCACTGAACATTGAAAGGTTACCGCCAACGTGGTAACACTGATGCAATGGCGATCAGCAAAATGATTCAGCGTCCTCCAGCAACTTAGATATTAGTTTGAAATGACTCAGAGAGCGATAATCTGGTACAATGCCCATTGTGCAAATGGTGCGGATATTTCTCAAGGATGTCAGTGGCCAGTATTGGGCAACACCAGAGATTGCAAATGCTATCTATCTATCTATCTATCTATCTATCTATCTATCTATCTATCTATCTATCTATCTATCTATCTATCTATCTATCTATATCTATCTATCTATCTATCTATCTATCTATCTATCTATCTATCTATCTATCTATCTATCTATCTATCTATCTATCTATCTATCTATCTATCTATCTATCTATCTATCTATCTATCTATCTATCTATCTATCTATCTATCTATCTATCTATCTATCTATCTATCTATCCATCCGAATCAAAGGCTGTGGCAACTCTGAGATCGCAGCGGTCGATATATTTAAATGAGGAGCCGTCAAAAAGGAAGACTTTGCGAAAGTCTAGACACCAAAGGAGTTGTTTGCGCGCAATATGTTGTTTGAACTTTTGGAACTAATGCGTTTAGCAGGAAAAGTCAATGTTGCTTCCTGGCTGCCATGAAAGGCGCCTTATAAAAAAAACAAGAAAAAGAAGAAGAAGAAGTGAAGGCATAAACAGGCGGGGCAGGTGTTGACGATGCAAATGAAACGGATGACAGATGGCGAGCCTCGCGATTGCTCACTGTGCAGATAATGGATGGAGGTAATCAAATTCCTCCGAGGCTTTGGGACTTTTCTTTGCAACTTGCCCATCAATTGCACCATCAAACGCCGCCGTCGTCAAACGAACCCCCTCGTCCCCAACCGCCACCAAATCTCCAACCAACCCCCCACCTCCACCGTCCCCCGCCCCCTCACCTCCAATGATGCCCTCCAAAAGAATTTACAACACGCTTCCGCATCAACAAGATTTTAGGAGCTAATTCTACAAAAACTTAACATCACCGAACCTCTTTGAGCTTTCGTCGACGCCACAAACGGCGCTTCTATAAAACTAAATGAGAAAATTTTACTATGCCACTATGAATTTAAAATCCCTGTGTGTAAAACTCAACTTCGAAACCCTACTTTGAAACCCTTGCTCTGGTTCCGAATCTAAATTAAAAACTCAAACCCTTGCTTGAAAATGTTAGCCTAGCTTAAAACGCTACTTGAAAACGTAAACCCTACATTCAAACCCAAACCGTGCCTTGAATTCTTACTTCGAAAGCCAAACCTGAAACTAAGCCAGTCTCGAAACGTTCATTTTAAATCACCACTTTGCCGGAAATGCTTCCGACCTCGTCAGAATCTTTGGAGAAGAATTTCTGCTGGGTTTGTATGGAAGTAAATATGTGTCATGTGACCTCACAGACTGACTTTAAACAGTCATTTGAAATTTTAACCCATTTTTTTTAAACTCATAGTCTGACTTGATACCCCAATGTTGTTTTAAACCCCCAAATTGGGAGTCGGAAACATCTCTTGAAACCTTACGTTGTGACGTCACATGACTAAGAAAGCGTGACTGCGATTGGCTGGGTGTCCGGTTCTGACCTGAAGTAACCCTGCCTGGCGGAACAGACGGTAAATTTCAGACAGCGAATTGTAGCCGGTTGAATTGTAAACACTGACTGAAAAGTTACGCTGCCTTTGCCCAAATTCCTGCTCTTAGAGTTCGCCGATTTCAACAATGGAGGTCAGGGTTGCTCCTCCAGCCGCGTGGTTTGTCAAGAACGTATCCCGTTTCGAGAAAAGCGCCACGGATGGGGTAAACCGGGGTTGCCAAACTCGTTTTTGTTGCGGGCCACTTTGTAGTTATGGTTTTCCTCAGAGGGCCGTTATGACTAAAACCATAATGTCTAATCGCCTCATGATATTTACACTAGTTTTCAATCAGAGATCAAGTGTACTGGGTTTTTCCAGATATTGTTCATATTTGGTGACACAAAAATCCTTATATCTCAACATTATCATTTATGTGCGTGCCAATTTGAAATTTTGGTACAGTTTTTCACAAGAATCATAGAAGTTAACGCAGATGATTTATTCCGGGGGGCGCATAAAACCATGCGGCGGGCCAGATCCGCTTCCCCGGACCTAGAGTTTGACAGTGTGGCGTAAACTGGACTCAGCCCCTCGAGCTGGCGCCGGACTGCAGTCGGGGACTGAACGACGTTTTGCCAGGCTGCTCAAGTGTCAACTGGCGATACAACGCCAAGGGAATGACATGATCCCGAAAAATAACTGCAAAGCGTTAAGTGCCAAACGCTGATGGCCTCGCATTTCTCCGAACGAGACCTAAAACAAAATAGACAAGAAACAAAGAAGTGTGCAGTGACTCTGAGGACATTACATTCCAAAAAGACATTAAAAAATAAGAGTGAGCCGGGTTGAATCTGCACTTTGCCGTCGTGGTTGCTGCCTTACGTTCATACGTGTCAACTTGGCTATTTATTCATAACGTGCCACAGCTGTTGACGGGAAGCGGCGGGTCCGCGGGGATCCGCGGGGGGGGGTCCGCGGGGAGGCCGTCAACAAACTTTTTCAGGTCCGCTCATCTGCCGCCGAGCGCCTCCCCTCGATTGTTTTATTTACCGCCGCCGCCCGTTTATGCAAAAAGCGAGATGCGCTTTCATCGCATTTACAGTGCATCTATTGGCGGTATTTAGCTGAATTAGTCATTGTATTTAATAGATTTAAAATGACATTAATCCATTTTCTTTGCCGCTTATCCTCACAAGGGCCGCGGGGAGCGCTGGAGCCTACCCCAGCTGTCAACGGGCAGGAGGTACACCCTGAACTGGTTTCCAGCCAATCGCGGGGCATAGATTTAAAAATAATGCAAAAAAAATAAACCATGTTATTTTATTCAATGTTGTTGAAAAATATCTTTTTAGTTTTATTTTTGTCTAATTTGAATCCTCGAGACTGACTTTAAACATGAATTTTAAATTTTAACCAATTTTTTTTCAAACTCATAGTCTGACTTGATACCCAAATGTTATTTTAAACCCTCAAATTCGGAATCTGAAAGATCTCGTGAAACCTTACTTTGAAAACCTAACAGTGCCTTCAAACTGCCAAAATATTTTTTTGAGCCCAAATCTCTGGCCTGAGATGTTGACTTCAAACCCTTTCTGTGGTTTTAAACCTTAGTTTGAAAACCAAAGTCTGTTTTGAAACCATAATTTGGACCCAACCTTTTGTTTGAAACTAAAATAATCCTGTCTTTAAAACAGAATACCATTACTTGAAACCATATTTGTGGCTTGAAACCCAAACCGTGGCTTCACACGCTTCAGCACACGTCTAGGAACAGTTTCCATCATTTTTCCTGCAAAATAATATTAGCCCCACCGCGTTAGCATTAGCACCACCACGCTAGCGTTATCATTAGTACCGCCACGTTAGCATTAGCGCCGCTGCGTTAGCGTTAACAGCGCCGTTTTAGCATTAGCTCCTCCACATTAGCATTAGCATAGCCAGGTAGCGTTAAACTCTTTCTGTGTACCGAGGTTTATCACCAGGTGCGCTCTGTAGGGCGGGAATGTCGGTATATTATGGTGTTGCATCCACCGTGCATGCTTTCCCACAAAGTTTTCTCGATTTTTCTCAAGTTGACCGATTGACGAGTTGTGTTTTCCGCAGCCGCGACAATCGCTTGGCGTTCGGCTGGCGTCTGAAGGTCAGCTTAATGGCCCGTCGGCGTGGTTGCCGCCCGTCTCGCTCGGTCCAAAGCCTCCAAACCAAACGAGCCGCGGCCGTAAACGAGTCAGACGTGTCGTTAAAAACAACTTCCACCGAGCGTGAAATCTGCGACCATCTCGGGTGCGACGATCCTCCATCACACGTTTTCATTTTCCTTCATTTTTTTCCCTTTTTTTCAGCGCGCCTGCGGTGGGGAAAGCGTCACACCGCGCATATCGCAGGGGCCAAGCGAAGAAGTTGTCAGGTGATGCTATTTTCTTCTGAAATATGTCTAGATTTTGCGTGTATCAACGTGTTAATTGCAAGCGCCAAATCTCAGGACAGCCGCGCGCCATATTGCTCGCGTTCAAGGTGCAAAAAAGAAAAAAAGATGAAGGGAAAAAAAAGGCTTTGCCGTTGCTTTTTTTTTTTTTTTTTCCGGGCCGCGTAGAGTCAGGATGGCGTTAATGGAGCGCAGGCGGCTTGTTGGCAGTGAGGCTCGCCAAGCTGCTGTGGAGTGAAAACACTCACTCAACTCCATGAAAGCAAAAAAAAAAAAAAACATCCACAATGCTTTAAATATTATCCCTCCTGCACTGAAACATCACAACACCCACGGAACTCTGTCGCTAGCCAAAACAGCAGCACTGAAGCTGAGGCGACTGCAAGGCCCAAACCTGGTTCGAACCCTGAATTCGATACCCAATCCCTAATTCGAAAACCCATTTTGTAACAATCGAATTTGCACACCCATTAAGAAACTGCTCACCCAACCATCATCAAGTTAACTCAAAATGCTGACCCGGGATCGAAAACCCAATTTCCGAACCCAGGAGAAAACCAGAAATCAAAATGTTACGTCCAGTTTGCAACCCTAATCCTGGTTTGAAACCCTAATTTTGAAGCCTACGTCAATAATTCCAACCCTACAACTATTACAAAACTTGACTTTCTGGAAAGCATTGGCCTCACAGTTCTGAGGTCCCGGGTTCAATCCGGGACCCCCCTGTGTGGAGTTTGCATATTCTCCTCGTGCCTGCGTGGGTTTTCTTTGGGCATCCCAAAAACATGCAACATTAATTGAACACTCTAAATTGCCCCTGGGTGTGATTGTGAGTGCACCGTTTGTCTCTTTGTGCCCTGCGATAGGCTGGCAACCATTTCAGGGTGTACGCTGCCTCCTGCCCGTTGACAGCTGGGATAAGCTCTAGCACTTCCCCCAACCCTCGTGAGGATAACCGGCAAAGAAAATGGATGGATGGATGAAAATTGCCCCTAGGTGTGGCTCTTTTCTGTCTCCATGTGCCCTAGATTGGCTGGCAACCAGTTCAAGGGTCTACCCCACCTCCTGCCCATTGACAGCTGGGATAGGCTTCAGTACTCCCTGCGACCCCCGTGAGGATAAGCTGCAAAGAAAATGGATGGATGGATGAAAATTGCCCCTACGTGTGGCTCCTTTCTGTCTCTATGTGCCCTGTGATTGGCTGGCAACCATAACCGGCAAAGGAAATGGATGGATGGAGGAAAATTGCCCGTTGGTCTGGCTCTTTTTTTTGTCTCTATGTGCCCTTGATTGGCTGGCAACCAGTTCAGGGTGTACCCCGCCTCCTACCCGTTGACGGGCTAGGATAGCCTCCAGTACTTTTGTGACCCTTGTGAGGATAAGTGGCAAAGAAAATGGATGCATGGATGAAAATTGCCCCTTACGCCCTGTGATTGGCTGGCAACCAGTTCAGGGTGTACCCTGCCTCCTGCCCATTGACAGCTATGATAGGCTCCAGTACTTCCGCGACCCCCGTGAGGGTAAGCGGCTAAGAAAATGGATGGATGAACTTTCAGTTATCTTGCATAAAGACTCCCCTATATTCCACTCCATCAAAACAAAAGCCTGCGAGCCATCCCAACGCCCGCTTTTGTGAGAGACTGGCATCGATGAGGCACGAGGAAGGCACACGGGGGCCGACCGCGGGGGCCCACGCCGCGGTTGCCCGCTCACGGCTGACGGAGCGCCGCCGTCCTGGGGCGGCGGCTGCCGAGCCGCCAGTCTGTCCCGTCACACCTTGCCGCATTTAAAGATTGCCCTGCAGAGATACAGAGGAGTGGGGGTGGGCCGTGGGTACCCATGGGGTGAGGGGTGAGGGGAGGGGGGGGGGGCTCAGGTTTAAACAGGCTGGCATCCACGGAGAGTTTTTACGAGGCAGGATGGGTGCCAAAAAAGGACGTGGCGGAGGGTGGCGGTGGGGGATGCGAGGTCAGCGTGTGTCACATTGAGCTTCGTGGGCATGAATATGTAGGGACGGGTGGGGCGGGAGGGGGGGGGGGCAAGGGGCGGGGGAGGCAGCTGGGCCTCAGATCGGGGTGCGCGGCCAACAAACGGCCATGTCAAATCAATTCATCCAGCTCACATGTTAAGAAAACGAGCGGCGCGTGCACGCCGTTACACACCGCGTGCAAGCCCCCCCCCCAGTAATGCGCGCAAATGGCGCTGGATGGCAGAATGTAAATGAGCTGGTTATTACACAGCAACGTTCATCAAGCTGAGCTGGAAAGACTTCAATGGCCCTGATGAATATGCATGCAAATTTGTTAATTAAGTTAATTATTCTGCTGAAAATTCATTTGTCTTCCCAAGGACGTTTCCACGATGATTTTTTTTTTTCTTTTTTAAACACGGTTCCATTAGTTATGCACGGCGCCGTGGAAAATCACTCCGCGGTCTCACCTTTTAGGCAAAGTTACGGCCCCCAAAAGTGAGGGAGGAGGAGGAGGAGGAGGAAGGAGGGTAGAGGACGCCACGTCGGGCCACGTGGAATGCGGTCGTAAGTACACAGCAGCTGGTGCAGCCCGAGGACAAGGCGGACTAAGCCAAAAAAAAAAAAAGGCCCAGCCTGCAGAATTGCTCAATGTGGAGTGGGCGGGGGATCGTGCCAGGCAGGTCCGGGTGGGTCCGGTTGCCATCAGACCCACCCCGGACCAAGAAATGTTTGTACTCACAAGAACAGTAAAGCTCAAAAAGCAGCACAAACGCATCTGGGGTTGAGTTTTCGCCATGCTAACGTTAGCTTGCGCGATATGAGGAGTTATGTTACTTTATGACACAATATTGAGCAGCGAAAGAAGACAAATTAGGAAATATTAACATTATGATATGTTTGTACTGTGTGTTGTGCTATATTACACTACATTATGCGTAAAAATTGTGCCAAACATATATGTGCGTTCATCTGAGATGACACGCTGTGGCGAACCCGAAAGGGACAAGCCGAAAGAAACTTACTTACTTTTTATGCTCCATAACAAATTTTTGTTACTTACTTTTTATGCTCCGTAACAAATTTTTGTTACGTTGTGTTACGCCACACTATGTGAAATGATCTTAGTTACTAACCATTATATTACAATTTATTAAATAACTGTATTTTTTACTTTACATTATATTGATGCATCATACGTAATGTTACATTACATTATTTTGCATTTATTTTTGTTTACAATAACCACCATTGCACATTAACTTAGCAAGAAATCGTTTCAAGAGTACCTTTTGTGCTGCGATGCATGTTTTTATGATGCATTATGTAATTCAAAAGTGCAAAAAGAAGTACTGACTTGAAATGAAAGAAGGGGAAATGCGGAAAATAAGAAAAATATGCTACATTAGGATACACTTTAGTTGCCTTAGTACATGTCGTGTAGTCAAAAGTAGGAAATGAACTAGTTAAAAGTGATCAACAATAATAATTGCAAGTTTTTAAAAAATGCCAATAAAATGAAATAAAGATTTTAAAAATAGATAACAATCGCCAGATGGAGAATTTTCTAGGAAGTGTTTGATACATCACATAACCAATCTTACAAGAGGCGTCTAAGCCTACTGGCCATGTCCAGATGTTTGATTTGTTAATTAAGTCTCCATGGAAGTTAATCGCTATTTTTTTTTTTTTTTGCATGTGACAACAGCAGGTAAGTGGACGAGACGTGTGAAGCTCACGCGCGTTGGTGTGTGTGTGTGTGAGAGAGCTCGTTTGATGCAGATTTCATCAGCATTCTGCACCAAATGTTCCTCAAAAGTAGCGAGTTGGCCAATATGCAACTTGTCACGTCACTCAGCCGCACCAGAAAGGCGCACTGTCTCCCTCTGGTGGTGAGAAGCGCGACTGCAGCTCCAGCACAATTTACGTACCAGGCCAACATGCGAGAGGTGTGATATAAATCTGTCATACTCTGGAATCGTGCAGTTGTATTCGATTAGAACAGACTAAGTATTAAAGTATCACTTCCCTGCTCGTATAGTTCTCCAAATAAGAGGACATGTGTGCTTGCTTCAAGCACTTTTATTTGTCACACCCTGTTAAAGGTCAAGTGTTATATCTATAAACATTCTAAAAAAGATATTGAAATGAAAAATACATATAACATTATTCACTTCAATGTCCATGCGAAAAAATAAATGTTAGCGGAGAGCGCATCAACCATGCGCAAAGTTGCGGCAGTGTCATTCGACATCCAAGTGGTCACCATATTGGCTGTATCGTCTGTCCGTGACGTCACCCTGGACATTCGCCATTGAAAACACGCCCCTTTAGACACGGAAGCTCTCATAATCGAGTGACGTGTCCGGGGTAATATTACCCTATTGTTTCGAGCCATATTTAGATGATATGCGGATTACTTCTAACAAAAGACTCCCAGACGGTATGCATGAGCCAGCCCAGCCGAAGCCGTGCTCGTCCGCCTTTCTACTATGAGACATGGAAGCTCTTTTCAAAGAAGAGAACATCTCACAATCGAGTGAAGTGTCCGGGGCAATATTACCCTATCGTTTTGAGCCATATTTAGATGATATGCGGATCACTTCTAACTAACAACATACCTCCAGACATTATGTATGAGCCAGCCTTCGCCAGCGAGCCCAACGAAGAAGCCGTCCGACGCGCACATTGACACATTTAACACCTCTGTCATATGTACGCGGATCTTTTGT
Organism: Syngnathoides biaculeatus; assembly: GCF_019802595.1. Lineage (NCBI taxonomy): Eukaryota > Metazoa > Chordata > Actinopteri > Syngnathiformes > Syngnathidae > Syngnathoides > Syngnathoides biaculeatus. The sequence continues at coordinate 5,021,757 of NC_084652.1, read as the reverse complement.
TACGTTATGAGAGATGGATCACGTGGTCCCCCGCAAACTATTTTTTTTTTTTTAGCAGCTGTATACACACCTACCTGTCATTTTCACGACAAACCGGGTCTTTTTAAAAATAATGAAAAATGAGTCAATCCTCCCGAGTGTTCGAACAATATCCAGGAATGCAACGAGCCGGCGTTTTGGCTAACACGAAGGAACAACGAGCTACCTTCCCGCAGGTAAAATTAATAGAAACAAACGAGTCCGCTTGTGCGTCATGTCATTTTGCGTAGGACCCCTTTTTCTCATGTACGTATGCTAAAAATCCATCTAAAAAAAGAACCCCATTGCTTCGAAAGGTGTCAGGGATGAATCGCTGCATAGCGGGGGAGCGCACAAATTCCGAGAGGGGAACGTCTCTATTTGTTGACTGAAACAACTTCTTTGCAGCCATTAGGAGGCTTTGGCGTGTAATCGATTTGCACGCACATTAACGCGCGACGAGATTCGATCAGCAACGCACACGTTTCGCCCGGCATCCGTTCAAGCGGCATATGGCGGCGGTAATGATTCCTGCGGATATCTGGGGGGTACGAAAGCGAGGAAAAAGAGGAGAAGAGAGTAAACGGCACGGGTTGGCCTCGGCCTATAGCGGCGCCACCGTCGCCATCATCGTCGGCGCGGAGAGAAAACAACAACAGCTGTTTAGCTGGTGGCTAAAAAGCCACGCGGAACAACAACGTCGTTTGCTGAGAAAAAGGATCTGGGGACCCACACACCGCGAGCTAACAAAAGACGACGGCTTTCGTTGGCGTCGCCGAAACTTGGGTAGAGGAAAAAATAAAAACAAAAAACTCCGGGGAGACGTGCGGCCTTCGCGCTTCCAGGAAGTCCCCCAAAACGATGCAGTCGTCGACTGCTCAACCCTGACGTGGTTGCCATTTTTGCCCCCTGTAAAGCGTGCAAAAGGGGCAACTCTTGTGTTAAACTCCTCATTTATACTTCACTTAAGTCATAAAATACAATAAAAGAGTATGAACATAAATGTATTCAAAGGTTCTTTTTAGAAAATATTGTTTACAGACTAACTAGCAAGCTAGGTAGACACTTTGTTTCTCGATTATTCTTCATTTTTTATGTCAAAACTTTCAATACTCCTAGACAATACTTGGGATTTTTTCTGTACTATCCACCCATCCATTTTCTTTGCCGCTTATCCTCACAAGGGCCGTGGGGAGTGCTGGAGCCGTCAACAGGCAGCTGTCAACAGGCAGGAGGCAGGGTGTACCCTGATCTGGTCGGCAGCCACTCGCAGGGCACATAGAGACAGTCGCACTCACAATCGCACCTATGGGCAATTTGGAGTGTCCAATTAATGTTGCATGTTTTTGGGATGTGGGAGGAAACCCGAGTGCCGGGAGAAAACCCACGCAGACACGGGGAGGGGATCGAGCCCAGGTCCTCAGAACTGTGAGGCCAACGCTTTCCAGCTGGTCCACCATGTCGCCTCTGTATGTGTGTTAATTTTTTTATTTTAGTAAAATGAAATTAAGTGGCACGGTTAGAGCGTTGGCCTCATAGTTCTGAGGCCCGGGGTTCAAATCCCAGCCCTGCCTATGTGGAATTTGAATGTTCTCCCCGCCCCTGTGTGGGTTTTCTTCAGGCACTCCGTCCCCCCAATATATGTGTTAATTGGATACTCTAAATTGCCCCTAGGTGAGATTGTCAGTCTCCCCGGGTGCCCTGCAATTGGCTGGCAAGCAGTTCAGGGTGTACCCTGCCTCCTCCTGCTTGATGATAGCTGGGGGAGGCTACTCTTGTGAGGATAAGCGGCTCAGAAAACGGATGGATGGATTTCTCATGGATTACAAGAAATAATGTGTAGCTAAAGTCGGGCAGAAAACATTTTCCTTGTAGACCTCAAGAGAAAAAATCAGAATAATTCTATGTATGTAATTCTACGTGCCTATTACAGTCCAGTGAGAGAGAGAAGATGGAAATTTTTGCGACCTCAACCTTAAACTGAGTGTTTTTTTTTCTGCCTGAAAATGAAAATATGACATTTTTGGTGGCATGACGGCGGTCCCAACGTCACACTTTCAGGGAAACGTTTGACTGCTCTGCCCTTGACTTGGAACCATCCAGCCGAGCGCGCTGGATGCTTTAGTTAATTAAACTTAATCTACCCCCGGAGACGCATACCGGAGTGCAGTTACACCGCTGTCAACCCCCCCCCCCCCCGCCCCTAACAACACACACACACAAACACACACGCATCCACTGTGGACCCCCTACCAAGACACCGACAGAGCACGAGGCTCCTATAAGAGGTGCATGACACGTAATTGCGTTAAAATATTGGAATATGTGAGCAAAAGGCCCTGCCGTGATTTTAATCAAATTTGAGCCTTTCCTTACATCACTCCAAAAAGCAACAAAAAAGAAGGAGGCGCCCTCACGAGGTGGTTCCACGCCACTGATTTTAGTCGACAAAATGCAGTCTGTTATAGATTACATTTTTATAGATCCTGCTGCTCACTGCTAATTTGTTTATTCTGAGTCACATGTACAAGGTCAATTTGGAGGTTTGGGAGGAGGTGGCGTAATGCGCTGTTACAAAGAGATATAAATTAATATAATTCACCCCCACCCACAGAAACAAACAGAAATGAGGAGATCTAAACAGCTGAGAGTGTCAGAAACATTGTTTGCGTACATTAAATGTTTTTCATGACATCGTTTGAGCGTGGTAAACTAAAATATAGATTGAGGACAGATATGTGCATTCTGCATTAATATTCAAACCCCAAGTCAAAGAAAGAGACGGTGGACAAAGAAAAACTGGAAAACAAAACACGTGGAATGAATAAATGCACAGATGGACAGAAAAATGGATAGAACAATCTTCTGGTACTGCTGAAAAAAATTGAGAGGTTGACTTCGCGAAGAAAACCCACGCAGGCGGGTCCGGGATCAAACCCGGGTCCTCAGAACTGCGAGGTCAACGCTTTCCAGCTGATCCACAGTGCCGCTGCTTTGGTACCACCTGGTGATTAAACCAAAACTACATTGAACTGAGGGCAGGAGCTTCTCTAGGTCATTGTCTCCAACGACGTAGAATAAAAACTGGACTGAGCACAGGCCCCTTTCTCGTGGTAAACCTCCGGTCAGGGCGAACCATTACTTGGGTTACTATTTAACATGAAAGTTGACGTCCTTTGACATCCTTACCATTGTTTATTGGGAAATATAATAACATCAAATTTAATTGTAATACGTTAGGTTTAGCTTTTTTGTTGCGCTGTTGGCTCTCAAAACCAGGCAGGCGGTCGCAAAGAAGTAACTTTATTATCTATTTATCGCATCGTTTTCCATACAATGTGTGTATGTTTACCATACTTTTTGCCCCGACCAGAAGTCAGAGCCTGTTGACGGCGGCGGAAGCAATGATGGCTGCAGAGCGCGCATTCCAGTTTTTAATTCTACGTCACAGGTGTCAAATTCAAGGCCCGTGTGCCAGATCCGGCCCGCCACATGATTTTATGTGGCCCGCGAAGGCAAATCATGCATAGCGACTTCCATGATTTTTGTGATAATCTATAACAAAATTTCAAAATGTCATATTATAAATGATTAAGTTGAGATATTGCAAGCATGTTTGTGTTACCAAAAATGAACAATAGTTAAAAAATGATTTCTGATTCAAAACCACCATCATCTGTAAATATCATGAGGCGAAAGATTTTCGTGGATCACAGTCATAACGGCCCTCCGAGGGAAATCGTAACTACAATGTGGCCGTCAATGCTTGTCTCGAAGAAAATATGGCTGATGCTGCCATCTTGAGGCATCTCTAAGCAATTACAAAGCAATTGGGCAAGCGCAAATCACATGCAGACTTTCAGAGTTTGCGACGGGGCTTGTTTTCTGTCCTCCGTGAATCGCGTGGGGGTGGGGGAGGGGCAGTTGCAAGAAATCGATATTTGTCAGGTGCACGCCATGTGAAAAATGATGTCGAGCTATACGCAGAGGTCGTCCCCACTCGACAGGGATGTGATGACTCGTCGGTTCGGTCCCCCGCCGTCGCCGTCGTCGTGACGCTGACACCTCATCATCTTCTTCAAGTGGCTTTTAAACTTGGACCCCACAAATACGTAGAGGACGGGGTTGAGGCTGCAGTGGGAGAAAGCCAAAAGCTTGCTGAGGTGAAAGGCGAAGTCCAGATGGTTGTGGCTGGCGCAGCGCGCCGCCACAGTCTCAGAGTCCACGGGCGTATGGGGCCAGAAACGTAGGGATTTTAGGAAGTGCGTGACGTTATACGGAGCCCAGCCCACGAAGAAGACCAGCATGAGCGTGAAAATCAACTTCAAGGTTTTGTTCTTGCGTCTCCTCGCCGAAGGACGAAGGAGCCTGCACAGGATCTGAGGGTAACAAAAGAGGAACACGCCGGAGATGAGGACGAAAAGGACGTTTTGCTGGTAGATTCCCCACAAGCCGCTGGCGGAATCGTCATATTCGCAGTGACTCTGGCCGGTCTGCTCCACGACCGTCGTCAGGATGACAGCCGGGACGGACATCAGGACACTGGCGGCCCACATGAGAATGGACGCCAGCAGGCTGTGGACGCCCGCCGCTGACGCGAGGCCGGACAGCGGGTTGAGGACGGCCACGTGGCGCTGGATCGTCATGGTGATCAGGATCAGGCCGCTGCTGCAGAATCCCACGTCGAACACGAAGCTGACCAGCTTGCACGCGCAGTCCCCCAAAGCCCAACCCCAAGCGTCGTAATACGCCCAGAAGGGCAGCGCCGCCGCAAATAGGAGGTCCGACGCGGCCAGGTTGAGGATGAGCGCGTTGGTGAGGAATTTGACCTTCTCGTATTTGAGCACAATCACGACCACCAGGCCGTTGCCCAGCAGCCCGAGAACTGCCACGGTGGAGAGGAAGAGCGGACTGGAGACCTTGACGAACTCCAGCAGGCTGCTCGTGTTACACATCTCGTCTTCGTAGTCCTCATCATAAATATAATCGTCAGCAATAAAAACTGATTCGTTAGCGGTCGTGTTTGGCGTCGCGGTGACCTCTTCGGCGGCGGCCATTTCTACTGTGGTGAGAAGAAGAACCAAATGGATTAGGCCAGTGTCTGAATAATTACGATCACACCCTATGATAAAACAGTGGCGCCTTGACTTACAAGTGCCTAGATTTACACGTTTTTTGAGTAACGAGCTTCATCCAGGATGTCGTTCGAGTTAAACGGAAAAGAATGGCGGAATTTTAGTTTGCCACGCGGAGGACAACCACAGTCGCTGATGGATTTGCGATCGTGCTCTCGCCGTTTATTGAATGGGACGGTCAAGGATACGATTTCACAACACCTACAAGGGGTTACGATTAGCCTAAACTCACACCAAGATGCTCAGAGGCAGAATAACCGGCCATGGCGACTTCAGCTGCTGATGTCACTCGGGAGGCCACGCCCATTAAAGGCACACCTACATACATTCTGCTTAATTTTATTTTTATCCACTACTTTTTTTTTTTGCTGACAGTAAAATTTCTGTCAACATGTTGTTGTATGCAACAGTGAAACTGTAAAAAAAAAAAAAAAAAGCAACAACAGACATTTAAATTAAAAATGTTGTCTTTCTGCTCTTCCTGGCGTCATCGGAAAAAACAATTGCAAATCATAGAAAACCATTATGGTCTCAAATATTGCCGCATCGTCCCGACCAGAACATAGCGAACAGTGCTGGCCTTTGACGACTACCTTCGCGTCCCAAAAGAAGTCACTTCCTTTTTTTTTAAAAAAAAAAAAAAAAAAAGTCATTTCTGGTATCCAATAAAAGTGAAAAGCTATATTTAGATATTTTGGGGGGCTAATTAATATACGAGTACATTTGTCAATCAGAGAACTGTGAGTGTGACAGTAATTTGCACTTGACAATAGTAGCAGAGTTTTTTGGCTATTCCTTTAAAAAAAAAAAAACGCATCGAATTAAAAAAAATACTATAAATGGCCTAATGTACAGAAAAAAGTTACTTTTTAAAAGAGTTCACGTGAAACTGAAAAGTACACACATCTAGTTATTGACGCTATTTATGCGTTTAACAAGTAGTTATATACAGTAATATTTGTAAAAATCCCCCCATTAAATGACAAAATAATGTAGAAGAGTACCGTACCTCCACTGCAGTCTTTGGATATGGTTCCTCAATCATGATGCATATGGCTGAGAACATTAATTTCACTTCATCAACCCCCGCAGAATAGTTACACCTCCACCATTTTGAGGAAATATTCCTTACAAACATTGACCATGAAATAAATGTGGCAATTTAACAAATACCGGGAACAAAAATGTCTCATTTTTGTGCTGGTTACAGTTTAAAAAATGTACTCCAAATAGTTGTGATAACAAGAAAAAAATGTTTTTACAGACAAAATGAATAAAGAACCTTTTGTGAAGTGCCTGTAGTCTTCAGTATTACAATATTACATATTTAGTGTGAACAGTGTGATTCTTTTTCGCTCATATTTTCTCCCCGATTAAAAAGAAAATAACTCACAACATATTTTTATTCTTTTTAAAATTTGTATACATTTTTAAAAATAAACCTCCATTAGTTTGTTCTTTCAGAGCCAGCGTCTCAACCAACCTTGAAAGGCTTACGGAGAGCCTCGGCTACCGGATTGGTCAGCATTACCTGTCAACCATATGATCGGACCCGCCTCTAACAAGGGCAGAATTTAGTTTGGCAACAACGCAGGTGTGAAGTGACCACTCGGGAGAATTTTACGACAGGTAACTCTCATTTTGTCAATCGTTAAAAAGCGAGCATTTTTTTTTCTTTTTTACTATCAGCACGACCGCCAGTTTGGGGTTATCAATGTTTGCAAGGACCCGGAAGTGGAGAAGCGATAGCAGGTGCCTCTGGTATAAATAGCATCGGGACGTCTCTCCTCCTCCGACTTGTTGATGTCGTGTTTACAGCGGCTCGTAAATGACACAAAACATTGACAAAACACACCTCTCCCTTTTTTTTCTTTTTAAATGATGGTGTTTCTGTCACCAGAGCTGTCGAAAATTTCGGCTGTCAGCTGTGGAACTACACTATGCCGCTTTTTCCACTGTATTTTGTCAATTTAACCCATTATCAAGTGTCTTCCACTTAATGAATGAGACAGCGTAGGTTTGTGCTGTGTACGTAAGAAAGTTTATTTTTGTAATTCCTTCCACAGAATTGGTGTGCAATGTCCACCTCAGCCTCCTCGGTTGGCCATCATCAGCTGCAGAGGGTCATCAAAGATCTCTATGGTAATAAGGATACATAGGAAAATGCCATCTCTGCCAGTGTATGAAAAAGAATGAATGAAAAAATTGATTTAGTGGTTGTGTTGTCACAGTTCTGACGTCCTGAGTTTCAATCTCTGCTCTGGTCTTCCAGTGTTGACTTTGCATGTTGTCACACTACTCGGGCTCCTTCCTACATTCTAAAAACATCCGTTCTCGGTTCATTGAACGCGTAGTTTCAGGGGACACCAACATGGGACCCGCGGGCAACGAGAAACCCGTAGCGAGCACCACATGGTGGTGCCCGCAGGAAAAAAAACAAAAAATGGTGATTTCCAAGGCACGTTGTAAATGCGACCATTGGAAAATGTAAACGGTTGCACACGTTTCTAAAAGTGTTGCTCTTTTGTAACTTGTTAAAATCTATCCACCCATCCATCCATTTTCTTTGCTGCCTATCCTCACGATGGTCGCGGAGAGGGCTGGAGCCTATCCCAGCTGTCAAGGGGCAGGAGGCGGGGTACACCCTGAACTGATCGCCGGCCAATCATAGGGCACATAGAGACAAACAGCCGGAGTTATATTCACACCTAGGGGCAATTTAGAGTGTCCAATTAATGTTTCGTGGTTTTGGGATGTGGGAGGAAACCGGAATGCCCGGACAAAACCCACACAGGCACGGGGAGAACATGCAAACTCCACAAAGGCGGGGCTGGGATTGAATCTGGGACCTCAGAACTGTGAGACCAACGCTTTACAAGTTGATCCACCGTGCTGACCCCTTGTTAAATCATTTTTTATATGTCTGAAGTCATTAACATGCTGTCTTCACAGAGATGAATGTAATTATTAACAAAATGTAATTAGATAATTTAAGTGTCATGTCAGAAATATCAAACTTGTACCCCTTCACATTATTTTTACGCTGTTTATAACATTTTGAATCTCGGCGAGTAACCAAAATATTTAATAAACTTCTTTTTCTTCTTTTCCTTTCGGCTTGTCCCGTTAGGGGTCGCCACAGCGTGTCATCTTTTGCCATCTTAGCCTATCTCCTGCATCTTCCTCTCTAACCCCAACTGCCTCATGTCTTCCCTCACCACATCCATAAACCTTCTCTTTGGTCTTCCTCTCGCTCTTTTGCCTGGGAGCTCCATCCTCAGCATCCTTCTACCAATATACTCACTCTCTCGCCTCTGAACATGTCCAAACCATCGAAGTCTGCTCTCTCGAATCTTGTCTCCAAAACATCCAGCTTTGGCCGTCCCTCGAATGAGCTCATTTCTAATCCTATCCAACCTGGTCACTCCGAGCGAGAACCTCAACATCTTCATTTCTGCCACCTCCAGTTCAGATTCCTGTTGTTTCTTCAGTGCCACTGTCTCTAATCCGTACATCATGGCCGGCCTCACCACTGTTTTGTAAACTTTGCCCTTCATCCTAGCAGACACTCTTCTGTCGCATAACACACCAGACACTTTTCGCCAGCTGTCCCAACCTGCTTGGACCCGTTTCTTCACTTCCTGACCACACTCTCCATTGCTCTGTATTGTTGACCCCAAGTATTTGAAGTCGTCCACCCTCGCTATCTCTTCTCCCTGTAGCCTCACTCTTCCCCCTCCACTTTTCTCATTCACGCACATATATTCGGTTTTACTTCGGCTAATCTTCATTCCTCTCCTTTCCAGTGCATGTCTCCATCTTTCCAATTGTTCCTCTGCATGCTCCCTGCTTTCACTGCATATGACAATATCATCTGCGAACATCATGGTCCAAGGGGATTCCAGTCTAACCTCATCTGTCAGCCTATCCATTACCACTGCAAACAGGAAGGGGCTCAGAGCTGATCCCTGATGCAGTCCCACCTCCACTTTAAATTCCTCTGTCACACCTAAGGCACACCTCACCATTGTTCTGCTGCCATCATACATGTCCTGTACTATTTTAACATACTTCTCTGCCACACCAGACTTACGCATGCAGTACCACAGTTCCTCTCTTGGTACTCTGTCATAGGCTTTCTCTAGATCCACAAAGACACAATGTAGCTCCTTCTGACCTTCTCTGTACTTTTCCACGAGCATCCTCAAGGCAAATAATGCATCTGTGGTACTCTTTCTAGGCATGAAACCAAAATATTTAATAAACTACAAAGGAGTAATAGAGCCACGCTGAAAAGAAAGCATCATAATAAAAACAAATTTGTAATTTCGCAGGGAAAAGGACATTTTTTTCTAAAAAACTCAATGTTTCAAAACTGAAGTTGTACTATTATGAGACTAAAATATATTTTCTAAAGAGTTGTATATTTTCAAGATTACACAACTGAAAATGTTTTATATTGAAATTGTAATATGACTACAAATGCGTGATATCCATCTGAGAATACGTTTGTATATTAACAAGGGGGGTGAAGGGATGATAAAGGAGCAATTTTGGGGGAAGGATTGGCAATGACCCTGTCAAGTTACGGCTTAAGTATAAATTTTAAAAGATAAGAAATATGCTGCAGATTATTAGCAATGTGAGGACTTTCAAGCCATCATTAAACTTTTGGTTGAAAGGAGTTTTAGTTAGTAATTGTATTCCAGGACTCGAGAGATACAGTACTTGCTTGATATAGACTGATTCCTCGCATTTGTGGTCAGAATTTTAAATTCACTTGTTTTGATATGACTTCTCCAAAAAATATGACTTTTTCCTCTTAAACTAAGGATTTAAATCTCAAAATATATTACTTTACCCTGGTAAGGCGATAACTTTCTTCATATAGTTCTCCTTCGTAAGAAAAAAAAAATCATTTGACTCCTCATTGACTTTTATTTCTAGATGCTGTGTTTCAGCTGGGTCAAGAGCACAAAGAGTTCTCTGAGCCCGTGACTGACGACAGCGCCACCCTACGCAAGTTCTTCTACAAACTCGAGTACCTTCTGCAGGTACGGCATCTGAGAAGCTACACACAAACTCGGGATGGAATTTGCAATGGAGTTGATGAATTGGGACTGATTGGTTTAGTGATTTGTCCGCTTCCTGCACCACATACGCTGTTCCGTCAAAAAAACCGAAAAAAATTGATTTTGGTGGCCTGGTGATGAAGTTCGGCCTCCACCAAGGAAAATGCAATACATCCGATTCACAGTTTGTGCCTGCTTATTTATCCATCCATCCATCCATCCATCCATCATCCATCCATCCATCATCCATCCATCCATCCATCCATCCATCCATCCATCCATCCATCCATCCATCCATTTTCTTTACCACTTATCCTCACGAGAGTTGCGGGGAGTGCTAGAGCCTATCCCAGCTGTCAACGGGCAGGAGCCGGGGTACACCCTGAACTGGTCGCAAGCCAATCGCAGGGCACATAGAGACAAACAGCCGCACTCACAATCACACCTAGGGGCAATTTAGTGTCCAACTAATGTTGCGTGTTTTTGGGATGTGACTCATTTGCATGAAACAGGACCACACCATCAAAACAGGCTAATTTTAGTGAGGCTCGATAAAGGGATTATCTCCCTTTTCCTAATTGTTGATCGCAGGCGTAATTTTGACAAAAGCACGTTTAAGAAACATAGCAATGGTTTAAATAAGTGAAAAAAAACATTGTTGATTTGTCCTCAAGTAGTTCTAAACACAATTTTTCCAGTTTGACTTGAAGGAGAGGACAACCTTTCTCGGCAAGAGAAAAGACTACTGGGATTACTTCTGCGACTGCCTGATTAAGATCAAGGGTGCTAATGATGGCATCCGTTTTGTAAAGTCCATCCCTGAGGTAATCCTGCTTCGCAACATACACACATACACCTGAGACGCGGCATGCCGCGTGAGGCGAGCACAGACACAAATACACCGACCGTATTATCATGTAACTAATCCTCCGGCCAGTCGGGCTGGACCGATTCACTCGCGTTCTGTCACCTGCAACTACTTTTCCTTCGTTGGCGTGTTTCCGGGAATCCACAGCGGTGAGCTTCTCAATCTTAGCTGTAGTGAAACTCGGTCAATTTATACGATGAGTTTATGCGCAACTTAAAAGAAGAGGTTTTTTTTTACTCTGTAGTGGATTTTCTTGAACAGATCCAAGGACTTCCTTATGGAGGAGTTTAGAACTGCTATGTTATTACGGTATCTTATCGTGTACTGTATATCTTGTTTAGCCCTGTCTTCAAACCATGCTTAGTAACATTGTAAACCACAATAGATACTTCGCTATAAAGCAGTTATGATTCATCTTTGGTCTCGTATCTGATTTTATTTTTTTAAAATTCGAATATAGTTTTAAAGGATTTACATATGGATTTATTTGATGTGTGAAAGGAAATAGCATTTTTTCTTTGCTTTTTTGACGTGTACTTTTAAACCCTTTTTTAAAAGTTATTCTATTATACATGCTCAAGTTAATGTTGTGTCGGCCATATTTATATATATATATATATATATATATATATACACACACACATAAAATCAACCTCAAGCTCAGCTCAACGTTCTGTAGTAGCTGCTAAAGAAAATTGTTTTTAGTATTATTTACATTTGTAACAATAACTTGTTTCAGGGGGCCATGTTTTATTACATTATTAGTACCGTATTTTCCGCACTACAAGGCGCACCTAAAAGCCTTTCATTTTCTCAAAAGCCAACGGTGCGCCTTATAATCCGGTGCGACTTATACATGGATCAATATCGAGGCTTTAGTGCAGTTCCATCTAATGGATGCATAACGTAACCCCAGCCTCTACTGTAGCATTTATTCTGTGCGCCTTATAAATGTGGTGCACCTTTATATATGAAAAATGTTTTAAAACAGGCCATTTATTGAAGGTGGGCCTTACAATGCCGTGCACCTTATAGTGCGGAAAATACGGTACATGCCACAGTCTGAGAAAACAGCGACTGCGGGCCACGTGCGTCACGTGTAGTCACCGTGTAGTCATTGCTAAGTAGAAAAATGTAGATGACAGGGCTTGTTAGAGTCCTTCCTCACTCCCTTAGGTCTTTGTTTAATATCAGTCGGTCACAAATATGAGGGAGTCTCCAGCTGGTGTCCTCACAGCAGACCTGAAGGTGTCCTGTTGTACGTAAAACTCCATCTGCTAATGCGGCAGAGATGTCAGGTTGCCGACGGACGGACAGGTCAGATTACGGTTCAGTGGGCGGATGTGACCTCTGGTCCAGCATTTTTTGACACCCCGTCCCACGAATCTGTTGTTACACAAGCACGTGTTTGCACAGGTTTATTCTGATTACACTTCAATGGATTAGTCACTTTGGATTATAGACAGTCATCTGTCGTCAGAATTTGGCACATAAAAATTTCCTTTTGTGACTCGGTTGTGTGATGTGTTCTCAGTTAAAAACCTCCCTGGGCAAAGGCAGGGCCTTTATCCGGTACTCGCTGGTTTATCAGCGCCTTGCCGACACGCTGCAGCAGTGTCTCATTAATCAGAAAGTCACAAGGTGAGTAGCTGTTTCGTACGTGACGTATTTTTATGCCATTTTTCAAGAAGCGTAACTTTCGCTTTTCGATTTTATGTCTCGGTTCCCTTTTCACGGATTAAACGTACAGCCCTGTTTACACCTACTGCCACTTCTCGCTTCCCAAACTCAAAACATTGCAAAACCATGTGATTAGCGATTAATCAACGTTATGTGCTAACTGTCATTGCATTCACGTCAAATAATCTAGTAATCGGATCAGCTCCTATTGTGAAGCGGCACAACATGACGTCATGTGACACAAAAAGGAATGCCCAGTTAATGCCGTGCTTACAGTCTTTCCAGACTACGTCGCATTCCGACTCTGATTCCAATTTCATTTATGTAACTTTCCACCGTATGAATGAAATGTTGTACTGTAATGTAATGTAAAGAAATATTGCAGACTGCAGTTGAACATACCAGCAATTATGAACCACCACCAGTGGCAATCTTTAAGTAATGTTTGTCTGTAAAATGTTGTTTTCCTTAGTGACTGGTATTATGCCCGGAGTCCCTTGCTTGACTCAAGCCTTACCTCGGACATTGTCAACCACCTGTACGAGCTCAATGAAATCCGATTTGATGTTGCAACCCGAGGTTACGATCTCGACATCGATTGGCCAGCCTTTGCCAGGTAAATGCTGCTCACTTGTTGTCCCCCCAACTGACATGGAATCTTAACTCTACGTCAGGGGTTTGCAACATTTTCTACTCAAAGAGCCATTTGGGAACGGCTCTCAAATTTAGCACTCTTCCAAGGGGTTTTAACTGATTCTTTAAATGTGAGAGACCCCACACATTACAAGGGGTAAATAAGGGTTGTTACTGCCGATATATTGCATGGTGTAAAGATAAAAATATTTCCATTGGAAGTCATCATTTTCCCCTTTTTGTGACATGAAAGACGGACATTAGGGGCTGGCACATCATCAGTCTTGTGGCGACCCCCCAGTCGTTGCTCCAGCGTCAACAGTCTGATCCAGGTATAAAGTGCAAAAAAATGCATATGAGATACCTTTTTTTGGAGTGAATACTATGTGAAGGACCTTTTCCCATCTACCATTCAGTCACAGGAGTTTCCAATTCCAGACTTGAGTTTCTTTGGGGACCTTGCTCTGAAAAAAACATCACCTTGCAGCGTTGCGGAGAATCTCCACATCCAGCTCGGCCAGTCCGAGCTCAGGCAGCAAGAGCTTCTGGGACAGGTTGAGGAATTGGGCAATGAGGCGGCCGAGCTAAAAGATGTCATCAAGAACCTTAACGGCCAGTTGCTAGCAGCTCAGAAGACTATCCACTTGCTGAACTCTTCAGTAGTCACTCCTAGCATGGATGTCCGTAACCACTATCAAACGTGTTGGGAAGAAAAAAACTGTGACCTTCAGGACAGACTTGCAGCTACTGAGAACAAAAACATGGAGCTTCTATCCAAGCTGGACGGGACCATTAAAGAAAAGGGCAAGCAAACAACAAGTTTCTGCGACTCGGCTTGGAATCTCCAGGAACTCCTGGAGAAACTGAAGTCAACGGAAGAGAAGAGGCTGGAGGCCAAGAGGGAGGCAGAGGACCGAGCCAGGCAATGCGAGCGTGTGTCGCATGAGCTCAAATTGAGGGAGGAAGAACTGAGGACCTGCACGGAGAAATTGGCTGACGTCAAATCCCGGGGCAAGGACGAACGCGAGGAGACCCTGAAACGCTTGGAGGAGCTCCAGGGTGCAGTCGGTCGTATTCAAGGCGCATTGACGCTGAAAGAGAAGGAGAGCGGGAATTTGCGAGCGCAGCTTCAGGGCCTGCAGGCCTCGCTGGAGTGCAGAGAGCGCCAGGCGGAGGAACTGAGGAGGAGGCTTCAAGAAGAACGTGACGAGATAGAGCGCAGATGTACTGATAGAGATAGCCAGAATGAAACCTTGGAGGTTCAACTGCTGGACCTGCGAAAAACCCTAAAGAGCAGAGACATAGAACTTTCCATCAGCTCTGAGAGAATCAAGCATTTGGAAGAACATTTGGAGAAGCTGAACGTGGACAAAGAAAGTCCTCTTTCCAAACAATATGAAAATGAGATGAATGCGTTTGAGGAAACCGGAAACATCGATTGCTACAAACCTCAGTGCTGTGAGCTTAAGGGGATAAATGCTGCGCTGCTGCAAGTGGTCAAAAAGAGAGAGGAGAGCATTGCCGAGATGACTCGGGGAAGGGAAGCCTTGTTAGACCAGATCACCGCTCTCAGGGCTTCTGAGAAGCACCTGAAGGGAAGGGTAGAAGCTGCCGGTCTCTGCGTTGAAGATCGCGAGAAAAAGCTTCTGGACGAAAACTGCCGTTTGCAGGAGCTTTTAGAGAAAGCTTTTCTTGAGAAGGAGCAATCGGATGCTCAACAGAAGAGCGTGGAGCAGGAAAACCGGGATCTCCTTGAGGATCAGTGCTCATTGAAAAAACAACTCGATGAGGCCCATAAGGCGTTGGACTTGCTCAATTCCAAGTTGTCAAATCTAGACGAGAGCCTCACAGAGTCCCAAAGAAGCCACGCGGAGTTGCTGGTGAAATTCCAGCAAACGGAAGTCAAGCTCAAAGACCAGATGGCTAAATGCGGTCTTCTCCAGGCTCGCGCTGAGGAGCTGGAGAGCAGTAGCTCAGAGCAGCATGACGAGAAAGGAGCGGCAGAGAGCAATGAGAAAACGTCAAAGCTTCACGAGGAACATTTAACCTCTGAGACCAAAGAGGCTCCGTTCAGGCTGGTGATTGCCGAGGCTCAGCTGGAGCTCAACCTGAGGGAGGTGCACCGCCTCAGGGAGGAGGTGGTGGCACTCAGGGCTCAGCTCCTGGCTGGGACGGAGGAGAGAATGAAAGCTCAGGCCTTTCAGGAGGTGACCGAGGCCTCCCGAGAGGACCTGCGACTCCTGGCAGAACAGCTCAAAGGTCAGGTGGAGGAGCTCAACCGACGGCACGTAGACGAGATCTTGCGTTCCCGTGAGCGCGAGGAGGCTCTGATCCGCGAGCGTGACGGCGAGGCTCTGGCTCGGGCGGGCCTGGCGGCCGAGGTGACGGCCTGCAGGGAGGAGCTGCGCGATCTCAAGCAGCGCTACGACGCCTTGTGCGTGGAGAACAGTGACTCCGGAGAGGCCCTGCACCGGGCCAACACTGAAACCGCAGAGCTCGGCGTTCGCGTGTGCATGCTGACGGCAGAGAACGAGGAGGCTCGCCTGCGATGGGAGGACCTCTTACAGAGGCAGCAGGAGCTGCAGGAGGAAACCGCACGGGAGATGGCCACGCTGGAATCCTGCACAGAACAGCTCCGCCAGGAGAATCGTCAGCTTCTCGGAAAGCTCCGTCACCAGGATGACCTTTGGACCGCGACGCAGAAGCTGCAGGAGGAGCTGACCGATGCCCAGGAGGAGGCGGAGATGCTGCAGGAGAGGAGCCGCCAGGAGATCGAGGCCCTCCGCCTGCAGCTCAGCAATCAGGCCATCACCCACAGCAGCCAACTGCAGGTCGGTCCCGCAAATCGTGGCGCTTCTGGGCCGCCAGCAATGCATTAATACCTTTGTTTGGTCACTCAGAGTGTCAACGAAGAGTTAATGGATGAGAGGTTACAGATGATGAGCGAGCAGGAGAAAACGATTGAGGTGGAGAAGAAACTAAAGCGCTTGGAGGTGAGAGGATATTGCTCAGCTTTGATCGACAGTCACGGAGCTATATTAATTATTCACTAGCAGGATACAATTTTTAAGGGAGGAACATTTTGTGAGACTACAACACAACTAAAATAGTGATCAAATAAATCAAAATTTGAAATATTAGTAAATACAACCACAGTAATTGTGTTTATGGCAGTATCGATCATAGTTGACCATTATTTCCTTTTTACAGACAGAATCGTGGATGCAGCTCTCTGTTGGTGTTCCGTTCATCGTTGCATGATAACATTATGTCCCGTATGTGACCGTTGCTAGGCTGAGGCACAGCGCTACCGGCAGCACCTCGCAGAGAAAACCGTCCAGATGGCCCAGTCGGAAAATCTCCTACAGCAGAAAGAGGACGAGCTAATTCATCTGAGAAAGAATTTATCAAGGCGAGACAATGTTTGTATGGATAATATATCATCCGTGTTGATTAGAATTAAAGACGCTACTTTTTTTTCGTTTAGATCATGCTTTGTGAGAGGTAATGGTTGTTTGCAATCATCCATGTGTTTGTTATTCCTCAAGGATTTTCTTCTTCCTCCGATTCAAGCGTATAAATAACAACTGCACGGAGGCCACTTGGGAATTTCTTGTTAATAGATTTTCGTTTCTTGTCGCTAATCGACCGGTATTTTTGCGCGCAGATGCCAGGAGGAGCTTGACGTGGCTCAGCGGGCCTGTCAGGAACTGAGGGACACTTTGAAGAGGGTCACGCTGGACAAGCAGAACTTCGACCTGAGGACGGCCGCCGAACTCGACGACCTTTATCGCACCAAGGTCAACCTGGAGGAAAGGCTCGTGGAGCTCATTAGGTATTCGGGACCTTTTTGGGCATTGTGTCAGGATGCCATCTTTCCCCGCAATGGCTGCATTTGTGTGTTAAGTTGAAGGATTCAAAAGCCTTGTTGTCATGGACATTTCTTGATATCATAAAAGAACAAACGGTAGTGCAACTGGTTAGGGTGTCTGCCTTATAATTCTGCGGACTGGCGTTCAAATTCCAGCCTCGCCTGTGTGCAGTTTGCATGTTCTCGTCCTGACTGCGTGGGTTATCTCTGGGCACTCCGGTTTAGTCCTGCATCCCAAAAACATGCATTAATCGGGAGACTCGAAATGGACGCTAGGTGCGATTGCGAGTGCGGCTGTTGTCTGTCTCTACGTGCCCTGTGATTGGCTGGCAACCGGTTCAAGGTGTACCCGATCTCTTGCCCGAAGATAGCTGGGATAGGCTCCGGCACTCTTGCGACTTTTGTGAGGATAAGCGGCTCGGAAAATGGATGGCGCAACAAAAGGACAAACAAACAAGTCGCAAGGACCCATCAGTGAATTGAATCGGAAATTGACAATTTCGTTTTTCTTTTTCAAAATACTCTGGTCCATTTCCAAATTGTTGAGCTTTTACTGTGTATTTATTTACTTTTGTATTACATAGCAACACAAAGTGTGTGTCATGTCGCCAAGTGCGTATGGACTTTAAGTGTTATATTTGGACAGGGACAAAGACGTGCTGTGGCAGAAGACCGACGCGCTAGAATTTGAGCAGAAGCTACGCGACGAAGAGACTGAGCGGGACGTCAACTACTGCCTGGGCTGCCACACCCCGTTTGGCTGGTGGCTCCGCAAGCACAACTGCAGGTCAGACTGATGCCGCACAAGACCTGCCACAATGTGCACTAGGTGTTTAATTTGTCATTATCCATCATTTAGATGTGCTTGAAAAAATTGTGTGTGTGCGTGTTTATTTGTATATTTGTGTGTGTGTGTGTGTGGTGTGTGTGTGTGTGTGTATATATATTATATATATATATATATAGAGAGAGAGAGAGAGAAGAGAGAGAGAGAGAGAGAGAGAGAGAGAGAGGAGAGAGAGAGAGAGAGCGAGAGAGAGAGAGAGAAGAGAGAGAGAGAGAGAGAGAGAGAGCGAGAGAGAGAGAGAGAGAGAGAGAGAGAGAGAGAGAGAGATGGGGCTTTTTCATGTAAAATATATATATATATATAAAAACTAAAACGGCTCAGAAAATTATATCTTTCAGATAATTAGAGCACAAAATATACAAGTTAGTCTATAGTCATTTTCAATTTTGATTTAAACAGGAAGACCAGCAATATATGTATATATTTTTCCAAATATATTTTTTCAGAAATAAAATGAATAGTTAAATAACATAATAATAACATAATGTTTAAAAGAAGAGCAGAAGCCTAATTTTCTTTTTTTATATATTTAAGGATTTCCTAAATTAAATTAATTTGAGTTACAACACAATATGGGTGGTAATTTCTAAATAATAATTTAATTGGGTTTTTATAGGTATAAATAAATTTTTTTATTAATTTTATTATTATTTTTTTTTTACCATGTCATAAAGTGCTGCTTGAATGTTATTTTTAAATCGCATATTAAAGAATTAGAGAAGAGCGACCGAGTTGACTTTTTTTTCCCTTCAGTTTTTGCGGCCGCCCCTTCTGCTACTACTGCCTGACCAACGCAACGAGCCACCAGCCGGGCGGCACCAGAGAGCGCTGCTGCCGGGACTGCTGCGACGAGGGCGGCGAAGACGCCGAGCGCCCCCAGCAGGACGACGCCGTCACCGGCACGCCGAGCTCGGCGTTCAGTCGTCTGCTGCAGCCTCTGCGAGCCGTGACGAACGTTTTGGGTATAGGTGGAGTCTGGTTTTGGTCATAAATGACACAACGTGCAATTTTGTCGATTATGGGATGTGGTGTGTGTTCTCCAGGGGCAGATGAAAGTGACAAAATGGAAGACGGCTTGTTTGACATCATCACGGAGGAGGAAGTGAGCGGCGTCTCTGACGGCGAATCCTTTACCACTGCCTGCTCTCCTGGATATGGACAGCAGGAGGCAGCACAACTGTGCGTATCTCATTTTGCATGGATGCTGCTGTTGAATTCCAACCTCGGAAGCTGAGCTAACAAACACAAATTCCTGAAACAAAATTTGGCATTTCGCTTGCAGTTTGAAAGCCAGATTATACTAAATATACTCGTTTGGTCAACAGTATTAGGATAATGAAGCATTCATTCAGAAACCTCCATGTGAGGTCACAGATGCTGGATATTAATCTTTAATCTAGTTTATCCTGAAGATGTTTGATGGATTTCCTACAGATTTAACTCTTCCAAGCATATATTCATGCAATAGGAACAGAAAAGATTCTTCCACCAAAATGTTTCCACAAAGTTGGAAGCTGAAATTATCTCACGATCTCATGGCAATTTTGTCCAAAACATATGCATTGAAGTATTAAATGTAAGCAACCCCATACATGACGACAGAATCGCTAATCTGTTCCAAACCGGATGATTTTTGTAGTACCAAGACTGACCTGTGACAGTCTGGAGGGTCACA
The DNA here is from genome assembly GCF_019802595.1 of Syngnathoides biaculeatus. Classification (NCBI taxonomy): domain Eukaryota; kingdom Metazoa; phylum Chordata; class Actinopteri; order Syngnathiformes; family Syngnathidae; genus Syngnathoides; species Syngnathoides biaculeatus. The sequence goes on along the minus strand of NC_084652.1, from coordinate 5,001,958 downwards.
CAAGACATTCGAGGTCTCAGGAAAAAAAAAAAAACAAGATAAGTAAAGAGTAGTATTGCAAAAAGAAGAAAAGAAAAGAAATAGAAGCTAGGCTAACTGTTAGCTTTTCTGATACTTGCATCACATTTCTGAAATGTCCTTATTTTTTTAGTAATGGCTGTTGTTTGTTTGCTGTCACAATCATGGAGATTTTCCACTATGCTCAACTCGATACTGTCCACACACTTAAAGATTGTAAATATTAGACAGGTTTAACATTTTCGATTGTCGACTATTTTCCGAGCTCAATGGGGAAGGAAAAATAACAACAGCCCACACAACAGGATAATTCCCGGATAATCCTTTAGAGACCAGGCTCAAATTAGTTTGTGATTCTGTATGATTTCCTTGTCCTGTGTAGAAGCAGCAGCAGTGCCAGCACAGGAGAGTTCCCATCAGAAGACCCCGAGGACCGCCGCGGTGCTGTTCAGGATGCTGAGATCTGCCTGCTCAAGTCGGGGGAACTGACGTAAATTTGAAACTTTTGAAAATAAACTTTATACACCTCACATTTGCACGTTTTCACGGGCGGATCGTTTGTTGTTTTGTATGTTTTGGGTCGTGTTCAATGCCAAAATGGGAAGTGTGATGATGTGAAACGTGTGAAATGTCACACTTACGCGGTCAATGACATGACAGAACCTCAGAACCACTTAGGTGGAGTCAAAGAAGCAAAAGCTCACCAGGCAAACTTAGAGAAACATTATCAATCTTTTGAAGAACTCCAATAATATTTCTGCCCAAAGTGGGATTCAGACAGCACGGTGTGTGTACTCGTGCTTAGCACGTCTGCCTCATACTTCTGAACTTTGGGAGTCGGATTTCTGCTCCAGCCTTATTGTACGTAGTTTGGACGTTCTCCCCGTGGTTGAGTGGTTCTTTCTTCAGGTTCTCAGTCTTCTTGCAACTTTCACAAAACACACTCGATGATGCTTTGGCGTTTGCGGTCTTTTGTTTCAGGTTGGCGTCTCGCTTCGTGGTGGACGACATCTCGGACTTCGGCGACCCGCGGGAGCTCTTCATCAAGTCGAGCTGTTACAGCACCGTGCCCATCAGCGCGGACCGGCCCGGCGCCACTGTCGCTTGGACGTTTAGCTCAGAACCCAAAGGCATCTCCTTCAGCGTCGTTTTTCGAGAGAGCGTTCAGACGCCGCTTGAGCAGACGAAGGTGATCCTATGTGGCATACACACACACACACACACGCATGTATAATATATTTGTTAGTCAGGAGTGATTGCATAATGGACCTTTCCAATGGTGATCTTAAGCTATGTCCCACAAGCTTACAAAATGGCGATTGAACCAAACATGTTTGAAGTGGATTCTCTATCACGTATTCCAGATAATATTGGGGTAAGTTTTTTGCCAAGTGCTTCAGACTTGTCCAAGAGAGGTCTCAACTATTTCACGCATTCAGTTGTACGTGCGCTCTTCCGCGAGCCTTAATCCATCGTAGACACTTCGTCAACTGTGTTTTAAGCTTTGAAAAATGAATCAACCGGGCCCCTTGGAACCTAGCAGGATTTCTTTCATCAGAATTGCACGTTAAGGACCATTTTCTTTGTAACAACTTTTCCAAGCACACGCTACTGACAACTAGCATTGCTTGTGGGACAATATGGGGAGAGGGGCGTGTCAATCCAGCGGTGAAGACAATGCGGCTACCTGATTGGCTATTATTGTTCGAGTGATTGACAAGTCGGAAAGGTCCATTGTTGACAAGTATGACTTATACAACCAGGTACTGATTATTTCTGAAAATTTGTCTTTTAGCGAACTATTCTCATTTTGGCCCTACCGTTACGTCAAATTCTAGCTAATTTGCATTAGCACCGATGACAGCTACCTGGGCACAGAGCTGCTATTTTCCTTTTTTTTTTCTTTGAAATGATGAATGGGCTATAGTGAACCCTCAAGACAGCATCCCAACGCCATCTGCTCTAAATGTAGCTATTTAGAGAGGCTGATAAGTGTACTGTACTGACATTTTATGAAGACTCCCGGGAATTGTTTTAATTTGTGGAAAAGCGGCGTAATATGGCTCCTTTAAATGAGTCCATGCCCTTTGTCAGGTGTTGATCCCGCTGACTCGCTGCAACTCCCACAAGGAGACAATAAAGGGCGAATTGAAAGTCCGAAAACCCGGAGAGTACACGCTCATCTTTGATAACTCCTTTTCGAGGTTAGTACGCATGCGCCGGAATCACCCAAGTTTTTTTTTTTTTTTTTTCCCCCCCTGAAGCTTTTAGCAGGAAGCATCAATACCCGGTGTAACGTGCTCCTGTCATCCAGGTTCATCTCCAAGCGGGTGATTTATCACCTGGCTGTGGACGCGGGCATCCTTCCGTGAGAGCAAAAGCGTGTCCAACAGGTGACGATGCATCCATCGACGCTTTCGGGAGTATAAGGTAAATTGAGGCAGAGTTGAACTTGATGCAAGCTCCGTGAGAGCTGAGGGCACTTTAGAAGCATCTTGGATTGGGCCACATCAGATGATGCAGTCATAGCAGAAAATCACTTGAATTAGACCATATATTATCTTTTTATTCATGTCTGGGTTAGAATTAAGCATAAAGTGTCACCTATGAAGGATGACAACCGTGCACGCTCTTAACGTTACATGGAAATTGTACATTTTATTATATTAATGAGGACAGCATTCAAGCCTCGTGAGAAATGAGCTCTTGATTCGGTTCAGTCACTTATCAGTTATGAAAGATTTGGACTTTTCCTGCAAAAAGAGTGAAGGTGAGATCACGGACAAAAAAAAAAAAAACAACAACAACCTTGATGTCATGGAATCCCTGGAAAATTCAAGAACTTTTGAAGTATCCCATCACTCAAGTATATATTTGTGTGCTTCAAGGGGAGTTATGGAATGTTGTGATATGTTAGCCACAGTTATAGTCATTATTCATTTTTATTGGGGGGGGGGCATTTCAAGCATCCATATTCTGTTTCCTATTTGTAGTTTTTTTTTTGTTTTTGTTTTTTTTACTGGTCACTGAACAAGATTACTACTGTTAAATTGGGAATGTACAAAGAGAGACTGGAGCACATTTCCCAGTATGACTTGAATGCAATTTGGTATCGTCTGAGAGTTTTCTGTTATCATCTTTATTGTTTCATAAAAAAGAAAAATGATAAGATGATAACTCCAGCAAATGTATTTGTTGTCAAATCAACATTGTTCATCACATTGATGCAAAAAAAACTAACCTTAATTGTTTTATTCAGAATACCAACAAAGGTCGTGGAATTGGTATTTTGATGTAACGCAATTGTACTGTGAGCCTTTACTGGGGGGGAATCGCCCACTAAGTGTGTCCAAAATATGATCTTGATTTACATTTCCCTATAGTTGCCTTCTACTACTATTATAAGTGGGTTTGGTGTGATGCATTTTTGAGTTACTACTGTTGAGTTGCAGTATTGTTATATTCTGTATTTGAGTGAGTGTATTCTTTAAGCCAATGACCATGTATGTCATCATTTTTTTTTTGCAAATACTGTGTACTGACACGGGGGGGGGGGGGGTAAATAAAAGGTCATCATAATACGTTTTCATTTTACACGGATTTTGAACTTGAAATAATTTAGGCTTGATGGAAAAAATAGAATGTGACGGGAAAAAATACAGAGTTGAGTGTAAAAATGAAGGAAAATATTTAAAAAATCTCCTCTAACTGTCCTCACATGCCCTGTAAACAAGTTTGAGGTACAGCCTGTACTAGCGGTTCAGTCACTATTTGAAGAAGTCAGGTATTTTCGGGGGTGACCAATCCCTGCCTATTGCAAATGGTTGATTATAAGCAGCATGGCAGCATTCGATTGATTAAAAAAACCGCTTTGCGGTGCTGTTATCATCATTCTCCATATCGCATATTGCATTTATTGATCCAGGGCAGGTTGGGTTCCTCTGGTGTGTTTCTTCACTGCAGCTATTAATAGTTGCTGCCCCCTGCTTGCGGCTATGAAACCCCACAATGAGCAATGAGCAATGTTCTCTATCGACGATACTTAAATCCACTCTAGTCCTGAATTCTCCTTGAGCCATGCAGGCGGATCAGCATTGAGTCGGCAGGGCAGCAGCACATGCGTCAGCTTCCAGGAAAAGGTTTTGAAACGAGCCTGATCCGATCAGCGATGGATCCCACAGGTAGAGACTCGTTCAGAAGGGGCCTCTTATTGCTGGTGGCGTATAACCAAGCATCGGCGAATGGTCTTGAACCTGATCCTGAAGTCTTTTGTAAGGTTCAAAGTTAAGACTCCCTTCATGTCTGAAATTTGACTTGCAGCCACCATGCTCATTCTGCAGACCCATGAGGAAGTGAGCCTAAATTCTTCGCCGGGTGACGTATAGTTGGATCATGGAGTTGCAACCGATCAGTCCTTAATCTAAAAACTGAGACCGATTGATCAGGACTCTCCCACCATCAACTGTAAACCCTCTTGGGAAACTTGGAGTCAAGGATTTCTGGACAAGAAACGGGAGTTACAGTATGATAATGTCTCCACGACAGAAGGGGGCACTGGTAGATGTTTGGTGGTAAGGTAGCTCGATGATTTTATCCCGATTATCAAGTGGTCAGCCAATGTTGAGACCAGGCAACTCCAAACAAGAAATGGGAATTGACATAATTTGAGGATAGGCAGTGATGCTGCTAGATGATTGGTCGTAAGGTAGGTAGAAGTTGTTGTCTCTTCTCTTAGAGAAATTTAAATGCCCAAGTATGCAGTCTCTCTCAAAACCCTTCCATGGAGGATTAATAAAGCTACATTGTAGCTCATCAAAACCACTTCGAAGTCAAGGCATTCCAGACAACGAGGACTTGGAACACCTCAAAGAAAGGGTAATATGGTAGACAATTGGTAGTAAGTTTGGTAGATGAGTTATCCCTCTCTCTCTCTCAAATAGAGAATATCACCATTCATCATCCATGTCAAGCCCTTCCCACGGGGTAGATAAAGCGGTATTGTGAACACTCCAAACCGATGCGGCGACTGAGGCATTCCAGACGGTATACAAGACGCGACATGCTTGGAGGATTGGTAGCTGGTAAATTATAGGTAGTAAGGTAGGTAAAAAAAAAAAAAGGGTAGTTTCTTCTTTTCAAACGTCAATGGCTTGGAAATCACATCGTTTTCAAAGACCCTTCTCTCCGCAAGACATCTACCGGTTTGGAGTCGAGCCATTCCACACAATCAGGGCTTGGCATGTCTTGGGGATAGGTACGTAGGTTGCCAGATGATTAGTAGTTAAGATCGAGAGAAAATGGGCCAGCTCATCTAACTGCCACATTCTTCTCAAAGCCCTTTCCTCAGGGAGAGATAAAGCCGAAACGTGGGTCATCCAAACTACTATGCGTTCTAGACGTGAAGCAGGACTTTTGCAAAATGTCTCGAGGATAGAAAGTTAGACAGGTCGATGTTTGGCGAAAAGTTATCTCTTCTGCTGCAGAGAGACTCAAACGCTAGAGGATCACGACTGTCTCAACTCCCTTCCCCCAAAAATCTTGACCTGACAGGAATTGATATGTCTCAAGGATATCTACTTGTTACCATGGTAGATGATCGGTCGTAAAGTAGGTTGAAGGATCGTCTTTGGAAAAGAGTCAAGAAGGATTACTAAATTGGGGGTACGCTAAGAACTAGCCAGTTTTAAGACCAGTTTTGTGTTCTCAGTCTCTCCAAACTGCGACAGCGCCTCAGTCGTTAGCTCTGAGCTTCAGCCACAGGCGAGTTATTCATGCAGTGTAATTTGGAATTTGAAAAAAAATATGACAATCATACAAGAGTAGTTAGCAGGGCAGTTGGAGAATAAGTAGTTTAAGTACCCGAGGAGCGTTGGCAAATTAGATTATACTATAAATATCCTAGCAGTGTAGGCTGTGTATTTTGACTAGAACTGCCACAGAAAATGTTAGAGGGGTGTCGTGTAATGGTGGTACAAGGAGGATGGTATGCAGTTTTCTCGATGCCTACTATAATGTGCTTTGTTCTCAACAAAAAACCTGAAATTACTTTTTGTACTTGTTTGTATTGCAGTTTATTTTTGGCTGACTTCAATTACACGAATCAAATGAAGAACAATCCCAATGTGATGCTAAAATACTTTTCTAACATGAATGTAACACTTTTTTTGTACACTATCTTTTCATATCTCTATACTGCCAAATATGATGGTGGAACCTGAAATGTTAAAAAAAAAAAAAATATGGAAAGAATCAATTGCGATGAAAAATGCTTTTTCAAAAGTTTATTTTTGTCTCTTTATCACACCTCCGTTACGGATGACATCAGCACATTTTCTTTCTTCCTTGGTACCACTTTTTGTAGTGGTGGTTAACAGCGGCCATAGCGACAGTTTAATCCGTGTTGACCTGACTGTACTCGATTTGTTTACATGCTAAATATTGCTAGCGGAATGGGTTAATAAAAAAAACGAGTTTAAAGTGTGTCATTCTGTCGCCATTTAATTTACATCAACAGTTTGTTCCCCTCCCTTTATTTAGTGAATAAACAAGAGCGCCTTCCTTCCACTTGACAAACAGATGGAGGAATGGGCTGACTGACATGCCCCGCACGCTTTGGATTGCGCGTCGTTTTTTTTGTTGCTTGCTTTTCCATCCCTGGCGTGTGTTCTGGCCCGCTACAAACGTGCGCATTTGTGTACGCGCGAGGTGTTGTTCTAGCTAGGTGTCCGTCTGACAGAGGCCGCTGCTGTTCCTCAAGGTTAATGATCTCATTGTAAATCATGTCACAATCACCCGTCCGCTACCGCGCTCTGCTCTCTCTTTTCTTTTCGCCTCTCGCCAGCGCGCGCACGCCGGCCCACGGGTGCCCCCCCGCCGCATGCTAATGCCAGTGCGCCATTTGCAAATGGGCGCATTCGCACGTGCTGATGAACGCCTTTGCACAGCCGCCCGTGCGCAGACTGCGTTTATTTTTACGTGCTTAAAGATACGGCGGACTGCAAGCCTCGCTGTTGTTCTCACACACACACCACACACACACACACACACATCCCAGTTCACCCAGTGTGCGCTGGAACAGGATCAGCTTCACCCAGGGATGAAAGAAGGCCTGTGCGAGGTTGTGGATTAGTTTGAATGGATGATAGAAGGATGGGAACATAGCGGAAAGGAGAGCAATGGATGATTACTGCTCGCTAGCTGAGTCATTTATCCATCGATAATGGTGAGCGGTTGGATGATAGATTGGTAGTTACTGTAAGTCGATGATGGAACGGTGCAGAGGAGGATGGATTGGTTCCAGGTGATGAAAAAATGTTTTTTTTCTACTGATTTAGGATCATTTTGCATCACAGAATAATAATTAAAAAAAAAACAACAACAACAATGACCATTTCTGTTCTTCTGATCAAGATTTTAGGAATTTTTCGTTTTTAATCAAATGTTACAAACTTTTCTTACCGTAAATTGAACAGTAAACATTGACAGAAGTAAATTGAACATGTAAATTACATGTTAATAGTAATGGTGTAGTGGTTACACACACCTGCCTTTGGTGCGGGCGGCGTGGGATCGATTCTCGCTCGGTGATGGTGTCGATATCTGCGCTGCGGCTGACCGGCGACCAGTTCAGGGTGTAGTCTGCCTTTCGCCCGAACCTAGCTGGGATGGGCTCCATCTTTCCCGCAACCATTGTGAGGATAAGCGGCTTGGATAATGACATGACAAATTACATGTTATGTCATCATTGTTCAAAATTCAGGGCATCAACCTCCATTTATTTGAATTTCTAAAGCAGGGGTGTCAGACTCGTTTTTCTCACGGGCCACATTGTACTTGCGGTGTCCCTCAGAGGGCCGTGAAACCATAAAAAATCCTCAACCGCCTCATCATATTTACGCGTAAAATTTATGAACTGGCATCATGGTGGCTCAGCTGGTAAAGCGTTGGCCTCACAGTTCTGAGGTCCCGGGTTTAATCCCGGAACCTGCCTGTGTGGAGTTTGCATATTCTCCCCGTGCCCGCGTGGCTTTCCTCCGGGCACTCCGGTTTCCTCCCACATCCCAAAAACATGCAACATTAATCAGACACTATAAATTCCCCCTTGGCGTGATTGTGAATTGTCACAGATTTTTCAAAGAATCATGGAAATTCACACTCTAAATTTGGCTTCGCGGGCCACATAAAATCATGTGGTGGGCCAGATCTGGCCCCCGGGCCTTGAGTTTGACACCTATGCTGTGTGATTGCAAGTGTGGCTGTTGTTTGTCTCCATGTGCCCTGCGATTGGCTGGCAACCAGTTCAGGATGTACCCCGCCTCCTGCCCGTTGACAGCTGGGACAGGCTCCAGCACTCTCTGCGAACCTCGTGAGGATAAGCGGCAAAGAAAATAGATGGATGGATTTATGAACTAGTTTTGTAATCAGAAACCAAGGGTAATGGGTTCTTCCAAATATTGTTGGTTGGTAACACGAAAAATGCTTGTAATATCTGTTATTATTTATGATGTGACAATTTGAAATTTTGGTGGAGATTTGAACAAAAAAAACATAGAAGTTCATACACATGATTTGCCTCCGCGGGCCACATAAAATCATGTGGCGAGCCGGATTAGGCCCCCGGGCCTTGAGTTTGACACCTGTGTTCTAAAGTGAAAGTCCCTGTACATGTAAAACAATAACGTGGTCATAATTCAAAAAGTTGACCCCGATCGGGCGAAACAAATTCAAATTGAGCACGTCAAAAATTGCGGGCTGAGTAAATCAATACGCGAGCAACTCGTCTTGCCGCACTTCGCCGTCGAAGGCATTTGGGAGCTGGCGCACTCTGCGGCTTCTCCGTTAGCGTCGCAACGACCGTCTTCTCCCTGCGCGACGCTTCATTATCATAAGTGAATAAAGAGGCTCCCGGACAAGAGAGAACAGAGGACACATCCGCGCCGACACCAACCTTGTCTGTCGCTCTAATGCGTGTTTGTGCGCCTCCATTTCCTCCATCTGTCCGCAGGCTCGTGATTATCGGTGTGCGCGTGTGTCCACCTTTCCTAAGGCCAAGCAGCCTCCTGTCGTGTCCGGTGTCACTTCAAGTCCTGAGTTCTGATTCTGTGGGTCTCTTTCTCACTTACTGCATCCCACTTGGAGACTGTCAACAAAGTTCATTTGTAGCATTTTGATGTCCCAGGTTACAGTTTTCACCCCCCCCCCACCAGGTGTAGTACTGTAGTACTGGTAGTTTTAATAGTTCTAGTATAAATATGTGTTTTTGTGTTTTTAATTAAGCAGCTGTAATGGGATACCTGAGAACTGGGAGACTCAACCAATTCAACAGGAAGTAATCCATTGCTGTTTAAGAAAAAAAAAAAAAAGACAAAAAAATATCGTGAGCAAGGCCGGACCACGGCCAAGAGGGACGTGGCCTGGCCACCGCTCCGAGCGGTCTCATCTCCGACACGTGTCGCCGGTCACAGCTCTGTCACATGGACTTTTGTCACTGGTTTTTGCCAGTTTGTCGAGTATGCTTTTCCCGCGGGTTACTCCCCCACTGCGCCATTGTAGCCCAGTCACGCTTTTGGTTATGCTCTTTAGTTGACTCATAGTTATCGGACAATGTTTCTCATGTTTTGGATCCTGCCTTCTTGGACTGTGTTGTCGTGGGCAACTTTCGTTGATAATAAAACACACCGAACATCATGTCCTCATCTTGGAGTCCTGCTTTTGGGTCCGACTGAAGACTGAAAGGACATTCCATTTCAAGGAAAGCAAAAACTGTTTTCATCAGCTATTTATGGTAGTCTTGCTCGGTGAACCTTCAAAGTAACAAAACAAAAAAAAAAAAATCTCAATTGTTTTTAATATAAATTATGTGCATTTTAATGTTTAAAATACATTTAAAAATGGCTGCATGGTGGATCCGCTGGACAGTGTTGGCCTCACAGTTCTGAGGTCCCCGGTTCAATCCCGCGTTCACCTGTGTGGAGTTTGCGTGTTCTCCCCGTGCCTGTGTGGGTTTCCTCCGGGCACTCCGGTTTCCTCCCACATCCCAGAAACATGCAACATTTATTGGACACTCTAAATTGCCCCTAGGTGTGATTGAATCTCTATGTGCCCTGCAATTGGGTGGCAACCACTTTAGGGTCTACCCTGCCACCAGCCCATTGACACCTGGGATAGGCTCCAGCACTTCTGTGACCCTCGTGAGGATAAGCGGCTAAGAAAATGGCTGGATTAATGGATATTTGATTTGAGCACAAACCATTCAACAGCACCAGTAAACAAACAATGTACAATATTCGTAGTATGTATTTCTCATAGCGGCACGGTGGATCCGCTGGAAAGCAATGGCCTCACAATTCTGATCTGAGGTCCAGGGTTCGATCCCAGCCCTGCCGCTGTGGAGTTTGCATGTTCTTGCCGTGCCTGGAGGCACTCCGGTTTCCTCCCACATCCCAAACGCATGCAACATGAATTGGACATTCTAAATTGCTCCATGGTGCAACTGTCGTTTCTCTCGATGTGCCCTGTGATTGGCTGGCAACCAGTTCAGGGTGTACCCTGCCTCCTGCCTGTTGACAGCTGGAATAGCCTCCAGCACTCACCGTGACCCTTGTGAGGATAAGCGGCTAAGAAGATGGACGGATGGATATTGAAAAATATATATGAGCTATTTTGACAGACAAAAAAAATTGCTGTTATCATCCAGCTTTTTGTGTCTGGCTTACTTATCAATATGCAGCCCCCCCTCCCATGGTATAAGCCCCCAATCCCTTCATTTTCAAGCTCACAACAAGTTTAAAGCACTGAGAATAGAAAAAGAAGAGGCGGGGGTCACAGTTCGCGACTGCCCGTCTTCTATCTGGAGGTAAATAGCGAAATGGTCGCCTAATGGCTGCTGTTTCCATGGCGACACGGCCAGAGCATCGTCGGCCCGCTGCGTCTCCAAAGATCAGGAGTGTTATTTTTAAAGTGACATAAGCCAGACGGTGGAGATTCGGCACTTCCACGGCGGCTTGACGCAACGTTTGCGTGCGTGTTAGGCCACAATATCGGAATTCTGCGTGGAAAAATAGCTTGACAGATATTCCCCGAGTATATTAAAAGATGTCTTTAGCCGTAGCGGTTTTAATCTTTTTATATTCAAGCAAGGAAGCTGGTGAGGGTGGGGCGTCGGGATTTCTCTCAGATGAAAAATGATGACCACAGTGGCAAAATCACGTCATAATGTCTGATGACTTTCAAATAGATTTTTTTTCACCAAATAAGAGAGAAAAAAAATTAATATTTGATGTAACTGAATGTAGTTTTATGTTTTCCAATAAAGTTAAAAAGATTCATGCATAATTTAACAATAAAATACCATATTTCATTTCATTTCTCAATATTATCCACTGAAATATTATATAATCAACTGAAACTATAATTTACTCACCTAGTATTATATAATATCCTATATTATATAATATTCATACTCTCCAATGTTAAGACTTTAATGAACATATGTATTATACAATTTTTTGATTTTCTTAACTAAAATCAAATGAGCATTTTGATTCAAATATATGTCCAGTAGAAAAAAACAGTTATTTAATGAAACTTTTGCGAGGTATTAATGTATTGGTGAATCCAATCAAATATTTAGGAATTCATTTCTGATTATTTTGATATTGTCCAATATGGTTGAAATGATGAACTTTCAATACAATAAAAATTAGACACAATAAAATACTATTGTAATGACTTGGATCTACTTCATTTGGAAGTTTCAAATAAAACTTGGAACAAAAATAATAATGCATGTATTATAACATGTTAATATCCTACAAAGGCATTAAAATTGCAAATTTTAAACGATCATAAATGAAACACAAGAAAATAGGATACCAATCCATTTATGTTTCTCGCAAGGTTAAAATTGTATGTGTACATAGAGCAGATTCAACGGCGTAAACCATCAACTTTATGGATTGACGTCAGGTTCCTTGTGATGTCATCACACGGCGCTTCTAAACATAAACCTCTTGAACGGCCTCCCGGGCCTTCTCCCGGCTCCGCTTTTCCCAGCTTGTGTTTCCATGGCAACCCGCTCGCCCACTTCCGCGCCTCGTTGACTTCAATTAGCGCAGAAGGCCATTTTATCGCGCCGAGAGACGCCGCGAAGGCTCGGCGCGAAGCCCTGAGCTGTGCCGCTGCCGCGCTAAAATCCTGCATCGCTGGGTTCTGTGTGAAAAGGAGAAGCGGAGAAACGCCCCCGCCTTCTCTTAGAGCTCTGGTGCAGGATTACTTGGTATGATCTGTGTATCAAAAAAAAAAAAAAGTCGAAATCTGTGATGCTGCGTGAAAGCATGCACATTTGCAGCCTCTTTTGCTGGGTTCTGTGTGAAAGGCAGAGGGGGTTTGTTCCATTTGCCGGTGTTTTGCGGCATCTCCGTCGAAAAGAAGATACAATCTTTGGGTGCTGTGTTGCTGTGTGAAACCACACAGTTGCGTTAGTATTCTGACTTTTGCTGGGTTTTGTTTAAAGCTTACCGCATTCTGGGGTGTCAAACTCATTTTTCTCGCAGGCCACGTTGTTGTTCCGGTTTCCCTCAGAGGGCCGTTATGACGGTGGAACAAAAATATTTAATCATCTCATCATATTTACATCATCACTTCATGAACTATTTTTGGTATCAGAAATCAAGGGTAATGTGTTTTTCAACTATTGACGTTTGGTAACACAAAAATGCTTGTGATATCTCAACTTTATCATTTACGATATATGACAATTTGACATTTTTTTTACAGATTTTTACAAGAGTCACGGAAATTGACACTCTAGATGTGGCTTCGCGGGCCACATAAGATCATTTGGCGGGCCAGATCTGGCCCCCGGACCTTGACTTTGACACCAGTGGTCTAAAGGGTTTTTGCAAATGCTGTTATCATTTATGATATATGATTTATGATATATGACAATTTGAAATTTTGATACAGATTTTTACAAGAATCATAGAAATTCACACTCTAAATTTGGCTTCGTGGGCCACGTAAAATCGGGCCAGATCTGAGTTCCCGGGTTCAATCCCAGACCCGCCTGTGCGGAGTTTGCATGTTCTCCCCGTGCCTGCGTGGGTTTCCTCCGGGCACTCCAGTTTCCTCCCACATCCTAAAAACATGCAACATTAATTGGACACTCTAAATTGCCCATAGGTGTGATTGTGAATTGGTAGAGATTTTTACAAGAATCATGGAAATTAAATCTCTAGATTTGGCTTCTCAGGCCACATCAAATCATGTGGTGGGCCAGATCTGGCCCCTGTGCCTTGAGTTTGACACCTGTGCTCTAAATCGTCCCTCCGTGTGATTGCGAGTGTGGGGCTGTTGTTCATTTCCATGTGCCCTGCGATTGGCTGGCGACCAGTTCAGGGTGTACCCCGCCTCCTGCCCGTTGACAGCCTTGTGAGGATAAGCGGCAAAGAATACGGACGGATGGATGGACAAGAGTGAGCCAATCAGGTAAGCCCGTGTTGCCAATCAAAACCGTTAGTCGCAAAGCGGCGGGTGTGCCTTTAAAGCGGTTTAACCTTGGCCGTGGCAGCTAATTAGAAGCCCGGCACGGCTAATTACAGCGAACAGGTGCATCACTCAACCGGCGTAGTCATGCAGTCGCGGATTTCATTTCGACACGCTGCCGGGATATTAACCTTGCTCATTGCGGGGGGGGCTCCCGGCCCGAACCGCCGGAATGAAGCCACGCCGACCTCGAGGGGAGGAACGCCGAAGCTTACAATTACTTTTTGTTGTATTTTGAGGGGAGGCTAAAGAAGGCGGGGCGCGGTGTTTAGAAAGCAGACGCTCTTGGAAATAGTGTAAAGATTTTTCCAATTTTTTTTCTTCTTGAGAAAAAGGCGGACAAGTTGTTCAAAAAAAATCAATATTTACAGTCGGTTTGGTGTTTGAATCTTGGCTCCGGACTTTTTAGTGTGTAGTTCTTGCCGTGCTTGTGTGGGTTTTCGGCAAATCACCTCCCCGACCCCGCTCTAAAAAACATGCGCGTTAGCTTCAATGACAACTCGCAATCGCCCGGGGTCAAACTCAAGGCCCGGGGGCCAGATCTGGCCTTTTCATTTTATTTAGCCCATGAAAGGAAATCATGTGTGCCTACTTCCATGATTCTTGATAAAATCTTCACTGAAAAGAGTGAACAACATAAACTCAAGATAAACTTGTCGAGGCCAAAATACGGAAAAATAAGTACCGCAATTTCCGTCCTGTAAGCCGCAACTTTTTTCACACGCTTTCAACCCTGCGGTTTATGCGGTGATGCGGCGAATTTGTGCATTTTTTCTAAAGGGCGCAAGGGGGCACTCGAGCGGAAAAGGTAAGAATGAGACCGGTGGAATATATGTGCCGAGGAAGTGACTTTTACCAGCTGCGCTAGCGTGTTACTGCCATTTCTCAGATTTTTACCAGTATGTTTTTTTTTTTTTTTAACCGGGCCTGTAAGCACAGCGGGGGTAGCATTAGCGTTAGCGTGTCTGTGCTAGTGTTAGCGTTAGCGCGGTGGCATTAGCGTTAGCTGTGTCCTGTCTTTCTTTGTAAATATCTCATTTCAATGTGGGTACTTGCAGCTTTTTCACGCCTGCGTCTTATGTATGTACCAAATAGTATTTCCTTTCCGAATGTCCTGGGTGAGGCTTATAACCAGTTGCGCTCTGTCGGCCTGGAATTATGGTAGGTGACAAAAAACAACAAAAATAAATGGAAAGGGACACAACAGGAGATAGATTGTAAGCAAAAAAATATATAGGACGCATCGTTTACAACACGAGTGGAGAACAATCAATAAAAATAATCTTAACCTTGGAGGCGGGTGAAAACTGGGAAAGAATGAGCCGGAACAAAAAATGTGGCAAAAGAAACAAGCACAGGAGGATGAAAAGTGTGATTGTGATCATAATTAGACAATATTTTGGCGTCTATCTCCTGTTAGTCTTGTGATTTTCATGGACGAGAACTGCTGTGTGCGGAAGAATCGGCCATGCCCTCACCTCATTTCGGCGCCTGAAAACAAACAAAAAAAACAATACAGCAAATGGACGGAAAATTGCAGGCACAAGCTCACCTCTGACCCCAAAGAGGGCAAAAAAAAGTTGAGGGGCGGACAATCTCGGAAGGCGGGCTTTATCTCGCCCGTTCATTTCATATGCACGTTTGTGGCCGACTGTACGGCAAAATGAGTGCGCGATGCCCCTCGTTGGTCTTTTTATCCATCATCTTATTTGTCCTCTTCTCCTCGCCGCTCGCCCCCGCACCGGGGAGGGCTGCAGCTGACAGGCCTTCGTGTAAAACACCAGCTGGACTGACAAGCAAGGCATCGAGACCAAGAGGTGTGCGCTTGCGAGAGAGAGAGAGAGAGAGAATGGCAATGTGCTGACGGCAGTTTCCTCACCAGATGGTTAAGACAAGACGGAGACGGGACGGAACAGTTTCGAGGACATTGGCGACGCTCGGTCAGAACTTTGACAAATACCAAAACTTTTGGTGACAATCATCCCAGACTATTATTTATATATATGTTGGCCTCATAGTTCTGAGGTCCCGGGTTCAATCCCGGACCCGCCCGTGTGCAGTTAGCATGTTTTCCCCCGTACCTGTGTGGGTTTTCTCCGGGCACTCCGGTTTCCTCCCACATCCCCAAAACGTGCAACATTAATTGGACGATCTAAATTGCCCCTAGGTGTGATTGTGAATTGGTACAGATTTTTACAAGAATCATGGAAATTCACTCTCTAGATTTGGCTTCGCGGGCCACATAAAATCATGTGGCGGTCCAGATCTGGCCCCCGGGCCTTGAGTTTATTGGACACACAAAATTGCCCCTAGGTGTGACTGCGAGTGCGGCTGTTTGTCTCTATATGCCCTGCGATTGGCTGGCGATCAGTTCAGGGTGTACCCCGCCTCCTGCCCATTGACAGCTGGGATAGGCTCCAGCACTTCAACAACCCTCGTGAGGATAAGTGGTGACCAAAATGGATGGATGGATTGATTATAAGGTTATACTAACTCCGTCTACCGGCTCGTACTTGTAGGTCGGCATAACCACGTTTCCAAATCCACGGGGGCATTTTGGAATCAGAAATCAAGAGGAATAGGTTTTGAACTATTTTTTATGTTTGTTACCAGAAAAATGCTTGTAGTATCTCAACATAATTGTTTCTAATGTGACCATTTCAAATTTTGGTACACATTTCAGCAAAAATTATGATAGAGATGATTTACCTTCGCGGGCCACATAAAATCATGCGACGGGCCGGATGTGGCCCCCAGGCCTTGAGTTTCACACCAGTGCTTCATATTATTGTTTATGCAAAGACGCTATGAAATTGATGCATCAAGTCAAGCCTTCGTGAGTGTGTGTGCGTAAAACCCTTCTAACAAGCTAACTGGCAGATAAACAGTGCACGTAACCCCACACAGAAAGCCTTATATATTTATTAAATTATAATTGTATTTATTAATCGCGTCTCTGTCAGATTTTCACCAGGATTGAACGACTTGTCCCTCGATCCATTTCAGAAACATCCAATGTTCCTTTTTTCACATAGATGTCTTTCCTTTTCATGTCTGCGGGGAGGGAGAAAAAAAGAAAACGAAAAAGAAGCACACACAGTGCTCTGACTTCATGTTGCCATGGCGACCTGATGATGTGGCGTTATGATTGAGTGTGGCTTGAGTGAGCCGCATAGCGATGACGTTTGATTGTCACGCCGCGGGCGCACTTGCAAGGCTCCGTTGCCGGACATTTCTGGCTACATCATTAGGTACGCAGCACGATATCCCAAAAAAAAAAAAAAAATCTTTTATATTAAAAAAGTTTTACTTTTACTATAAGCATTAATGTTCCACAGCATTCTGGGATTGCCGTAGTTTAAGATACACGTTCTTTGCACAGGCCACCTCGTTGTCGTTCTTTCCAAGATAATGACGTTATGTAAAAATAAAACATGCTCTTTAATATAAAAATAGCAAAATGGAAAACATTGTATGAACAGAAAATACAATAAAATAATGTAAAAATGTGTTTTTAATTTGTAACAAAAAAGAATTTTTTAGCAGTTACTAATCACCCCCCCAAAAAAACAAAATAAAAAGTATAACCGTTAAATGAAAAATAATATAAATGATTTAAATATAAAATCATAAAACATGGCTTGTGATTCCTTCTATCACCCAAAAATATGTAAACAATACAAAACTTTTTTTTGACATAAAACAAATACATCCACTTAAAATAAGCGCAAAAAATACAAGTAGGAAAAAGGTTAATGGAGCATATTTGTATTTTTTGTGCTAATTTGATCACATTTTAATGTAAAAAAATATTTTGTATTGTTTACATATTTTTTGGTGATAGAAGGAATCACAAGGCACTTTTCAAGATTTTGTATTTAAATAATTTATTTTTCATTTCATGGTTTTACTTTTTATTTTGCTTTTTTGGGGGGGTGATAATACAAATAGGAAAAAGGTAAATGGAACAATGAAATGAAATTAGAATAGAAACCGTTTGAGTGAAATGTGATATTTTATTTAAAACACCTTTTCACTCAAATGGTTTCTATTCTAATTTCATTTCATTGTTGCTTTTATCTTTTTAACATTTGTATTTTTTGTGCTAATTTGATCACATTTAAAAACATGTTTTTAATAATTTCGTATTGACTACATATTTTTGGTGATAAGAGGAATCACAAGGCACTTTTCATGATTTTATATTTAAATCATTTTTATTTGTTTTTCTTTTCATGGTTTTCCTTTTTATTTTGTTTTTTTGGGGGGTGATAATACAAATATGAAAAAGGTAAATGGAACAATGAAATGAAATTAGAATAGAAACCGTTTGAGTGAAATGTTTCACTCAAATGGTTTCAATATAGTGTCTATAATTTCATTTCATTGTTCCATTTACCTTTTTCATATTTGTATTTTTTGTGCTAATTTTATCACATTTTTTAACCAAACCCAAATATAATGCTTGTTACTATAATGCTACTTACTTGTCACCCCAAAATATTTTTAAAAAAAACAAGCATATAACTACAACGCTTAAATGTGTATAAACACATATAATTACTACGATCGTTATTGTGAGGGATTCTACGATGATTAAAAAAAAAATGTCCACGCCAGGGCCTCTTCAATCTAAGCCCCCCCAAAAAATAAACTTAGTTTCCCATGAGGACTTTTCTCGCATCTTTTGAGTGCTTTTCAAAGATTCATTCGGAATCGTTCAATATTTCATATGACTGGCATCGCCCCCCCCCCACCTCCCTTCCCCCGCCCACATTTTTGTCAAAATGGTGGTTAAAAAAAGCTTTGCATCTCCGACTGCAATGGCGGACTTGCTGAATGTTGATGAAACAACACTTGTTCCGAACTGCCTTTTGCATGACGTCGTCTGGGCTGCGACAGCCTCCGAGTCACGCCAATGCCGTCTAATCTGCCCGTAGATGCTCCGTGCCATCACCCAGAATGCCTAAAGATGGTCGCCGGCCGTTCGTTCCCCCGGCCACCCCCCCCCCCCCCTCGCTGGCCGAGGGGCGACATTGGCGACGTGACTCAACCATTACAGAACATTTCTGTTTCTGTGACAACCTGCAATTACATCCCAAAGCGGCGGCAGCGGCGGGCCGGCGCTCCGAAACCAATCAGCGGCTTTTCAAAGGCCGACCGGCTGCTGTGCTTGCGGAGCTTTACACAAAACCCTCGTCTTGACAGACGTGCTACTTGCGCAAACTTGCCATTAAGTGTTCCCGTCGTTTAAAGGGCCTGTAAACTCATTTTTTAAAGCTACATTAATTGTGTTAGACTATATGAGCCGAAAATGTGCACACGGAAAAAATTCGTACTGAATTCTGCAGCTACAGCATTTAAATCTTTCACTATTTCATGCCGTCATTCCATTGGTGGCCATAGACTGTTTTCGGCTGCGTGACTATATCCGGGGGACGCGGCCATGTCGGATGGGTTGGCTCGACCGAAGCGCCGTTCACTCTATTGCTTTCAGATACAGACCGGAGTTACCCAAATGCTTGTACGACTGTTAAAAGTGACGCATGATGGCTAAAAAGACTCTGGAACGTTATCGGCGCTCGTTAGATGTTGTTTCGAGAAACAACAAACAATGTCGACCCATACGCCTTGGAGAAACACAAACGGAGCACACAAACGTGGGCGTCGGTAACCTATCCAGACATCGTCAGCTATCTCCTCTTCTCGACAAGCGCTTACACCGTGGACCAACTAAAGAATTACAAAGATCTGGAGGTCTACAACCAATTCATCATTGGCTGGGTTCGTGATCCGGCGGTATCCATTGCAAGCCACCTGTGTCTCCACACCGCTAAGGTTAGCATACCCGCACCTCTTTCTCCACTTCCACGGCTACATTTTTAACTCAACTCACGAAACGGCTAGCGGTGCAGGAATTCATTTTTGCAAACTTATGATAATTAAACAGAAAATACAGTTTTTGGAGACACACGAGTATTATGTAGGCCCTTGGCCCAAAAGAATACTTCTCCTTCACATAACTTAGTTATTGCAAAGTATGTGGGGAATTCTAAAAGGTATCCAATACTTACCAGGAACAAAATGCTCCAAGCAAACGCTGACATATGGGAATGACTTGGCCGCTACATCGGCTCTGCTAATACGAGACAGCCGCAGTTGTCGCCGTTTGGTTGCTAACTGCTCCGTTTTCTCGCGCTGGTTCTCGATCGCAGCTGGCAGTCGAAAGAAAGACGTTTTACAACGTCCACTTTCGTTTGACAACATAGCACTGCGCCCCCCATTCATACGCCTTTCTGAAATGATTCCTGCTTAGTTACGGTTTGTTTACACGAATACACCAAACCAAAATGGCGACCGCGTTCTCAACCTGAAGGTGTGTGAAGTCAGTCGAAAATTCAATGCGATGACAACCTGGCACGTTTCTCCCACAACAACATGCAGTTAGCTATCAAGCTATGCCTACAACATTCCCCCAAAAATGCACCTGCACCGAGTTTTGAGTTATTTAGGCTACAGTGTCTCTGGTGTGTGGTGCCACGTTACACACAGAGCGAGTGATGGCGAAACGAACGGCCCAACCGCTGGCAGCCGCTAAGCTAACAAGCGGTGGCGTTATCCAAAACATCGCTAGCAAGCTTTTTGTCGTCTGGGTGTGTGGCTCCATATAACAGATACACTTCACGGAACGTCAACTTTACTACCCTCTCTAGCCCGTGAGCTAGCAACCTCGCTAGATCCGGCTTGGTGGTGTGCGGGTCCACATAATAGGCACTTCAGGGAAAGTCAACTGAATGATATTTCCTAGCTCACGAGCTAACGAGGTGGCTCGACCTGGCTCGGCAGCGTGCGTGTCCACATAACGCAGACACTTGAGGAAAGGTTAACCGTTTATTGACCCCGGCATGTAGCTGACGCCACAAACGAGAGCCACGGGCACGTGTTTGAGTGGCAGGTGAAGGTCAAGCGTCGTGCGTTTTGCGCAAACTCAGCTGACACGCTCACGGCGGTCTGAAGCTTGGAGGCGGACTCTTGTTGTCATGGTTCAGGAAAAAACGTGGACACCCTAAAATATATTAGCTCCTTTGCTACAAAGGAAAATGTTTATACATACATATACAATTTACATGCATCCTGCCTGTTGACAGCTGGGATAGGCTCCAGCACTCCCGCAACCCTTGTGAGGATAAGCGGATAAGAAAATGGATGGATGGGTTTATAGATATATCTCTTTTAAATAAATAGTGGATTTTAAACAAATGAAATTTACGAGAATACATTTATATTTCTATTTATTTTCGAGAAAAGTAGTACAGTGTTTTACAGAAAGATTGTTTTTTTATTTTTCAAGGTTACACAAAAATGTTTTTCAAGATGAAACTTTTTTTGTGATCGTCTTTTTTGGTTAGCTACTTGGATTGTTTTAAAAAAGATGTCTGAGTTGTTGGACTTTTAGCAGATGAAAAATGTCTGATTTGTGTCAGTAAGAATTTTTTTTCAATATGAATCAATATTTAGTGGCTGGACAATCATAGCATGTTGATAAATATTACAAGAATAGTCACACTTTTTTCAAGGAGAACATTTTGAAAAATGTGATTCAAATGTCATCTTTTTCAGGATATAAAATTGTGCTCACATCCAACAATGAGGGCAAAGATGCACTGATAAAAATTTCAATTTATTTTGAACACCCCCCCAAAAAATACAACTTTATTCCCATAATCTTAAAAGATTTATTCAAAAATGAGCAACCTCTTTAGGTGGGGGAATAAAATCTAATATAAACAAGTTTATAGACCCCCCCCCAAAAAAAAAAAAAAAACTTCATTCTCCGAAGATTGATTTTTTTTTTCTTATAAATATACAAATACTTGTCCTTCCTCTCCGCGTGAGGTTCTCAGCGGGAGACGAGTGGAGGTTGACGAAGGAACGGGCCCCCCGCGGGGGTCCCCCGCGGCCCCCTCCGCCGATTCCGCTTAGAGGCGATGCGGGTGGGCGGATTGTTAGCGCGGGACGGCGGGATGCCTCTCTCTCACGTTGTGTCCAAAAAGAGACACAGCTGCTGGGATGGAAGATGGCCTGGAAGTGGGGGGCAGGGGGGTCCGCGTTGGGGAGGGAGGGGGCGTGGTCTGAGTGGACCTGTGGTGAGCCCTTATTGAGTTGAAACGCACAGGGGCACACATCTCATTCTATCAATATTGCAGCTACAGTGTGCAGCAAATAATTTTGGACTGCTTATAAAATCAACTTAATATGGAAGATTTTTTTTTTGAAGCAGTAGTCATAATTTTTTTTTTAAAACTGTATTGTCAAAAATTACGAAAGCGTATTACTGCCACACCACAAAAAAAAAAGTCGCGTTTCACATTATGTGACCTTTTTTTTTTTTGTGGTGTGGCAGTAATACGCTTCCGTAAAAAATATTTCAATTTTAGCAGTTACAATATTATGGATAAAAAGTAATAGTCATAATTTGAAGAAAAGGGTGAGATAAAATTATTAGAATAAATATTATTTTAAACTTTTTGAATGTTTCAAAACAGTTGTATAATTCAGAGAAAAAAATGACAGTTGAAAATACCTCAGGAAAAAAATTGTAAGTGAAACCAAATTTAGATAAAAGTCAAAGTTTCGAGGAAAAAGTCTGGACTGGGGGAAAATATGGTTGTCATGTTAAAAGGTTGCCGTATTTCACATGAATATCGGACATATTGTGTCTCCATTCCTGTGCCGTCCGCGGTGTAACCGATTCCAACAGAACCATAAAAAGCAGCGTCGCATCCGGTGAGCAACTCGCCTCATGTGCCAATCGGCAGCGGGCGGGGGGGGGGGGGGGGGGGGTCTAAAGCAGCTTCTGCGGGGGTGTTGAACGTCAACAGTATCACTCAGTTTGGAAATTCAATGAAAAACAAGAACACACACACACCAAATAAAAAAAAAAAAAACGCAAGTGAGTCACACTCGTGGCTTCGGCGCAATTTGCACCCAGCGGGGCATCGCAGTGCTTCCCCTTCTGGAGCTTCGCACATGCACACCGTCCGTCTGTCCGTCCCATGGACTGAATTTCTGCCTTTTTGCCTGATTCTCTGTCTTACTCTCTCTTTCTGACTGTCTGTCAGTCTCCGCGACTTTCTGCTGCTCTAGCAATTTCCGTCTCCCC
The DNA here is from genome assembly GCF_019802595.1 of Syngnathoides biaculeatus. Classification (NCBI taxonomy): domain Eukaryota; kingdom Metazoa; phylum Chordata; class Actinopteri; order Syngnathiformes; family Syngnathidae; genus Syngnathoides; species Syngnathoides biaculeatus. The sequence goes on along the minus strand of NC_084652.1, from coordinate 4,979,232 downwards.
CTCTATTTTCTCCATCTTTCCATCTCGTCTCTCTTCTAATTCTGGCCCATCCGTCAACCGTGTCTGCTGCCTGTCCGTCTTCCTCTGGTTGCGCCCGTCTGTCTGACCCCCCCACCGGCATTAATGGCATCAAGCGGTAAAAACAGCCCAAAGCCGTGTCAAAGTAGTCGTGGAGGACTCCACAGGCGCACGCCGCTGGCACTTTCGCCATGGTAACAAGGCTTCTGCTGCTATTACCAGCCTAAACAGACCTACCATTACCGAGTGAGTGACGGACTGAGCTCGTGCGCCCCCCCCCCCCCCCCCCCCCCCCCCCGCGCCCTCCCATTTGCATCCATGTGCTCGAGGCGAGTCACGTCAAGTCTTCCTGTAAATGAAAGGCTCGCTTGCGTCACGGCCGTGATCCAATCACGCCAATCCTTCTCTAACCCTGCTACTTTTTTTTTTAACAATGTTTTTGCCATTTGATGCAATTTAATAGGCCAGTACTCATAAAGATGCATTTTTTTTCTTTCTTTCTTTGTTACTTTCTTCTTAGGAAAACTTTTCCATGCAGCTACCGACTGGAGGAAAACACCTCTAAAGTAGACGCAAACCTAATTTCAGCGGCGAAGGTAAGTAGGTCAGTTATGCGTTGATTATTGCTCATTTCACGCCCAAATCACTCAAATATGCCTTAAAGGACATTGATGTTTTATTTTTAACTTGGAACAGAAGTGCTCTTTATGATTTTATTTCCACAAAGTCATAAGCTTACAATCCTCTGACACTTCTTGCCCGCTGACGTGAAAAATGAGAAATGCACGATTATAGGTGACCGCAGTGCCTCCTGGTAGCCATCTTGTAGATTTTCCCACGCAGGTCAAGTGGATGAAAACACTTTTAAAGAATAGCGGGTATACTGTAAATGCTTCATGTCGTCCTTTGGACCAGGGGTGCCCAGACTTTTTTACCCCAAGATCCTTTTCAAGCAGCCAGCCTCTCGCAAACTACTGACGACGAAGGGGGTGGGGGGATGATGATTCTCCCAAATCGTTTTAAGGTTAATGTTATGTTGCCTCCTATATTTAAAATACAGAATTAGCTTTTTGTGCACTGTATTGTCTGCGCTTTCATCCTGGATCAGGCTGTGCCAAGGTGAAATTTTAAAATTACACACCATCTCATCCTGTACTTTCTACTATGCTTTCAGACCAGACCTTTCCCACTTGGAAAAGAGAAAATCTCATCCAGTTTAACTACTTTTTCTTCGATTATGACTCCGACAGTCATTGCATCTTAAAACAACAGCATTTCTTTTTTAAATTCTTCCATTAATATCGAAAGTAAACATAAGCAGCATGTCTAACTCGTCTTTGCTCTTGGTTGGCCAGACTGTGTTGCTAACTAAACCAGCAGCGGTGGTGGACGCTGTCATTATAAAAGACATTGATGGGCTGCGTAAGTACTGTAACATTTGTAATTATGAGTGTACATCGTTAAGAGCCGGGGGAGGGGTGTAAGGTAAACTAAGAAAAAGAGAGTGTGGCGGAGCAGCGGTCGTTGTTAGAGAAAGTTCCATGTGCTGCCGAAAAGAAACCAGTGGATTTTTCTTTTCATTTTTTACTGTACATATATGAATTGTGCCATTGGATGTCATCCCTCACTCATTGAATCACATTGCAAAATGGCACAAACTGAATAGCTGGATGTTCTACTTTCAATTTGCATTGGAGTGTTTTGTTTTTGCGCGGAACACAGAATATCTGCGAAGAGACTGCATTTGCGGTGCACAATTGCACACGTGCGCACTTTAGAGGGAAAATTGGCTGATGTCTTTTTTTTTTTTTTTTGCACGCTGTCCCGCGATCGATGCATTGAGCAGCCCTGGTTTGGACGAAAATATTTTTAAAATCCAGTCCATTCGTCAAATATCTTTGGTTGCCCCTACACCAAACTAATCCACCCACACTTCCACGGACATCGGTTTGTGCACTGCGGACAGAAAAGAGAATTTACCCAAACTGGAGGAAGCGTATGATTTAATCGGAAGTGTCAGATGAAAAATGTGAAATGTGCGGTCGTGGATGGCTGCATCTAAGTGGACAACAATCCCACCGATAAGTCGGAAGCACGCCGTTCTTACACACTAAACTCATCCAAACATGTTACACGTTTGTGTGTGTGCGCGTGTGCATTTGTGTGTATACTGTATATGAGTGTTAATTGCTCGCAACAAAGTCATTTTGTCATGATCATTGACCAAAACATCGCCAACATGCGTACGAGTGTGTGAACAATATACGTGCATGTCTATTTTTTGTAGTGTGAATGTGCATGTGTGTGTTTATGAGTGTTCGGAACAAAATGATTTTGTCATCATTGTCGTTGATGAAAACATCTTCGGGTGTTTGTGTGTTTCTACGTGTATACACATTAATGTGTGTACACAGGCGGCACGGTGGATCAGCCGCTAAAGCGTTGGCCTCACAGTTCTGAGGACCAGGGTTCGATCCCGGCCCCGCCTGTGTGTCGTTTGCATGTTTTCTCCGGGCACTCCGGTTTCCTCCCACATCCCAAAAACATGCAACATTAATTGGACACTCTAAATTGCCCATAGGTGTGATTGTGAGTGCAATTGTTTGTGTCTATGTGCCCTGCGATTGGCTGGCGACCAGTTCAGGGTGTATCCTGCCTCTTGCCCGTTGACAGCTGGGATAGGCTCCAGCACTCCCCGCGACCCTTGTGAGGATAAGTGGCACAGAAAATGGATGGATGTGTGTACAAATGTATGTATTTGCGTGTTATGATTGTTGTCATATTTGTATGTCCGTGTGTAACTCAAATACGATTGAAATGTGTTTGACTAATTCCAAGGAAAAATGTGGAAAAGTCCATCGATGCAGAACATTTTAATCATGTGCTTTCGAACATAAAAATGATGATGATGATGATGATTCAAACAATGTATTGAGCTTGCTTGGTATGAACGGTTATACTTCCGGATGATTAATTAATGATTAATTAGCCATCTCAATACTTTTGACCATCCAAAGTCGGCCCGTCCGCTGTCCGCAGTGCTGACGACAGGGGGGCAACGGAGCTGCGGACCGCCTAACCGCGAGGCACTCGGCGTTTTTGATTTCGTCTGCGTGCGTAATTGCCGCGGTCGGTCGGGGCTTACAGCGGGAAGATGAGCAGGCGGTAAAGCGACCAGCGTGAGGTGAGTCACGCGCCCACTCGGGAAGCTTGTGAATGGCGCCCAGCGGGGACGCAAACCTGCTGCCTGGCGGGGGGAGTCTGGAAAATGTCAGGATAGCGCAGAGCACACACTTTTATGAATGGTTTCCCCCTTTCTTTCTGGGTTCTCGTGCGTGTGCGCTTCCGTAAGTATGTCGTCAGTCGACTAACGTAAATGGCATTGGCCATTTTGAACTTGAAAAAAAAAAAATATACCATTGTGTTTGCTCCAAAAAAAAGTTTCCTTTCTGAAAATGCCGAAAGATGAAACAGTTATGCTTTTTGGGTAATGGTGTGTGGGTGTCCATGTGTGCATTGCCTGGATAGAGCTCGTGCACCGACGTCATCAAATCGTGTCACTGGCCGGAAGTGCCGGTCAAACAAAGCATTGTTCAATGCTAAGTCGGTTGGAGACGACGCGAAAATATGTCTCCCAGAGTTTTGCCCGATACCGTTAAACATTTAGAAGGTGATAGTAAACGAAGGTACGTGGAAAAATGAAAGACACTTAGCATAGAGGACCCATATTTAATGCCAAAAACGATGTTTTCGCCGATAAGAAATTGGACCGATAACCCGCTTCCGCTTGTCTTGGACAACTGGATCGACACATGGATCTGGTGAGTAAGTCGGCGAGATTTACACGGAAAAGTTTGAAAGCGAAGAAAAGTCTGGACGCATACAAATACCAATATTTAAATAAATGACCCCTAGTTTTACACAAACTCACATTCATTAACTAGGATTTTGAAAAAAAAAAAAAAAGACAGCGAGTCAGCTCCTCCGTACACGGAAGCAAGTTGCGGCCACACATTGAACTTCGGTAAATCTCTGTTTGACTGATGGTTTATTTTCTTTTTTTAAATACACATTGGACTCATTTAAGAACAATGCATATTAGAAAAAAGAAGTGTCGGGGAGACGTTCACCGAAGATTAATGTGTGGCTGCAACACGCTTCCATGTACGTTGGAGTCGTTTTTGTTTTTGTTTAAACACATTGTTCTCGAATGAGCCAACTTGGCATTATGAATACTTCTTGGGAATTTGAGATTGAGAAGAATACATCCTACCTGAAATGAAGTGATCGCTAGACAGTTGTGCGTATTTGGTTGGGCATCATCCATCACGTTTAATTGCTGAAATCCATCGATATTTTCTGGTATTCCATAGAATGATCACTTTGAATATCTGTCTCGTCTGTTGTGACAACAAACCGCACAACAAGTCTCGGGCATTGTGAATATTCTGCTCTGGTTCAATGTCCCCCCACACTGTCGAGCAGCTCTTTTTGACCTGCAATATGGCGTCGGGAAAATGGTGACGTCACGTGCACGAGCTCTATATCCTGTGCTGTATGTCAATGAATTGCTGGCAATATATCGTGCAAATACAACCATATGTTACTGCACTTCATAATAATTCTAATATACGGTCATCGCTTGCAGGTAAATGAACAGTCAAAGCTTGGTTAACGTGAACAAACTAATTTGACGGCATAATAATTTACAATTTCCTTTGTTTAACGTGCAGGTAAGGCGGGTGAGAGCAGTTTCTCATTTACAAGGCCAACCTAGAAGTTGAGTGTCTTGCCCAAGGACACTTTGACAGCAAACAGCCAGAGCCGGTATTTGAACCGGCGACCCTTTGCTCGGCTGATGAGCAGCTCTGACGTTTTGGTGGCAACATTCCGTCGTGAGTCAAACGAAGGCTTGCCTCTCTTCTCTCTCGTTGTCGATTCAAGCCTTAGAAGAACTCCAACGGGACTTTTTCCATATGGACTGAGTGTCATGTGAACATCTCCGGGCAGAGTCCACATTGAGATGCGATTCGGTCTCTAATAAGAAGCCCTTTAAGGTGAGTTTCATTTGTGGGATTTATCGGAATCCAAAGCAGAAACAGCAGCTTTATGTAAGACAATTTATAACCCATAAAAATCTCCTCCCCTGGGGACCAATGAGGGTTATCTCATCTCATACTTAAAGGAAAATTCTGGTGGTTTGGAGTATAGAATGTGTACATATTACATGATCTATTGGATACATTGTTACTTCAAACCACCGGAATTTTCCTTTAAGTTTAGCCTACATTTTTGTAGACGGCGCAACTAATGCCACAAGGGTAAAATGTTGGCGTTTGATTGTCATGCAATGGCAAGGTTCGGTGCCATGTTTGCTAATTTGGTGGACCGGTCTGCGCCAAGACGGGCGTACTGACGCAACCAAGGGTGTGCCCTTTGACATCCGCCTGGCACGTGTGACAATTCGGTCAACGAAAGTCGCTCGAAACTTAATACTGCTCGGACTAGACGGCGTCTAACTTTTGGGTCTAACGCTATTTTGGCAGCTTTGATTGGAGCCCATTATTATGATTGATGTATTTTTTTTGTAGGCGGCACAGTGGCTCAGCTGGTAAAGCGTTGGCCTCACAGTGAGGTCCCTGGTTCGATCCCGGAGCCGCCTGTGTGGAGTTTGCATGTTTTCCCCATGCCTGGGTGGGATTTCTCCGGGCACTCCAGTCTCCTCCCACATCCCAAAAACATGCAATATTAATCGGACAGTCTAAATTGCCCCTAGGTGTGATTGTGAGTGCGATTGTTGTCTGTCTTCATGTGTCCTGTGATTGGCTGGTGACCCGTTCAGGGTGTACCCCGCCTCCTGCCCGTTGACAGCACTCCCTGCGACCCTCGTAAGGCTAAGCGGCAAAGAAAATGGATGGATGAATGTCCCCACCCATATACCAAAATCTTTACATTTGAACAGGGGTGTGCAGAGTTTTTATACCCCCTCTATTTACGTCCCTCCACCCGCAACCTGCCCCGCCGAGGTTAAACTGTTGTTTTCACTTTTTCGCCCTGCTCTCATTCCTTTGTGACGAGCTGCAAATCCCAAAGGAACTGACACCCCACTCCTCTTCCTCCTCCTCCTCTTCTCCCTCCTCCTCCTCCTCATCTTCATCCTCCTCTTCCTCACAGCAGCAGCAGCAGTAGCAGACACGTCGCGCGGCTGCAGCGGCGTAAGAAAAACGAACAGACAGACGGGACCCTCTCTGTGCATATTTTTGGGAGGAAGAGGAAGGAGGACGGATCCCCTGAGAAGGCGAGCATGGCTGCTTACGCATCCGTAAGTTCCTTTTTCATTTCCCCCCCATTAACGCTCCTTTACTTGGCTTGTCTGCAGAGGGGTGGTGTAAAAAAAAAAAAAAAAAAAAACGCTGAAGGACTTCCATGAGCTTTTTGAATGGGAGTCAATGCGGAGTGATGGATGGTTGCAGTGTGGGGGGGTTATGGAGGGATTGTAAGGGGGCCGGGGGTGGGCTACACATGATGGCACACGCGCATATTGAGCGGACGCGCTACACGCTGCAGGATTAGCACAATAAGGGAGCCGGCCAATCAATATGCAGTATTAATTGTCGGCTTCGTTTGAGACGGCGTCCTCCCCCCCCAGAAAAATAAATGAATAAATCAAAAAAGTGTCTTTTTGTATGGAGTGTTGGCAAATGTGCTCCCCAGATGGCCCGCGTTTTATACTTTGACATTGTGCCAATCAATGGACGCACGTACACAAACAAAGATCTCGTTTTCCACCACATTTCGGATTCTCAATCTATGAGTCACCTATCGGCGGTACGGCGTTCACGTCACGTGACACGCCCCCCCCCTCCCCCGACACCCCGATCGACACGCTTCAGTCTCCCGTGTCGCCTTCCACATTTCTTTGCAGCGTATCGCCCTCTCCTTCTTCCTCTTCCTCCACTTCCTCTTCATCATCTTCCCCTTCTTCCGCGGCGCCGTTCTGTTTACGCCACCCCCCCCCCACCACCACCACCACCCCGGGGAGGGTCCTCGTGAGTTACGACTCGGTAAAACATGCGAGGGGAGATGCTCGGCGGCTAATTGGATTGGCCACGAGAGGGGAAGGGACATGAGGTGGAATTTGTCTGTGCGTGGATGAGCGCGGGAGAGGACGTGTGTGTGTGTGTGTGTGTGTGTGTGTGTGTGTGTCTGGGCGTCTCTATGTCCTTGCCTTCATAGGCTTGTGCGACATCGCTTGTGACGTCCCACTTTCATATCGAGGACATTTTGGCTGGTCCTCACGTTAAACTTAGCAGCCCCTGGCAAAAAAAAAAAAAATTGTGGGATAATCTTATTTGACTGTGTGTGTGTGTGTGTTCTTGTCTTTCCTCATTCATGCAGCACAGCGTTGATTGTGTGGACATTTTGACTGGACTCATTTGACAATGTTTGAATGTGTATGTGTGTGTTTATTTTGCTTCTCTTTCTATCTTGGTGTGTCCCACCTTTTATTGTGGGGACATTTAAACAAGATTCCAGGCTTGGACTTCTTTGCAACATTTCAATGTGTCTCTTTGTGCGTGTTCTTGTCTTTCTATCCTTGTATGTTAGCAGACTTTGTCGCCCACTTTATTTTTGGGAACGTTTTGGCTGGTTTACACGTTAAACATAGCAGCACCGGCTCCCGTTTCACATTTTGGCAACGAAATATGAACTCATATGGCCGTATTTGGCTGCGTGTATATGCATGTTGATGGCGTTCTTGTCTCTCGTTGTGTGGCACAACCTCTACTGTGAGGACATTTGTCCCCACTGGGACGTTTTGACTGGTCCATGCGACAAAAATGTCCAGATGATCCTCTTCCTCCATTACAGTGTGTGCATGTGTGTATATTGCTACTACAAGTGTGTGTTTGCAGTGATTCATTCCTGTTTCAGAAAGCTGTGTGGATGAGTAAGTCATGCAGGGTAGGGATGGTGCTTTATTTTTTTCAGTCTGATTTTTCCTCAGTGTGAGCTTTCCAAATTTCATTTTTTTTTGTTTTTGTTGTTGTTTTATGTTGCGACGCTTTTGTTCTGAGCTGCTTAGGATTTCATTTGGGATGTCTTAAGGGGAAATGTGATTAAATGAAGAAAGGGAGTGGGCTTCTGCTCCATTGTTTGTATTTTTTAAGTGTTGTTTGGATAAAAAAAGGGGGGAATAAACACATGCAGATGCACTAATTGCATTTATCTATTAAAAAAAAAAACACACACACGCATTGTGTTTGAGGCCAAAAGCTGTGTGAGATCTTGTGCAGTTTATTGTCTTAAATAATGCTAGACGGCGATGATACACGGCGCAGTTTCCATGGCAATGTTGTCCGATGTTAATAAACCATTCAAAATGGTGGGTGGGTTCTTTTCATCTTCTTCCAACTGTTCGTGTGCTGATATGGATTTACATACAATTGACTTATTTTATGTAAAATACGGCTGAAAGTTGAAAATAGCATTCCTGAAAATTCTGATTTAAAAAAATAATATAATTGTATACATACAGTTTTTATTTATTTTATTCTGTTCCATTTTCAATATCTGGATCCAGTGGTTTTTTTTTTGTTTGTTTTTTTTGGGGGGGTATGGATGTGTGTAAGTAAAAATATAGTATACATTTTTTGGAAACTGTTGAATTACGCTAAAATGCATCACAGTCGTGCATTTAGGATGCACGGAATCCTTTCGGTTCGCTCTCACGTCCTGCGATGCGACGCGTTATCATTGCAGGGCCCTTGATGCAAAACGGTGCCGCGAGAGTGGGGGGGCCGTTCATCGTCGCCGACACGCTCGTACGCGGACTCAGAAGCTCTTCAATGGAGACAATGAGAGACCTGGTCCTGATGGTGATCATCCTGCTGCCTCTGGTGAATATCGTCGCCGTTCACGTGCGCGTCGTTGTTTGTTGCCTCCGGACGAGAGCTCATCCCAGGTAGCGGACGACCATATTTGGTCACTTAAATGTGCGTTCGAGACGGAGCTCGCATCCCTCCCTGTGAGGGGAATGGACAAAAATGGAGCTCTCCAATTTGTGTGGTCATGATTAGTGTTATTTTTCTTGGCCTTGCTCGTGGAGCTAAATATGGTTCCTCAAACGTGGAACTATGTTCATTAATAATACGAATCAAAACGTGGAAAAGTTTTGTGGTTTTCTTGAATTGCTCAGTAAGAATGCAACATTTCTATTCCCTAAAAGTGACATCTGTGGGTTTCCATTTATTAAGGAACCAAATACTGTATGCTTCCTCAAATACAATATTGTTCCTTTATATTTGAAAAATGGATCTGAAAAGTATCAGTGCATGTTTTCAAAAAGGCACATGCACAAAACTGTGACGTATTTCTGCTTCCTCAGAGCGAAGTGCGTGTGCTTTCCGTGTATCCATCCTTTTTCTTAGCCACTTATCCTCACGAGAGTCGCGTGAGTGCTGGAGCTTATCCCAGCTGTCAACGGGCAGGAGGTTGGGTACACCCAGAACTGGTCGCCAGCCAATCGGAGGGCACAAAGAGACAAACAGCCGCACTCACAATCACACCTACGGGCAATTTAGAGAGTATCCAAATAATGTTGCATGTTTTTGGGATGTGGGAGGAAACCAGAGTGCCCGGAGAAAACCCATGCAGCCACGGGGAGAACATGCAGACTCCACACAGGTCTGGGATAGAACCAGGGACCTCAGAACTGTGAGGCCAACGCTTTCCAGCTGAGCCACCGTGCCGCCCTTTCCGTGTAAGGAACCAAAAAATGTTATTGATTATTAGGACTGTGCACAAATGGGTGGTGACTCCAATTGGGATTCTGATAAGAGCTGCAGTGCTGCCATCAGAATCAGATTTAATGGCCAAGTATGTAATAAAACAAAAGGAATTTGTCTCCGGCAGGCAGTGCCACCCTGGTACGACATCAAACACAAACTCTGTCTATGGATTATTAGCTGTCGTTTATGGCCAACGCCATTTGGACTTACTCCGCGTACAGCAGTCCCTGCGCGTGTACTGTACGTAACCCCCCACCAACATTTACACAAAAAAAGGCATGCATTAGCCTATCCCCAAAGAGCACCACTGATGTTCACGACAGCATCACGACCAGAGATGAAAACGAGCCACCGTCGAGGGGGGACGGGTGACCGACGCAGAATCAACCCGAGAAAGTTTATCCAAGACAGCGTGAAAGATGACGAAAGCAAGCTAGGTAGCCACCGGCCTAGCGAGAAAGACAGCGGCCGGTCCGAGGCAGCGAGCGTTAACGGCACCGACGGGCACAAAAGCAACCTAGCTTTGGTCACGTTCCGGTGAGGGATCCTGGTTAAAGTAAGCCACCTTAAATTCAAAACAAAAGGTTCTCAGGGGGAAAATGCGGCTGCTGAAATGGGCCTATGTATGATTCAGTGGCTAGTTTGTTAAATATGTAAATCATAAATCATGTTTTGATTATTGGACTACTAGTTCAAAATAATACATGGAGTAACGATTTTATTCTGATTTCATTTATTAATGTTAGTGCAAATAAGCAAAAGGGAATTCAGAATTCAATGTCCGAGCTGGGCGAAACCATTGGATTATATAACTAAATATGGTTCTCTTAATACAAAGCGTTCTTTATTGATTTGATAGAAAGTTTTCAAAAGTTCCATTATCGTCACATGATTCCACGATTCCAGTGTGAGGTATGGAGTTATGCTAAAGGAACTAAATATGTTTCCTGAAATATAGAGTCCTGATTGTTTGGTGGAAATCATACTCTTCCACCGGTGCTTAGTGAACTGAGCACTGTCACACAGAAGCAACACAATATACTTCCTACATATTACTGAAATATGGGGAATAAATATCAGAATAGATTTTAGCGCTGTGTGCACGGTCAGGGACGGTCACACAAGAACCAAACATGGTCCTCTAAATAATATTTTTTTTCACATCCATATTTACTACATGGCAGCACAGTGACTGAGCTGGAAACCTTCGTTCCTCACAGTTCTGAGGTCCCGGGTTCAATCCCGGACCCGCCTGTGTGTCGTTTGCATGTTTTCTCCGGGCACTCCGGTTTCCTCGCACATCCCAAAAACATGCAACATTAATCGAACACTTTAAATTGCTCTGAGGTGTGATTGTCAGGGCGGCTGTTACTCCCGCGACCCTTGTGAGGATAAGCGGCTAAGAAAATGGACAGATGGATTTAGTACGTATTTGTTTGTTGTTTTTTTTATCGTAACGCATGCATGTGGTTGTAAAGCAGCACGTGATTAATTCATAGCGCCACCCTGCCCCCACAACAACCGCCCCCCCCCCTCCCTGTCGCTTCCACCCCCCCCCCAACCCCCCACCAACAAACGTGAAGTGTTCCTCCAGCCGACATCTTTCGGCTGACCTCGGCCTCCCGTCGTCATGTTCTTAGCATGTGTCAAACGGGGCCGCCGTCGAGAGGCGGGAGGCCGGCGGGCTGCTGCCTCTAATGGCGGTTTTATTGCCCGAGCCACGTCTGGGGCTGCCGGCCTGATGTGAACTGACCCTGGATTGGACATTTGTTTTAAGAGATGCTTGAGAAAATCTATGTTGCTTATGTCTTCCATTTATCTATACGCTACCAAAAAAAAAAAAAAAGGAATCTTTCAATGAGTCATGTTGCGCTCCCGCCCTACACACAATTTAAAACAATAAATCAGTGACTTTAAAATATGAATACAACAAATGATTACCTGTATGAATATATTAGCACCTAGTCTTGAGTAAAAATGTCAAAATTGGTGACTGATTAAAAAAAAAAAATTGTGACAAGAACAATAAAACATCACCTGACTGACAAGAACAATAAAACATCACCGCACTTACATTTATCTGTAAATTTATTAATAACCTAATGAAATCTAAATGGTACATATTTTTGCAAATCAAATGAAGTCCAGTATATTTAAAAAGGTATGGCATACAAGTTTTTTGTTCCCCCCACCAAAAGATTTTGCTGCAAGCGTGAAGTCATTCATTGTCCATTTTTTTCTCTTTCTGTCATAAAAAAATGGAATGACACAGCCAACACACACGGTTTTCTCACTGTAAGCGTGTGTGTGTGTGCGTGCGCGCATGTGTATGTGTGTTACGAATAATGACGCCCACTCGACACCACATGGCCTGTATTCCTTGCAGGGCTCCCTATAAATAATTGTTTTAATCATAAACCAAATACATATATATATATATATATATATATATATATATATATATATATGGGCGGCACGGTGGATCAGCTGGAAAGTATTGGTATCACAGTTCTGAGGTCCTGGGTTCAAGCCCTGCCCCGCCTGTGTGGAGTTTGCATGTTCTCCCCGTGCCTGCGTGGGTTTCCTCCGGGCACTCCGTTTTCCTCCCACATCCCAAAAACATGCAGCTTTAATTGAACGCTCTAAATTGCCCCTAGGTGTGATTGTGAGTGCAGCTGTCTCGATGTGGCCTGCGACTGGCTGGCAACCAGTTCAGGGTGTACCCCGCCTCCTGCCCGTTGACAGCTGGGATAGGCTCCAGCACTCCCCGCGACCCTCGTGAGGATAAGTGGCAAAAGAAAATGGATGGATGGATATATATATATATATATATATATATATATATATATATTGCGGAGGCTGGTGCTGCTGCCGCCGCTGCCTAGCAATAGCGGATCGACTCTCTCGAGGCAAAGCCCGTGTCGGTTTGATTATGAAAACGGCACATCGATAAAGTGCAATCATTCAACAGAAAAACAAGAGGCAGGCACTCGCGGGCCCAAACTAAGTCACTTACAGGATCTCCGAGCCAGCGAGGTGCCCGAGGTCCGCTCGTCTCACAAAGTGATGAGTCAGCCAAATAAAGACACGCTGCGGCCGTCACTCCGTGCCGACTGACTGTTGCCCGGAGAGAAAGACGCAGCGTGAGAGCGCCTCACGGAGAAGCGAAAAAGGCACATCATGAGTCTCACGTCCGTCTTGTTTTCTTTTTTTTTCCTTTTGGTTTCTGTTGCGCTTGGCAGGTTGCGGCGGAAAGCAAACTAATTGCGCTGATTACAGTTTGATGTTCCGTTGGAATGAGACCTGAAATCTTGGGGCTTTCTACTCATGACGGTGCCGCATTGGTATGGAATCCGGTGCAAACATTTCGGCCTTCTGCTGGATCTTCCTGGACTATTATTTTTAAAAACCATGAAATAAAAAAACAAACAAACGGTATACTAAGAATCTGAAAAATCGTTCTTGACCAAATATGTTGAAAACACACACTGAAATTTCTCTTCACAATCATAGTTTTACTCCAATATTTATATAATAACTAAATAATAACTTTCTCACTGATGGAGAGAGATGTTCCCATAATATTCTAATTTTAATATAAAAAAAAGTAAATAATACAGCACATTAAAAGCCTCGGTTCTCGAACGTCCCCATTTTCGAACAAATCGTTTTTCGGAAGAAAATTTCGAGATTTTTCTGCTTCTGTTTTCGAACGAAAATCGGTACTCGAACGCCCCCGAGCCCGTAAATAACATATTGCGCGCGACCAGACTGGCTGACACCGTGCTTTGTTGTGAATTCACTCGCTACCGAAAAAACAAACGGAAATAACATAATGCGCGCGGCGCAAGCAGCTGACCCACCCACGTCGAGCTGTTATCGTCAATTCGAATGCCCCCCATGAAAAAAAAATAATAATGTGCGCGGTGCAATCAGCTGACACACCCACGACGCATATCGTTAGTCTATTCGAACGCTCCCCGAAAAGAAAAACGGAAATGAGCGCACTTTTATTTTGTATAACGCAGCCTCTGTACACAGATAATATATAAAGTATTTAAACGATACATGAATTTCTACTATACAGTTTATTATCAGGAAAAGCTAAAAAAATATGCTTTACAAAGCCTAATTTTTTAGGCCTGGAACGCATTATTTCTTTTTCCATTCATTGTAATGGGAAACATCGATTCGGTTTTCGAACAAATCACTTCTCGAACCGTTTTCTGGAACGGATTGCGGTCGAGAACCGAGGCATCACTGTATATGAGTGCAATCCACTTGGAATGTAATACACGTGGACGAACAAAAGAAAAACAATGTTAGGAGATTAAAAACAAATACAGCAGCAGTCTACCTTAGTTATTCATTGATGGCCAAAAAACATTCCAGAACCGGCGGCGTGACACTTCGTTCTTTGCAACATTTGGTCGCGGATCAAAAGCCGCCTGCGCTCCATTTGCCACGACCCTGTGTGAGAATATGTTGACCCGGGACCGCGTTTCACGATAGGTGTGTTCCGTCCAGGCGGCGGGGGAGCCGGAGCACTGCATCATCCAGCGAGAGCATGACAAGTGCATGGAGAGGATGGACATGCATGACCCCAGCGAGGACTTGGACATGGGTGAGTTACCGCTAGCGTTGACGGTAGTCAACGAGGAGTCCGGCTGCTTGGAGCCATCGCCGTCGCAGCCCTTCTCAATTTCTTCACTTGACGTGAATTGAAATACATCAGTGATATTGTTTAATATATGGCGGAACCTTGAGATACAAGATACAGGACCTTTGAGTTTTTGGAGATACGAGCGCTTTATGGTGGCGGTAACTCAATTGGGCTCACGTGACAATATGCAGCACTTGCACAAACGGCGGACATTTCATCAAAAAAAGTGGTTTGAGTTCTTTAATCCCACTCCAGATTGAAGTTGGTCAAAGAAAGATACAATGAAAATAAAAATAACAATTACAAGTTTTGGATGTAAAACAACCTCACATTTGCATCTGGGAAGTCTGCTAGCTTAATGCTAACAAACAGCAATCGCGTGAATGTAAAACTCCATTTACATGCTAACGGTTAGCATCGACAGTCGCTGTTTTAGACATTTGGACAAATATGGTGAAACAACACATATAGATGGATAAAATAACATTACCCCCAGGCAAATGTTCTTCATCTTTGACAAAAATGACTACTTCCAATCAACTGAGTGGTAGAACAGCAGAAGAAAAAGTCTATTAATCTTCATATCTTTTGCATGACTGTACTATGCTGCAAGAGCTCCTCCTGGTGGCCAAGGCATGCACACTAGAAGTCGCTGATGGATAAAACACAACATCATGAGGCATAAGCAATTCAATAGTTTACATTAACTCAGGACTCATTAGTTTACACACTGTTTAATGGTTTTATCACCCTGCGTTTTTATGCAGTAAAATTTCAAAGAGTGTCATTTTTCCTAATTTAAAAAAAAACAAAAACCCAATTATAGCATGACACCACTGTATTTCCAAAAATTGATTATAAACAACATCCACTTAAGAAGTAAAGTTATTAAAAACCCTAAGGCATTGTTTGCGAGAATATGTTGCGATTTAATTGGATATGCAAAAATGAGATACGGATCTTTGAGGCCGGTCGTCTCGGTCACGTATGCAGCAAGCGCGGCGCGTGGATGTTGCGTCTACACTGTAGCGCAGCCGGCGACGATGCGGCGCTTCCTAAGCAACGGCGTGTGCCTCGTTTGACTCAGATTTGCCCTTTCAAAGTAATTGGCTTCCTGTCCGGCTCACCGCGCACAAGCAAAACACATTAGGCGGAAGAGAAAGGTCCACAAACAAGCAGTCGCGCACGTCTGTCGCGAGGGAAAATGCACGCGGGTCGGCCCTATCGAACACTCGCAAAGGTGCACGTGACACGCCCCTGCAGCGCTCCAAACCGTTGGAGCGTGAGCATCGGAGAACATCTGGGGAGATTTGAGAGATGCTGGAGGTCCAAGACCGGAAGGAAGAAAGACAAAGAAAGCAGAGGGTGCACTTTGTTTATCGTCAGGAAAACATCGGGAGGCGCGACTGATTGATTAGTTGAAACGAACATCAACTTTATTATTCGGATCGTTTTTATGTCCTTTCAGACAGCTCAGAAGTACCAGAAATGACGACAATGTGTGCGCTCTTGCTCCCAAAAAGTAGCCTAAATCTTAAATCAGAATTTTAAATTTGAAAGCGCAAGCCACCGACAGCAAAATTATTTCAAAAACAAATATTAACGGCGGCGGTCACTTCGGAAGCTAAACGTTAGCGTGCCGTTATCGCGATGCTAATTTGCAAGCTCGGGGAACCTCGTTTTATTCACTGTACCCGCACACGTGCCTTTTGGCAGTCCGTTCATCCGCACTCTGTCACGTCCCATCGGAACGAGAGTGGGACCCAAATGCAGGACTCGGAAGATGCAAGGTAGTTCAAGGAGACACGTTTATTGTATGCAGAGGTAGGGGATCGAGCAGGCAGTACGGTGCAGCAGCGGTAGTCGGGACGTCGGGCGAAGAGAGCAGGTGAGCGGACAGGCAGGAGTCGGTACACAGGAGAACAATCAAAGCAGGCAGAAGTAACGAAGGAGTCAGGCTTACAAGGTTGGTCGGAGAACGGACGACGGTCGGTACACACAGGTTCAATCAGGGATACCGGAGCACACGAACGGGACGTGAAGATCAAACGAACTGGCGCCGGCCAGTCGTCATCGCGGTCATCGAAATCCACAGCATAATCAGGCTGCATGAGGCGCAGGTGTGCCCTCCCAATCAGCGCACCCGCGCGGGCACCCGCACAGCTCGTGCTGGAGCGGCAGGATCATGACACACTCCCTCAAGAATTTGCCGGTTTTAAAATAAACTTGTGTCGTGCGCTGGCTGTTTATGTTTCACATCCGTAACGCAAAGACGTTGGCACGCTAGCTCTGCCGTCCTTGGGAACGGCGCTCCGTTCCGGTTCCCGTCGGACGCCGGACTTTTCCCCTTTGACGCACATTCGCTCCCCGCAGCTTGCCCTTGGATGTGGGACAACCTGACCTGCTGGCAGGCGGCCGCCGTCGGGGATGTGGTGGTGGTCAACTGCCCGGAGTTTTTCCACGACCTGATGGGCCCGGAGGACGGTGAGCCGAGAACTTTTCCCGAAACTTCCGATCCTAAGCGGGGTTTCCATCTCGTGCTAGTTGTTTTTTTTTTTTCCACACAGAGATGGGTCGGGTGAGTCGGAACTGCACGGAGGACGGCTGGTCCGAACCGTACCCTCACTACCTGGACGTGTGCCTCTTCTACGACAACGCCACTAAACCAGTAAGATTTTCGCACTCGCGCACACGCTCCCCGTTAATTTCACACACTGCGTCCACTTTCAGGACATGTACTACGCGTCAGTCAAGGCTTTGTACACGGTCGGCTACAGCACGTCTCTGGTGTCTCTCACCACCGCTATGGTCATCCTCTGCAGGTTCAGGTAAGCAAAAGAAGGGGAATAAATCATTAGGTGCAGGGTTTAGTCCAGTATTTCCCAAACGCCACTGAGCCAAGGCCCATAAAGTGGGTGCACAAAGTCTACACCAGCCCTGTTGAAATGCCAGCGTTATGCGATATCGACATGAGACGGCGCTAAGTCATTAATTTTAAATGTCTTTCCAACAATGTGTGAAAGCGGAAGGGAAAACTGTAAAACCGAGATTGCACAAGTGCGCACACCCAGTTATAAGTGCGACGTGGCAGTGCGCAGAATGAACCATTAACATTCAAGTTCATGTTAAAAGGGAGTCGGCACAAACCAACAACCATGGACAACCATTTAAAGCGCCGCTGATGGACATCAACTAAACGTCAAATGTTCGAGTTTTGCTTTCTTGCAAAGTCTAAAGCAGGGGTGTCAAACTCATTTTTCTGTCGCGGGCCACGTTGTTGTTCCGTTTTCCCTCAGAGGGCCGTCATGACTGCGGAACAAAAATATTTAATCATGTCATCATATTTACATCATCAATTTATGAACTAGTTTTGTTTCCAGCACTCCCATGACACTCATGAGGATAAGCTGCAAAAGAAAATGGATGGATGGATGATCTTGGCCTTGTTTTTTTTTTTTAATGTCACCAAAACTTGGCATGTCAACACAGGTGTGCAGACTTTTTATACCCACTGTATTTTCCAGTAGAACAATTCCATGCCACAGCATTAGACAAAAATGTCACCAAAAGTCCATATCGTGAAATAATGCTGAATTTTTTACAATTTACCGGCAAATGAACACAAAGCCTCGTTTGTGTGGTTCATCAATGAATTGCAACAGGTTCATTTGTCCCTTCTCCTCTCCAGGGAAAAAGTATTTCATTGTTCTGGCTGATGGAATTGTGTCACTTTCCACCACCCCCTCCCCCCGCTCAGGAAACTCCACTGCACCCGGAACTTCATCCACATGAACCTGTTCGTGTCCTTCATGCTGAGAGCCATCTCGGTCTTCATCAAGGACGGCGTGTTGTACGCGCAGGAGGACAGCGACCATTGCTTTGTGCACACTGTCAGTAACTAACCCAAAGTTTTTCATCCTAGTGGCTAACTCGGTATTGTCCGGGGGGAACCTCCAAGCGGGAGTCTTCCATCGTAACAATATTTTGGTTTGATGTTTAGTCAATTTGTCTTCATTATCCCTTATTAATACTTATAATTGTTTCATATATTCGTTCCTTTTTTCTGTTTGTACCGTACGTTATTTTAGAATCCTCATTGATTTTGTGCGTCGCCGCAGGTGGCGTGCAAAGCGGTGATGGTTTTCTTCCATTACTGCGTCATGTCCAACTACTTCTGGCTCTTCATCGAAGGCCTCTACCTCTTCACCCTGCTGGTGGAGACCTTCTTTCCCGAGAGGCGCTACTTCTACTGGTACACCATCATCGGCTGGGGTACGTCATTCCGCGTCGGAATCAAATCAGGAAATCCTTCATTTTGTTCAATTTGGATCATCTGTGTTCAGAGGACTACATGAGACCACCGTACTTGTGCAACATGTTTGTTTAAAGAACGGGTTTTTACTAAATAAGGACAGTATTACACATATCCACCCATCCATTTTCTTAGCTGCTTATCCTCACAGGGAACCTATCCCAGTTGTCAATGAGCAGGAAGCAGGGTACACCATGAACTGGTTGCAGGGCGCATAGAGACAAACAGCCGCACTCACAATCACACCAAGGGGCAATTTAGAGAGTCCATTTAATGTTGCATGTTTTTGGGATGTGGGAGGACCCGGAGTGCCCGGAGGAAACCCACGCAGGCACGGGGAGAACATGCAAACTTCAAACAGGCGGGTCCGGGATCGAACCCGGGACCTCAGAACTGTGAGGCCAACGCTTTACCAGCTGATCGGCCATGCCACCTATTTTAGTGTCATCCATCCATTTTTGCTTATCCTCACGAGGGTCACGGGAGTGCCAGAGCCTATCCCGGCTGTCAATGGGCAGGAGGTGGGGTAGACCCTGAACTGGTCGCCAGCCAATCCCATGGCACATAGAGACAACCAACCAATCACACTCACAATGACACCTATGGGCAATTTAGAGTGTTCAATGAATGTTGCATGTTTTTGGGATGTGGGAGGAAACCGGAGTGCCCGTCGGAAACCCACGCAGGCACGGGGAAAACATGCAAACCCCACAAAGGCGGGTCCAGGATCGGACCCGAGACCTCAGAACTGTGAGGCCAATGCTGCTCCTCCATGCCACCTATTTCAGTGTCGTTTATTTTAAATAGCGATTCCATTTCAATGAACTGAACTGTAATTCCCGACTTCATCCACTAAAGTGGCGCCACTGCACCACACATTGCATGTATTGAAATGAGAACTCACAAATAATGATTCCATCTAAAGGATATGCATTTTTCCAATCATTGAAAAGTAGCGACTGGATTTTAAACATGACTCCATTTTATTTGTATTTCATTTTCTTTTGCCCAGGAACCCCCACCATCTGTGTGACCGTCTGGGCCGTCCTGAGGCTCCATTTTCACGACACCGGGTAAGCGCCACGAAAGGATTGTTTAGCGTGAAGGGGGTCCGGTCGCAGTACGCAAAGCGCACAACACTGACGGGCACGATTACTGCGCTTTGCTTTTGCAACCTGCATGTAAAACAGTCTCTCCCTTCTAGATGCTGGGACACAAATGAGCACACTGCCCTCTGGTGGGTGATCAAAGGACCTGTCGTGGCCTCCATCATGGTATCACTCAAGCTGTTCATGCTTTCTTTGCCCCCACCCCCCACCCCCACCTGGTAACGTTCTATTTAACAATATGTATGTTATTTATTTATTTATTTTTTTAGATCAATTTTGTTCTCTTTGTGGGCATCATCATCATCCTGGTGCAGAAGCTGCAGTCCCCGGACATCGGCGGCAACGAATCCAGCATTTACCTGTAAGTAAAAAAAAAAAAAACCCTAAAAGGGGACATATTGGTCACTTAGTAACAGGGTTATATATATATATATATATATATGATGACTTTATAATTGAACATTTGTGGAAAGAAAGGAAACCAAAATGACATGGCAAAAAGGTTATGTTAATAGTTGACCTCAATGTAAGCAGAGCTGCAGTGTTGTCAGATGCACAGATTAGCTTGTAATAGTTAGCATGCACTCAGATGTTCTATTCCACTTTTCTTCAGACTGATGAATACCACTACGAGTACTTTTTTGGCATAAAATTCCAGTTAAAACAATGATGATTGTGAACATTCTGAGGTACATGTGGAATAACCAATGTATAACCACTAAAGTTTGGCGCCCACTAGTGGTGAGGAGGACTTAATGTCAGGTTTTTTTGTGCCCTTTTCAACAGGCGTCATAACAATACCTGCTATCAGTACGACCCCATGCCAATGTTCAGCAAAATATGTTGACCTAGTGGGGGGGCTGATAAATTGTCTGCTACATGCGCCGCGCACACAGATCGGCTTGATCATTTGACAAGTTTGTTTTTTTATCCTGAGAAAGGACAGTCCTATTTCAGCAAAGTTGGTGTAAAATAAAAACAAGGGTCAAAAGCAGGGGTGGCGAACTCATTTTTGGCGAGGCCCACATTGTAGTTACATTTTTCCTCAGAGGGCCGTTATTAATGCGAAAGCATGAAAATCTTTCACCTCAACATATTTGTAGATGAAATTTATGAGCCGGTTTTGTAATCACAAATAAAGGGTAATGGGTTAGTGATCTATTGCTGTTGTTTGGGCACAGAATATTGTTTGCAATATCTCAATGTTGTCATTTATGATATGACAATTTTAAACTTTCGTACAGATTTTTTAAAAAAATCATAGAAGTTGATACTCATATTTTGCCTCCGCGGGTCTTATAAAATCATGTGGCGGGCCAGATTTTCCCCCCCGGGCCTTGAGTTTGACACCTGTGGTCTAAAGTATGTTGTTTTTTTTTTTTTTTGGGGGGGGGGTGTGGTATCATCTATGTTACAATATAAAAAGTTCAAGCTTCTGCTAAAAAAAATGTCAGGGGAAAAAATACTACATCTGCACTTTATATGGATTTAATCAGAAGCCCTCAAAAACATGGCTGACTCCCATTTAACATGAGTTTGAATGTCAAGGGTGTGCTCACTTGTGCAACCAAATTATCTCATGGTTGATTTCAGTTGAATTGTACAAGTTGTATGTCACTTTGGCGTTGGAAAACTTTTAAAATTATTTAGACCACAAAAACTGGCATTTGGGTGTGTAGACATTTTTTTAACTACATATTTTTGTTGTCAGACACCTGCAAATTGTTTCACATTTTGGGAGGGAACACATGATACCTGTGTACCATGTTGAATTCATTTTTTGTATGAATTAAATTTTCACTGTGTAAAAACTGGACTTATAAAGTTAGTAGTACAGTGATTCCTCGGTTCTCGACCACTATCTGTTCCAGAAAACACTTCAAGACGTGATTTGTTCGTAAACCAAATCGATGTTTCCCATTCCAATGAATGGAAAAAGAAATAATGTGTTCCAAGCCTAAAAATATTTGGCTTTTTAAAGCATTTTTTTCATCTTTTCCTGATAATAAACTGCATAGTAGAAATACATGTATAGTTTAAATACTTTATGTAATAAAATAATTTCATAAATATATTAATTTTTTGCTTAAAATATATGCTTTAGTAGTAGAGTACGCTGTACTGGGAGTGCATTGTCGTATCTGTCGCGACTCGGCCCCCAGCATTGTAAACTTTTTTTATTAACAAAAGTGCAGAATAACTTTAACGCGCCGCACGCGTTGTGTTATTTCCGGTTTTTTTTTGGGTGGCATGGGAATTCACAACAAAGCGTGTCCTGGGTCAGCTGGTCTGGCCGTGCGCAGTATTTTATTTCCGGGTTTTGTCGGGGGCGTTCGAGTACCGATTTTCGTTCAAAAACAGAAGCAGACAAAAACTCAAAATTTTCGTTCGAAAACGGGGACGTTCGAGAACCGAGGCTTTACTGTAATTTAAAAAAAAAATGCATTTTAAATATAAGAAAATTGCAAACAGCACACGCATGCCGTACAATACATCAATCTATGTTCCTTTTTGAGCTTTTCACTTGAACTATTCTGGTAAAATCCACCGAGTGTGCGTGTGCGCCCGCGTGTGTGCGTGTGCGATCAGGTGTGTGCGTCCCTAAAGACGTTGTCTTTTTTGTGCTATTGTGTTGTCTTTGTGCCGTGTAGCAGCTGTGCTCAGAAATGCTTCAGTGAGCCCTCACAGGCTGTTCAGCATTCGTGCAGGATGTCAGAGTTGTCCACCATCACACTGTAAGTGTGTGTGTGTGTGTCTGAGTGTGCGTTTGCATGATAAGTGTAACCCGCGGGGCTCATACGATTGATGAAATACGTCACCTTAGCCGTGACATCGTGCTTCTTTAACCTGCGAACTCTTTAAGTGACATTTAAAGTTTGAACTGCGGATTCTGATGTCACCCCCCCCCCCAACACACACACACTAACCAGAGGTGGGTAGTAATGCTCTATGTGTACTCCGTTGAGTAACTTTTGTTAAAAAAAAAGTATACTTCTCTGAGTAGCTGCAATACTTTTTAGTCAGATTCAAGTATTTTTGTAAAAAAAGAAACGTGAGGAGCAGGGTGTGTGCATTTGTGCAATCTTTGTTTTTTAGTGCATTACGTTGAGATACTTTGCAAAGGGGGGGGCGGGACATAAAAGAACACTGGCACCTCTTTTATAGTTCCTGATTTAGAAAGGATTTTCTGAGGATCGTAGGCGTCACGGCCCAAATGCAGGACTCCAAGACGAGGACATGATGTTAGGCATAAGCAGTCCGAGAAGGCAGAGGTACAGAAACGCTAAGCAAAGGCAAGATCCAAAAAACGTGGAGCGAGGTCTGATGACTAGGAGACAAACTACCGACCCGTGCAATCCATTTTTCATGACGAACCGGGTCTCTTGCAAATTTATGAAGGGTAAATCCTTCCTCTCGAGTGTTCAAGCAATGTCCAGCAATGCAACGAGCCAGCCTGGCTCATGACAGTCGGTGTTCTCGGACTTTGATGTGCACAGATGGTTGTCAACACGTGCCGTCGCAAAATCGCGGTCGTACGACCACACCAGGCTTGAACGCTTTAAAAAGAAGTTTGGACGATGATGTTAGACGGGCATTTGATTTTGTGACTCGAAAGGCTTTTTTTTTTTTTTTTTTTGGACGATCAAGGGGGCCTGGACTCTGATGTGTGCAGATGGTCGTTACGACGTGTCCATTTTAATTAATGACCATGCAGTATCGTGGCTTTTTTTTTTTGTATATTAAGATAGCGATTGAACGTAATTTTAGCGTGCTACAGCTGTTGCGTTCATGTGGGCAACGGTCACAACTGCTCGGGTTGACGAGACCTTTTTTTTCTGAGATATTACATTAGAGATTGAACTTCATTTTTCAGTGCGAGCTGTTTAAGATGCGATAAATCTCGATTTTGCTGGGCAAAAAGGGGGCGTTCCAGGTGCAAATATTTATTTAGCTATTGCTCCAAAATTGGAGTGAATCGATTTGAATGGAAATGACATTTCGTTGAGCAAAAAATAAATGAAAAATCTGTACAATACACACAGATATAGATCATATATAATTGTATTCATTTATTTAAAAAATAAATACACACTTGCATATTTAACAGCTAAATTAGTTTCAATGAGATTTTACGTATATCTGTTTTCATAAAATTCATCAGTTAAAAAACAGATTCACAAAAGATTTTCACTATCATGTACGGGAACTATTTTTATGATCACATTTATTCACAAATAAAATGGGATTTTACATTTTATTGGCATTCCTTGATTTCATTTACTGTAATATAAAACTATAATTTATAATATATTATATATATAATTTATAACTTGTTTTTTTGTTTGAATTATTTTTCTTTGTTAATATTTTTTACTTTATTAATCTTTCATTCATGGATGTATTGCAATGAATTAATTAATTATGTATGTGTTACATTAAATTACCTTCATTGACATTTTCTCCAAACAAAAGGTTATATTTGTTTATTATTTTATTTATGTTTAACAAACTGTGATTGGACATTTACCCATAATTTATTTTTATTTTTTTGAACACATTCGCTGTTTAAAATCCAAACAACCGCAAATTCTGTTGCATCAGTCGCATTTGTGTGCGGGTTCCGAGCGAATTCCCAACGGAAGCGCTCCGCGTGTGTATGTGCCATCCCGCATTGTTGTTTGTGTGTCCGTCGTCACCCGTGTGGTTTGTTTTGTCGACCGCTAGCTTCGACTTGAGCACGCGCGGGCACGCACGCGCACACAATCGCCAGCCGTGGGAACGAGCTCCGTTTGCCACGCGCTGACCTTCCTCCGCCGCCGCCGCCGCATGTTTGTGCCACGCAGGCGTCTGGCGCGTTCCACCCTGCTGCTCATCCCGCTGTTTGGAATTCACTACACCGTCTTCGCCTTCTCCCCCGAGGACGTCAGCAAGAGAGAGCGGCTCGTCTTCGAGTTGGGCCTGGGATCCTTCCAGGCAAGCGCTGCGTTTGCTTCATTATCAAAAAAAAAAAAAAAAAAAGAGGATAAACTAAACTTTTTGTGTTCCCCCATGAAGGGCTTCGTGGTCGCCGTCCTCTACTGCTTCCTCAATGGCGAGGTAAGCTCCGCAAACTGCTTTAAAGGAGCTCTACTATTGTACTACCGTAATTTTTGGCCTAAAAGCCGCGACTTTTTTCACACGCTTTCAACCCCGCGGTTTATGCGGTGATGTGGCGCTAACACGAGCGCATCCGGGTATAAGCCTCGGCACACAGAAAGTTTAACACTAGCACCGCGCTAACGCGAGCGCCACGTGGTAACACGAGTGCACCTGGTTATAAGCCTCGGTACACAGAAAAAGGTTAACGCTAGCGTTGTGTTAATGCTAGCATTGTGTTAACGCTAGTGTTGGGCTAACACTAGCGCAACTGGTTATAAGCCGTGGTACACAGAGTTTAACGCTAGCGTCGCATTAACACTAGCGCCGTGCTAACTTTAGCGTACCTGGTTATAAGCCTCGGTACATAGAGTTTAACACTAGTGCCAGGTTAACGCTAGAATCGCGTTAACGTTAGTGCCGTGCTAACACTAGAGCATCTGGTTATAAGCCTGGGTACACAGAGTTTAACCCTAGCGCCAGGCTAACACTAGCATTGTGTTAACACTAGTGCCCTTGGTAATAAGCCTCGGTAGACAGAAAGTTTAATGCTAGCGCCACGCTAACGATAGTGCCGCGCTAACTTTAGCGCACCTGTGTATAAGCCTCTGTACACAGAGTTTAACGCTAGCGCCACGTTAGCGCTAGCATTACGTTAACGCTAGTTGCGTGCTAACACGAGCGCATCTGGTTATAAGCCTGGGTACACAGAAAGAGTTTAACACTAGCGCCGGGCTAACACTAGCATTGTGTTAACACTAGTGTCCCTGGTTATAAGCCTTGGTAGACAGAAAGTTTAACGTTAGCGCCACGCTAATGATAGTGCCGCACTAACTTTAGTGTGCCTGGTTATAAGCCTTGGTACACAGAAAGAGTTTAACGCTAGCGCCGCACTAACGCTACTGTCGCATTAACGCTAGCGCCGCGCTAATGCTAGCACCGCTAAAGTTTTGCCGAGGCTTATGACCAGGTGCCCTCTGTAGGCCGGGAATTACGCTATTATGCTAAAAAATGTTTTAATAACAGCGGCAAGTGGATCAGCTGGAAAGCGTTGGCCTCACAGTTCTGAGGTCCCGGGTTGGTTCCCGCCCTTCCATGTGTGGAGTTAGCATGTTCTCCCCATTCCTGCATGGGTTTTCTCCGTTTTCCTCCCACTTCCCATAAAACACGCAACATGAATTGGACACTCTAAATTGCCCCTAGGTGTGATTGTGAGTGCGGCTGTTTGTCCCAATGTGCCCTGCAATTGGCTGGCGACCAGTTCAGGGTGTATCCTGCCTTGACAGCTGGGATAGGCTCCAGCACTTCCTGCGACCCTTGTGAGGATAAGCAGCTAAGAAAATGGATGGATGGATGGATGGATGTTATAATAACATGTATGGGACACAATTTTGTCAAAATACGACAGGGATCAAGAACACGGTTGACGTGCTTTTTTTCAAGTCTCTATTGGTATTTAGCCCGTTTCGGGGAGGCGGACCTGTCTTGTGCACGAGTCCCTGCTCGTGCACGGACAGACGAATGGATGGATGGATGGATGGATGGATGGATGGATGGATGGATTGACATTTGACATTGCTGGTAGAAGAGCCGATAGCCAAAGTACATGTAAAAATGACGTTGTGAAGTTTCTCCCTGAAGGTGCAGTCGGAGATCAAGAGGAAATGGCGCAGCTGGACGGTGAACCGATACTTTGCTGTGGACCTGAAGCAGCAGAGGCACCCGTCGCTGGCCAGCAGCGGCGTGAACGGCGGGACGCAGCTTTCCATCCTGAGCAAGAGCAGCTCTCAGATCCGCATGTCCAGCCCGCTGGCGGAGAGCGCCAACATCAGCCTGCCCACCTGAGCGCGTGAATGGCGCGACCCCGCCGTCAGCCGCCGCCGCCGCCGCCGGCCGTCTCGAATGAATCCACGCCAGGCGGAAGAGACCAAAGTGGCCCCGGCTCATGAGTACTTTTCCATTTTCCCCTTCTCTCAGTGATGCGCTTCACTTTTCAATTCAAAACAATCAAAGGAGACATTAGATATGTTTTCTGTTTTTTTTTAAGTCATTTAATCGATTCTGATGAATATACAGTTGGGGTCAAATTTGGGCTCGTGTACAGTCAATGTCATCGTGCTTTAAAGTGCCATAGAAGTCCAAAGGTCAAAGGAAAAAAAAAAAAAAAAACCTTCGCCTTGCTTGTGACCCTAACCCTTACCCCAAACTGAAATTTTTCTCCAACCCATAAACCCCAACCCTACCCCTAAAATGTAATTTTGACCCTAACCACGAATTTAAACCATAAACCCCAACCCTAATTTCCTCCGACCCTATCACCAGTCCCAACCTATAACCCCGAACCTGAACCCTAAGCAAAAACCCATCACCTCCTGAACCCTAACATGCAATTTTGACCCTAACCTCGAATTTAACCCAGCCCTTAACCCCGACCACTCCAATCCTAATACCAACCCGAACCCAAACTCCAAAACCCTTACCCCAACCCTCCCACCAAAATGCAATTTTGACCCTAACCCCGAATTTAACCCAGCCCTTAACCCTGACCACTCCAATCCTAATCCCAACCCGAACCCAAACTCCAAAACCCTTACCCCAACCCTCCCACCAAAATGCAATTTTGACCCTAACCCCGAATTTAACCCAACCCTAATTTACCCCGACCACTCCAATCCTCATCCAAACTCAACCCAAACTAAAAATCCCTTATTCCAACCCTACACCAAAAATGCAATTTTGACCCTAACCTCAAATTTACCCCAACCCTCACCCCAATCCTAATTTACCCGACCACTCCAATCCTAATCCCAACCCTCCCCCTAAAATTCAATTTTGACCCTAACCTCAAAGTTACCCCAACCCTAATTTCCTCCGACCCTATCACAAGTCCCAACCTACAAACGCCGAACCCGAACCCTTAGCAAAAACCCATCCCCTCCTGAACCCTAAAATACTCATCGTTCCGCTCCCCTTTTCTACTATCAGCCGTAAGTACCGAGTATGTCAAAAAAAAAAAAAAAAAAAGCTAACTTGTGGCGTTTGTAAATATTTTGAGTGTATTTGTGTTATTTATTCCATCTGCAAGTATTCCGGTGCGTCGTCTCCAACTGGAAAATGCGTCGACCTCGTCCCGCGTCCAAACTCGACGCGGAGACGATTGCAAAATTCGAGCTCGTGGCAACGTGAATGACTTTTCTACCAATTCTCCCACGTATACAGTGCAATAGAGCCCCGCCATGGAATTTTTTCCCCGACGTCACCTGCAGCTTTCCACAACGTCGTACGAGGATCTCGAGGTCCGCTTCCGTCCCGTCCGCCGTCGCGTGTCCGCAAAAAAAGTGCCTCGTCCCTCGCTCGTTTCCATCTTACTTACGGCGGACTTTACAAGCCATTTTCCTGCATTGAATGTAAACATTCTTTTTTTTTTTTTCT
Source organism: Syngnathoides biaculeatus (assembly GCF_019802595.1). Classification (NCBI taxonomy): domain Eukaryota; kingdom Metazoa; phylum Chordata; class Actinopteri; order Syngnathiformes; family Syngnathidae; genus Syngnathoides; species Syngnathoides biaculeatus. The sequence goes on along the minus strand of NC_084652.1, from coordinate 4,950,771 downwards.
CTCACACGCTTCATACAACATTTACAAATATTTTATAGGTTATAGTTATATAATAGATATAATGCATTTATATGTACTGTAAATATAAATTATTTACAAAGTTAAATGTCATTTGATGATCATTTATTTAATTTTTTTTCATCCGGGAATATTCATATAGGAGTGCGGCACTTTAATAACGTCTTTATTTACCTTTGTTTATTCAACTTTAACCCCCGGAAAATTTAAAATCAGTTTGATTACATTTTTAATAATGATGATGGTAAGGTTGCCGGCACGGTGCATCAGCTGGTAAAGCGTTGGCCTCACAGTTCTGAGGACCCGGGTTCGATTACTACGATTAGTACTACTACCTGCCTGTGTGGAGTTTACATATACACAACAAATTGATTGCTATCTTTTGGTATTCACAATAACAAATGATTACATTTCCATTCATTCCATTGGGGAAAGATGACTTGACTTATGTTCATCGGCACAGATCAAATTCAAACTCATATGTCGAGATGTCAATGTGGAATCAATTTCCTCCACTTTTTTTATTCAGTTATTTATCTTTTACAGAATTATGGAAGTTTATATACGGGTATGGCAATCTCTCCTTTATCGTGGGAGTTACATTCCGGGACACCTCGCAATAAGTTAAATCCCAGAAGTAGTTTGTCTGCGTGGCTTTCCTCCCATATCCCAAAAACACGCAACATTAATTGGATAGTCTAAATTGACCATAGGTGTGATTATGAGTGCGGCTGTCTGTCTCTATGTGCCCTGCGTTTGGCTGGCAACCAGTTGAGGGTGTACCCCGCTTCCTGCCCGTTGACAGCTGGGATGGGCTCCAGCACTCCCCGCGACCCTTATGAGGATAAGTGGCCAAAAAATGGATGGATGGAAGTTAGTTGCAGCCTTAGATTCCATGTCTGTGTTTTTAGCAAAAATACCTAAAGTTGCTAGTTCACAGCTGGGATAGGCTCCAGCAATCCCTGTGACCCTTGTGAGGATAAGAGGCTGAGAAAATGGATGGATGGATTTATTTGTGCCTCGGTCAAACGGTCAACATCATAAAAGCAACTGCTGTACAGTTGTAAAGACAGAAAACACATGAGCCAATATACAATAAAATATAGCATGATAAAACTGAAATAAAGTAAAACTACTTCCTGTTGCGGAATCCATTTGCAGATGTTGAGTTGGGCTGACACCTGACGCGATTTGCCGAGCTCTCGCATGTTGACGTTTTCTGTGGTTCGCGCGAATGACCAAAACGCCTCAAATTGTTTATGCTTTTTGTTTTCATATTTTTTTGAATGTGAAGACAAAAAAAATTCTGCTTCATACACGTGCGTGGCCACCCGCTGTCGTTGAGCCGAGATGCAGCTCAGACGGAAACGAACGCGTCTCGGAGCCGTTGCTGTTCCTGCGTGTGCTGTATCGATGCCCAACACAAGGGGGCAGTCATGTGTTTTATTTACTAATTATTGGGGGGGGGGCGATGTATGTCTCCTGTCAATCAACAAATGCAATGTACGCATTCTGTTGTGTTGAAGAACTGCCAAAAATGGGATTTTATTCATTTTGGTGTGAATGGTTTAGCTAATAAAATGGAAAGCACTTCTGAAATGAAATTCAACAGAAAACAAATTGTAATAAGTCATAATTATGGATTCAAATGTGAAATCATTCATCACTTCCTTACATTTCCAAATGATTTTCCCAAGCGCATTTATTTTTCCCGATATTTCTTTTGTACTTTATGAAATATTTTTACGAGCCTTCATTTCGCCCCAAAAAGCGTGCCCTTATCATTATGGTGTGAATTAAATTTTTTGTTATTATTCTGAATCAGGACGGCACCCATCACCGATTTGTAATGTCGAGTAATTTGGCCAGATCGTGTTCCAAGAAATTGTTCTGAACGTCACCGTCACTGTGAAAACGTCATCATGAAATTAAGATGTACCCTCCAAAACAACGTGGCTATTTACATTTTTTCTTACAGTCATTAGCATAGGATTAGCATCACGATGGTAGCTAGCTAGGTACGATTATGTGTCAATTTTATAGTTTTTGGTGATTGTTTTTTTTTTTTTTTTAAATACAATTGAGCCAAAGGAGGACGCATCCCCTTCTTTTACAATCTTAAGCTTTTATATTTCAAATATTTTCGTTTCGAGCCGTGTTTTGAAAGCTGAGTAATTGTAAAAAAAAAAAACGCAGAAGGGGATACTCGTGTTTACATATTTTGCGTTAGCGACTTCTCGTGATTCTTAGCGACGGGCCTGTTGTACAAAGATGCTCAACGGAAACAAAAGAAAAACAAACAAAAAAATGAACATATGTATAAACATTGTGATTTTGTTGGTGTGCCTTCTGTGAAGATTGAACTTTTCTTTTCCTGAAACAAACTGTGAACTTTTTTGGAGGCGTCGGTGCACTTTTGTTAGCATTTAGCTTCACGTCGCGTGACATTGCGCTTTTGGCTAACTGCATGCGGGCTTTTTTTCATGTACGTGTGTTACGGAAATGGCTGCAAACGGCCGTAGTTGGAAATTTCAGGGTATTTTTTCTTTTTTTTTCCTTTTTAGGCGCCAAGTGAAGAGTTTTAGCACTGTGGCTCGTTAGCTTAGCCAAGCAGAATTTCCACAAAAAAAAAAAAAAAATGTCAGGCTAACCGCCACGCTTAAAACGTTTCCGTGCACCTTGAAAGCTATTTAGACGATTAGCGTGCATTAGCGCTAAAAGTGCTAGGCTAGGATGCTAGTGTTGGTGAGAAAGCAATTGGGAATTTCTTTCAAGGAGTAAATGTGAATATTGTATCTTTTCTTTGTAGTTTTTGATTGCCAGTGGATTTTGGAATGTACGGTTGTCGCTCAGCTGCTCTTCTCTGATGCCTGCTACGACTCCACTTGGTGTTCAATCATATAATACAGTGTTATTGTGTATTTGATTTGATTTGATTTTTTTTTTTTTTTACCTCTTGACCGAGAGCTGCAGTATTAGGACTGCGTTTTGTAAGCTTGAGTTGGTGTCTGTAATGACGAGCATATAAGGAAAAAATAATTATATATATATATATATATATATATATATATATATATTTTTTTTTTTTTTTTAAAAAAAAAAAGGATATTTGGTCAGCCAGCTTCCTGTGCAAAGTGTCGTAAAAAAAAAAGTGTCGTCCGACATTCACGTCCATGTTGTGTACATTTGAATGCTCAATAAATATGTGCAAACTTGTCGTACGTGATTGTGCGATTTCATGAATACAGTTTACAAAATACACAATTTTAATGCATTTACTTGCATACGTCTACTCCAGTGGATTTTTAAAAAATCTTTATCATAAAAATGATTTTAAAATATTTGTCAGTGTTTTGTTGCCGGAGTAATAGTAAATGAATTTTTGATTGATTCATTTATCAAGCACTATTTTTGCTTTATTTAATATCTACACATAGCAATATTTATGTAACAATAGTTATAGTTTTCTTATATTAAGATTTATACATTCAATATTTTTTCCTATATTTATAAAATTATCATTTTTATTAATCATTATGAAATTATTTTAATTAATGCTTACATTTTTATATTATAAAATCTAGTTAATTATTGATTGAAAAACTTCAATTTTTTTAAGCATTATTTTATATTCTTCATGGAATCGTAAAAAATTATATATATGCACAAAAAAATAAAAATACAAGCTCGAGCTAAATGTAAACCTGCAGAAATACAATATTTTTTAAATGTAGTTTTGTTTTATTAAACAATTTTCTTATAATGCATTCATAAAGACAAATTTTGACATTGTTGTTAGTTACACTCTGCAGTGTCCCTGATTGGCCAGAAAAGTTCTTCTAAAAAAAAAAAAAAAAATCTATATTTTATTGTCTAAAACTACATTGCCACAACCTGTAGTGTATTTCTTCATTTATTCTTTTTTTTCCACTCATTTCCTTCAATACATTCACAACAATGGGAAAATACAGTGCATTTTATATAAATATGTAAAATACTGTGCGAAAATAGGTCAATGTAGACTGATACAAAGTGCCTACTGTACACTAAAAAAAAAAAAAATATGGTAAAATAATTTCCGCTGACTGTTTTGAAATGTATAATAGAAGTTTTAAAATGCTCAGTCCGACCACATTTTCATGTTTACATTTGGTGACTTTGCTTAGTGCAAATTCAACAGCGTGTCAACATCGGGAAGCAGCAAAACAGTACACAGAGGACGCAAAAATATTAGCTGATTAAAGTTAAAAAATACATAAATGAGGTAATCCATTATCATGGAAAATAAAGGAACCAATAGTTCATCAAATTGTGACATATCCTCTGAAATGAAATAACTATTCCTTTATTTCATTGGCTATTTTTTTCATTTTGACGCAAAAAAAAAAACCTCCACAAGGCCAACATAAAACTGTATTGTGTCCAAAAATGACACAAAATGTCATTCATCCGAAGCCAAAACAAAACAAAACAAAAAAAAAAACAATTTTTGAGAAACAGGAAGTGTTCCAAAGGCTCAGAGCAGCACGGAAACGTGTTATTCAAGACAAAATGGCGGCGAGCACTCACGTTCCAAGCGCGTGCGGATCGAAAACGTCCGTCCGGCGCTTCCGTACGGTCATACGGTGGAGACGTTCCCGGTGGAGGGGGGCCGCCGCAGGCCCCCGCGAGCGCCGAGGCTGACCTGACTGAGGCTCCGTTTGGCGGGCACGCGCCCGCTCCAGTTCCGGCACTTCCACAGCCGCCGCCGCAGTTCCGCCTGCACCTGGCGGGGTTTCGAAATTCAGGCGGTTACGCCGAGCGGCGACCAGACGGCGCGCATCGACCGCACATTATTGCCGACGCCGTCGCCGTTTAACGTTCGATCGTTTGCGGTCTACAAAGACGACCCGTCGCGTTTGTGTATTTTGGCGAAAAGAGAACAAAAATGTATCAATCCGTTAAAATGATTTTGCAGTCGAACGAACGTGATTGGCATACCTCTCCGTTCATGAAACAGTAAAGCAGAGCCACCACGAAGCCCTGGAAAAAAAAAAACAACAAACAAAAAAGACTCCATCTAATTTGTTCACTGATAAAATGTCCGCCGTTGTGGTTTTTTTGGGTGCAGGCGGTACCTGGAAGGACCCCAGGCCCAGCTCGATGTAGAGCCGGGCCGCCACGCCCGTGTTCTCGGGCAGGAAGGCGAAGACGGTGTAGTGCATCCCGAAGAGAGGGATGAGGAAGAGCGTGGATTTGGCCAACCTTCTGAGAGCGGGAAAATTAAAAAAAAAAAAAAAAAAACCATCACAGCGCAATCTTCTCTTTTGAAATGTCAAGTGAGAACCGGATGCAAATTTATGCCGTTATTTCGTCGCAGTCGGGGGGCCAATTAGCGGATTAAATGTCAGGACTCCGTTGACGTCAAATCCTAATTGCGACATAAAAGTGGCCAAATTTAAAGCTCATATCAGCGCTTCCAATGTGTGGGTTGCTAGATGTTAGCATACCAGCTGCTAGCATGTTATCATTTGACCAATTCTTGTTACATTTGTACTATATTCCAACAGTGACATTTTGAACTTTGAACTCGTTATTATTTCTTTTGTAGTTGTTTTTTCTTTTTCTTTTTTATTAATGATTTTGAGTTGAATTGGTTCCATTTTTGTACTTGGCTCGCATGCTTCTAACCTGCCTCTGACCCGGATTTAAGCTAGTCACGAAAATAGAACCCCAGAGTGTTACTTTACGGAAATATTCTGCAAATTGTGCATTTTTTACCCTGGCACACGCAATTTCTATTGCTATTATCTTCTCAGAATTTTTATTTTTTTTAATGTAGAAAGTACATCTAAAATTTTTCATGTATGCTTTTGGTATTAATCACCAACTTCCGTCATACAATTCACCTCCCCGAATTTTTGTCCTACGACCGTAATTTCCTGCCAAAAAGGTGCGACTTTTTTCACACACTTTCAACCCTGCGGTTTATGCGGTGATGCGGTTAATTTGTGCATTTTTTCCTAACGGCCGCAAGGGGGCACTCGAGCGGAAAAGGTAAGATTGAGACCGTATATGTGCCGAGGAAGTGTTTTTTTGTCATGAGCAAGACAAGAGGCTGTTTCACATTGGGACTGTAATTGGACGGGCATTTAAGTTGGAGTTTTTGTCACTGGCATTTGCCAGTTCGTTGCTTTGTGTTAGTGAGTTGCATTCACTACCTGTAGGACTCTCCACTCTACGCGTAAGTTAGAGTAACCCTCGTCACAGCGATTCTGTGCCCTTTTGTCTGTTCCTTTCCTGTTGAGTTTGCAGTTTGCCCCAAAGTCATTGGACCTCGCTGTACGTCTTTTGGATCCCGCCTAGCCTAGCGTTTCTGTGCCTCTGCTTTGTCAAACTGCTACACTGTGTATGACCCAGTTTCCAGAAAAAAAATACATTGAACGTTATGCCTCTGCCTCGAAGTCCTGCATATGTGTGCCCCCCCCCGTACCAGAGGTTTGTGACACTTTTACCGGTCTGGCCATGTTAGCGCTGCGCTAGCGTGTTACTGCCGTGTCTCGGTGATTTTTACTGGTGTTTTGTTTTTTTAATGGCCCTGTTAGCGCGGTGCTAGCATTGGAGCGGTGCTAGCATTAGCATTAGCGTTAAACTCTTTGTACAGTCTTTGTAAATATCTTGTGTTTCAATGTGGGTTTCAACGTGGGCACTCGCGGCTTTTAAACAGCTGCGGTATGTATGTACCAAATGGTATTTCCTTTACAAACCAGGTACCAGGTGAGGCCTATAGCCAGGTGCGGGAATTACGGGACTATTGCTAAGCTTTCATTTGAGACTTTCTTTGAACAATCCTATTGGGTGATAAATCTATTTCTGGTATCGTGTGCTATTTTTAGTCTTCCCTTGTAAATGAATTCAGATGAGCACTAATCACATGCAAATGTTTTATAGAGGGATGATAGACGATCTGGTAGTAGTAGAGAATCGTGCACGTTCTGTACATTATGTAACTCGGATTTTGTTGTTGTTGGTTATCTACTGAATTAAACAATATCATTTAAAGTGTAAATTTGTATGCATGTACATGGGCAAGGTGTGCGTATCCGGGTCAAAATAGACGCGCGAAGCTCAACTAAATAGAATCAAGGTCAAAAGCGGTTGTGAGTTTTTTGCTTCCTTCTCGGTGGGAAGACCTCGGCGGAGGTTCGGCTCGCAGGCGGCTATCAAAGAATTGATTTTTGAATTCATTCGGCTGAAAGATGAAAGAAGCCTCGCGAAGACGGCGGCTCGTCCGCGTTACGACTCGGCCCGCTTTTGTCCGGCCTCCTTCCAAATCAAATAGTCTTTCTTTATTTATTTTTTTAATTTCTCATCCACATCAAAGCCCGCTGCAACGTTTCGTCCGCCGTGATTTACGTACATGAAGTGTCCGGTGTCGTTGTTCCCGGACATGGAGGAGGATTTGAGCTTCTGCACTAGGATGCGGATCACGTTGACGAAGATGACGATGTTGACCTGTTAACGTACGATTGCCACATGCAATCGCAAGCATTAATTATGAATATTTGCACGTTGAAAAAAAAACCAGCAACTCACCAGCAACGACGCTGTTATTGGACCTTTAATAATCCACCAAATGGCAACGTTATCCGTGTCGTCCCAGCAACTACCAACAGGTTAAAATAAAAAGTTTTAAAAAATGCGTTAAAACATGACTAAAATGCTGCGTTGTATTATCATATATCTGCATATCGTACCCTCTGTCATCGTAGAAGAATCTGGTCAGGACCCAAAGGACGAGAATCGTGGACGGGAGCCCTGTGGCACATTCGAAAGTCATTAAAGGAAAAACAAAACATTTGGAATAAAATGTAAAAGTCTCACTTTTTAAATGTTGAACTTCACTTACTATTTTAATATTGCATTCTTAAAGGAATGTATTGAATGAAAATGTAATATCAACATGGGGAAAAAAGGAAATGTAATCAATTTAATAAATATATATTTTTAAATAATTTGTGATAAATAATGCAATCCAAAATAATTAAAAAAAATAATACAACTTAAAAGTATTCAAACTTGAAGTGTAATACAAAATATTAAAAAAAATTGTAATAAGGAAACCATTGATTCATTCATTTTCTATACTACTCAGAAGTTATTTGACACAATTTAAATACATTTCAGAGATAAAACATAACATTAAAAAACACATATAAAAGGTGCTTTTCAATAGCACTTCAAAACTAATATTTTAATTCAGGTAATAAAGAAAAAAAATGACAACAAATACATCAAATTTCAACCAACAGGCTAGTCGCTTTTTTCATTTTATAGACCGTAATTTACGGCCTACTGAGCTCACCTGGTTATAAGCCTCACCCGGTACATTTGTAAAGGAAATACCATTTGGTGCACCTGCGTGAAAGCCGCAAGTCCCCACATTGAAACAAGAGATATTTACAAAGAAAGGCGGTACTAAGAAAGAGTTTTCAATACCTTAGCTTATCTTAATATAGCAACAACATGGTAGGGCGAGCAGGGTTATTTGCAGCAACACACTAGCACAGCGCTAATGTTAGCGCAGCGCTAACAGGGCCGGTTTAAAAAAAAATAAAAAATACCGGTGAAAATTACTGAGACACAGCAACACGCTAGCACAGTCCTAACGCTAGCACAGCGCTAACAGGGCCTGTTAAAAAAAACATACCGGTAAAAGTCACTTCCTCGGCACATTGATTCCACCGTCTCACGCTTACCTTTTCCGCTCGAGTGCCCCCTCTCGGGCATTAAAAAAAATGCACAAATTAACCGCATCACCGCATATACCGCAGGGTTTAAAGCGTTTCAAAAAAGTCGCGGCTTCGAGGCCGAAAATTACCGTACCATATTACAATTTCAAATGCAATTTAAAGAACATTTAATAATTAAAAAAGAAGGAAAAATAGGACAATCTACATTACGTTTTTTTTTTTATGAAATCAACCAAGTTTTATTTTCTGAATTCTGAACATATACAAAATATTTGGATCCTTTTAAGGGTTAGACTGACAAGGACAAGAAAATCTGTAACGTCCTGACACAAAATCGATTGCTCCTTACCTCCCACCCGATTGAGCCGAGCTTTGAAAACTCAATTTATTCATAATTTGTTAAATTGTTTTGCACTTCCAGGCCACCGCATCGGCCAGCCTCCGCTTCGCCCAATTGGCTTCGCCCTTCCCCAATATGGCGGACAAAATGGGAAGAGGAACTAACTCACCCCATCCGGTCAGGATGTACCACCAGAAGTACTTCCTCTGGGAGACAAAGGTGAGCGCCAACAACGTCTGCAGGTACATGCCCTCCACCAGCAGCCAAAAGTAATTAGCCAGGATGCTGAACTGGAAGAACGCCACGGCCGACTTGCACGCCGCCTGACGGGAGCGACGCAAAAAAAAAAAAAAAACGGCTTTGTTGAAGTCGACTCGCTCGGGACGCGGACGGGGGCTCACCGTGGACACGGAGCAGTGGTCCAGCGTCTCGTCGGCGAACAGCACCGTGTCCTTGACGAAGACGGCGCTGGCCCTCAGCACGAACGACGAGAACAGGTTGACGTGGATGTAGTTCCTGGTGCAGTGGAACTTCCTGCCCGGAGCGACGACAAAAGCCGTGAGTTCGCCGAGAGTCGGAAAACTTACACCCGGAATGCATGTCTTGATTTTGGGGGGGGTGTTTACCTGAAGGCGGTGAAGACCACAATGGCCGTTATGAGGGAGATGAGCGAGGTGGCGTAGCCCACGGTGTACACCCGTCTGAAGGTGGACAGGTAACTGGTCTGCCGAGTCCATAACAGCCTTGTTTCAATCATTGCGCGATGAGAGGATTTGCCATGACCACTGACCTCGGATTCCGGCCCGCTGTCGTCGCTGAAGTCGCAGACTTCCTCGTAGGCCGGGTACACGTCCGACCAGCCGTCCGCTGTGCAGTTCCTGTAAACCGACCCTGAACGCCCAAGCAGAGATTAGGCTGAGAATTTACAGATATTAATAGAAAAAGCCTCGTTCAGAGAGCATTTGTTATGATTAGCATTAGCATTAGCAAGTGTACCATTAACTGGAAATACCTGCGATATTCTTCTTGACAAGTACAGTAAATACTCAGTTCTCGAACGTCTCCGTTCTTGAACAAATCGGTTTTTTCGCCTCTGTTTTCGAGCAAAAACCTGTGCTCGAACGCCCCCGACAAAGCCCGGAAAGAACATAACGCGCGCAACCCAACCAGCTGACCCACTACGTGCTTTGTTATTGTGAATTCCAACGCCGCTGAAAAAAGAAACGATTTCGGGAACTTGGGTTACGTTGTATTTGTATGTTACTTTTTGTAAAAAAAAAAAGGTTTTTTTTTTTTTTTTGCTTTTTTTCCCACTCATTATTGTTGTTTAAAGTTATTCTACACTTTTTGTTAATAAAAAAAAAAAAAGTTAACATGGCTGGAGGCCGAGTTGCATCAGATACAGCAATGCACTCCCAGCCTAGTCTACTCTACTACTAAAGCAATAAATAAATAAATATATTCAATATAATAATAATAATCATTTTATTATGTATATTATTTAAACAATACATGTATTCCTACTATACAGTTTATTATCACTAAAAGCTAAAAAAATGCTTTAAAAAGCCAAATTTCTTAGGCTTGGAATGCATTATTTCTTTTTCTATTCATTGTAAACGGAAACATCGATTCGGTTTTTGAACAAATCACTTCTTCAACCGTTTTCTGGAACGGATTGCGGTCGAGAACCGAGGCATCGCTGTATATGAGTGCAATCCACTTGGAATGTAATACACGTGGACGAGCAAAAGAAAAACAATGTTAGGAGATTAAAAAAAATAAACAAATACAGCAGTATACTTTAGTTATTCATTGACGGCCAAATTTTTAAAAAGCCCAAATTTTTAGGATTGGAACGCATTATTTCTTTTTACATTAATTGTAATGGGAAATATCGATTTGGTTTTCGAACAAATGGGAAATGCAGCACTCAATGCAAATATATTTAATGTATCATCTTTCTTTCTTCTTCTAACATTACTGACAAGTTTTTGAACATTGGAATACATTTTTAAAGTAACCTCGGAAAACTCCGGCGGTTTTGTAGTAACATTAGCGTGCGGTACAGAATCCAGCGACTGACCTTGACCGTTGGAGAAATGCTGAAAGACGTCGGCGCACGACACGTTGACCACCTGCCCCGCGTCGGCTCTCGGCCAGCACCCGATCTCGTCCCAGTCCGTCTGGCATCCTGGCGGCGTCACGCAAAATGTTTGGCTTCGAAACTCAGGTACAAACAGGCCACATGGGAACAGTTTGGGCTGGACAACGCAGGACTTGTAGTTTTTTTTTCATTCCCTAACAGCCTAATCCTAACCTTATACCGCAACCCAAACCCCAAACTCAGCCTCCTGCCATGTAGATCTTAGTGTGATACGAGTACCGCCAGCAGTACGTGGGCTCCCTCTAGTGGTAGGTGAATGAATCACTGAATTTAATGTTCAAATTGATGAATGAATGGTGCATTTTTGGCCGATTGGCCGTTACAACGTCGTGACAGCTACGCGCAACGCAATCAACCTCACACCCTAATCCGAATATTGAATACTGTAATTGCCGGCCTATAAGGCGCGACTTTATTATATTATATTACTTTATACGGTGATGTGGCTAGTTAGTGCATTTTTTTCTAATGACCGCAAGAGGGCACTCCAGTAGAAAAGGTCAGAGTGAGATGTATGTGCCGAGGAAGTGACTTTTACCGGTCTGGCCCTGTTAGCGCTGCGCTAGCGTGATACTGCCACGTGTCTGTGATTTTTACTAGTATGTTTTTTTTTTTTAACCGGGCCTGTTATCATGGCGCTAGCATTAGTGTGCAGCGGCGGTGCAAGGGTTAGCATTAGTGTTAGCACCCGGCGGCGCTAGCGTTAAACGCTTTGTATACCATCTTTCTTTGTAAATATCTCGTGTTTCAATATGAGCACTTGTGGCTTTTACACAGCGGCGGGGTATGTATGTACCAAATGGTATTTCCTTTACGAATGTATTGGGTGAGGTGCGCTCTGTAGGCCGGGAATTATGGTAATAATTTAAAAAAAAATACTGTACATGCTTTCTAGAAGTCCCAAAGCTCCTCATATACTTTCGTGACATTTGTCTTGAGTAGATCAAATAATGTGACAGGTTCCATCCGGCGACGCCATTCTACATCTTGCCAGGCTTCCGCTTCCTGTCACATGGGGCAGGAATCTTTTCCGCCGACTGTCTAACATTTCGCAGAGTCTCTTACGTAAGAGGCGTCGCCCGAGACGTGGGCCGAGGAGGCGACGGGTCGGGGAGGTAGTCGGCGCTTGCGCCTCGCAAAGTCTTAGCGAGCGGGTGGCAAAATTTACAGGGACGGATATAGAACAACAGAAATGACGGGGGGGGCGTGTCTGTCTGTCTGTCAAAATGTGACAGCAAATGAAATGTCAAATATTTGCGCTGCAGGAGACGGATGCTCCAAGAGCTTCTTCCGGTAAAAACACAAACGTTGCCTCGTGCACGTTCAAATCTGGAGGAAACGACGTTTGTGGCGCTAGGAGGGGGGGGGGGGGGGGGGGGCGAGGGGGTAAACAGATGAGATTGCTCGGGGTGAAAATCAAATCGGAAGATGTTTTTTGATTGAAATAGCTTTTGATGTCAGCGAATATGTCCTCCTGATACTGGAAGTTCAAGAGAGGACTGTTTTCACTTCTTTAAAACCTGTCGAATGATTTGAAATTCAGAGATGGCGGAATATGGATGTGTATTTTATTTTTAAAAAAATACTGTCCTCATTGGGAAGCTTGTTCAAATAATAAAACAATAAAACCATAAAAATCTTGCATCACGTAATATGTACAAATGAAATTTATGAACTGAAATCAGAAATCAAGGGTACCGTAATTCCGGCCAACAGAGCGCACCTGGTTACAAGCCTCACCGAGTACATTTGTCAAGGAAATACCATTTGGTACTTACATACGGCGCAGCCTTGTAAAAGAGCATACATTGAAACACGAGATATTGACAAAGAAAGACTGTACACAGAACTCTAATGCTAGTGCTTACGCTAGCGTCGTGCTAAAGCTAACGCTAGCGCTAATGCTAACAGGGACGGTTAACATAAAACTTACCGGGAAACATCATTGAGACACGCCAGTAACACAGCAGCAACACGCTAGCACAGCGCTAACAGGGCCGGTAAAAGTCACTTCCTCGGCACATATATTCCACCAGTCTCATTTTTACCTTTTTCGCTCGAGCGCCCACTTGCGGCTGTTAGAAAAAAAATGCACAAATTAGCCGCATCACCGCATAAACTGCAGGGTTGAAAGCGTGTAGAAAAAATTCGCGGCTTGCAAGCCGGAAATTACAGTAATTAGTTTTTTTTTTGGTTTTTTTTTCAACTATTGTTAATGTTTGGGAAGACAAAGATGCTTGGAAATATCGTAATAATTATATGATATGACAATTTCAAATTTTGGTAGAAATTATAACAAATATCATGGAAGTTAATACACGTGATTTGGCTTTGCGGGCCACACAAAATCATGCGGTGGGCCTGATCTGGCCCCCGGGCCTTGAGTTTGACACCTGTGCCTTGACCAATAAGAGTTTGCCCTTTCTTCCGTATTTAGGAAAGCGGTAATATGGAGGATTTTGTGCGGTCAACACCGGAACCAGAGGATTGTTCAAACGGGGCCATTTTCGTTGTCCTTCCACGATGTCGAGCACAAACGTGTCCGGTTGCAAATATCGTCCCGCCTGCATCGATTTGTGCCCATTCGTCCGAGGGAATCGAGGTGACGGTCGGCTGCGAGGCCGTCGCCGCTTATGCCGCAGACAAACTTTCATTTTTGCATATGTACATATTACTGCATGTCATTTGGATGACTGTTGAATTGTGCTGCTTTTTTATTTTGGGATGACGCACGCCACAGAGTCTTTTATTACCCATAATAAGCAGGCGATGTTTTCAACGGCGTGGGCTGGGTCGGGCGCAACTTCCTATCTGCAGCTTTTTTTTCTTTTTTTCGTGCATCAACCTACATTTCTTTCTTTCCTTCTTTTTTTTCCTTTTTTTTTTTAACGCTGCACAGCTATTCCTATTCTCGGTTTTCCTCTCCAATTTGCATGAAAATCCAAACAGATGATCACCATTTCATATGTATTCAGTCATCATGATCAGTTTTGACTTATTTAACAAAGTCTCTATAGTTGTGTTTGTATACAATATATCTAAAAATATATGAAGGAATATATATACATATATATATATGATAATAAATGTATAACAATAATATTTTTAATAATATAATATTTACATATAGATAGTAATAATACACAATATCTAATATAATATTATTAATAATTAATGATAATGACTGTCAACAATAATACATAATTCATAAATAAATGAAAATATATTTATTTAATCTTATACAGTATATGCTGTAAATCTAAATATGTTAAGAAATGTTGTGTGTATATATATATGTATATAAGATAAAAAATATAATAATATTATTTTTATAAATAATAATGTCAATATGCCAATGTTGATAATAATAAAACCATATAATAATGTATTATTAATTATTTATAGTAATACCAATATGACTATGTCAGTGTCAACAATAATAAATAATTAAAAAATAAATGAAAATATATTCATTTAATCTTACACAATACATATGCTGTAAATCTAAATACATTAAGATATGTTGTGTGTATATATAAAAGATAAGAAACAAATATATAATATAATTTTTACAAATAATAATGTCAATATGCCAATGTTGATAATAATATATAATAATTTATTATTAATGAATAAATAATAAATATGATATGTCAATATGTCAATGTTAATAATTAAAAGTAAATGGAAATCTATTGATTTAATCTTACACAATATATACTGTAAGTCTAAATATGTTAAGATGTGTTCTATATATTCTATAATGTATGCATTCAATATACATATTTTTAAATACAATGTATTATCGAATTTTTATGGCTATGTTGTTATTATTTTACAGCATATTTGAATTATTTGCAATATGTGCAATAATGACTAAAAAGTGTAATACACAAACATTTGAGGATTTTATAATTATACATAATAAATGTAATAGAAATATATATATATACAGTAAAGGAAAATAAATAATTATACATATAATTAGAAATAAAAATATAAATGTGTACTACAAAAGAATATTAGAAGTCTTGTGCAGTTGTAGTAAATAGATAAATAAATGATTAAAGATGGATCCGAATCAACAACGCCAAAAACGTCGCACTCTATTAAATTCCTCTTAAGAGAACGACGAGCGTCTGCAAGCGTGACTAACGACATTAATAATGGCAGCGTCGCATTTAAATCATTACGATGACTTACTGGGTCACGGAAATGACGGCGAGTCGTCGCCGGCGCCGCTGGTGTGCACGTCCAAATGTGACCGGTTGAAGTGTACGTGCGTGTTTACGTGTACGCGCGTGTCGGTGATGCCACAGCGGAAGCGTCACAGTGACGGCAAAGCGGAAAGGAATTTTTATTTGTACATTAGCAAACTGTCCAGCTGCTCATGAAGCAGTTAATTCAACATCAATTACACGAAACCAGGCGGGTGTCAAAGTCATTTTCGTCAAGGGCAACGTCGCACTTTCGGTTTATGTGAGATATCAATCACCGCGTCGTATTATTACATATACACAACAAATTGATTGCTATCTTTTGGTATTCACAATAACAAATGATTACATTTCCATTCATTCCATTGGGGAAAGATGACTTGACTTATGTTCATCGGCACAGATCAAATTCAAACTCATATGTCGAGATGTCAATGTGGAATCAATTTCCTCCACTTTTTTTATTCAGTTATTTATCTTTTACAGAATTATGGAAGTTTATATACGGGTATGGCAATCTCTCCTTTATCGTGCGAGTTACATTCCGGGACACCTCGCAATAAGTTAAATCCCAGAAGTAGCGACCACATTTTCAAAAAATAAAAATATTCAGAAATATTTATAAAGGGCGGTACGGCGGTAAAGCGTTGGCCTCACAGTTCTGAGGAGCTGGGTTCGATCCCGGCCCCCGCCTATGTAGAGTTTACATGTTCTCCCCGTGCCTGCGTGGGTTTTCTCTGGCTTTCTCACACATCCCAAAAACATGCAACATGAATTGGACACTCTAAATTGCCCCTAGGTGTGATTGTGAGTGCAGCTGTTTGTCTCTATGTGCCCTGCGATTGGCTGGCAACCACTTCAGGGTGTACCCCGCCTACTGCTCGTTGACAGCTGGGATAGGCTCCGGCAAACCCCGTGACCCTCGTGAGGATAAGCGGATAAGGAAATGGATGGATGGATTTCTAGTGTCATAATGTTTCTACATCATAATGTGAAACGAATCTACGTTATAACGTGAAAATTTCACACTATTACATGAAACGAATTACGTTACATCGTGAAACTTTTCACGTTGTAACATGAAATGGTTCACATTATAACATGGACTGAACCACATGAGAATGTGAAACATGTTATAACATGAAACATGCACATTACAACATGATAGTGACCTTTTTTTTGGGGTGTGGCAGCAATACGCTTCCGTTCTATCCAATTTAATTATTTTAGAATAATTCATTCTCCATTATGTATCTTTAATGTATGATCGTACAGTAGCTTGCTTGCATGACAGTGAAATATAGAGTTAATCGAGTAAAGACAACAGTTTGACTTCAGAACAATTAATTAATTAAAGTTAATTCACTTTCCATCCTTCGCTATTATACGCGATTATTAATATTTTTTTCTTCATGAGCCCCACGGAACAGCTTAAGTTCGACTTTGGATGTTGCCGTGTACGGTCATGAGTTGACCTTTTCAAATCAAAACGGTTCTTGCCGAAGACCAAAGGAGCTTTTGAAAGGTTCTGTTCGAGACTTTTTAGATCAACACGTTGCCGCGTACTGCGGTCACGAACCGGATTGCGCCGAGGTCGTAGTACCGACAACGCGAACACGTAGGATTGACTTAGTCATCCACATTTTTTAGTGAGCCAAAAAAAAAGAAAGCGGCGTCATTTTATGATGTAACATTTGTCCTCATTTATCAATATGCCACATGAATTATGAAAAGGTGCACTCCACCCCCCCCACCCCCCCAACGCCCCGTGACCACCATCCTCACGGTGACTCAGCTGGTAAAGCGTTGGCCTCACAGTTCTGAAGACCCGGGTTCCATCCCGGCCCCGCCTGTGTGGAGTTTGCATGTTCTCCGGGTTTTCTCCGGGCACTCCGGTTTCCTCCCACATCCCAAAAACACGCAACATTAATTGGACACTCTAAATTGCCCATAGGTGTGATTGTGGGTGTGGCTGTTTGACTCTATGTGCCCTGCGATTGGCTGGAAATTAGTTCAGGGTGTACCCTGCCTCCTGCCTGTGGACAGCTGGGATTGGCGCGACCCTGGTGAGGATAAGCAGCAAAGAAAATGGATGGATGGACTGCCATCCTTGTCTTGAGGGGTAATCACAAGGGGTGATGGGTGGGCGGAACCACGTGTCACATCACCCCCCCACCCGTGACGCTGTCAGAAGGGGGCTTAAGTGCAACCCCCCCCCCCCCCCCCCAAAAGAAACCTTTTTAGCAAGAAGAAGCACAAAGCTTTTCTTTTTGTTGCTTTGGCCTTTTGTGGCCAGAAACGGCTTTACGGGGAACACTTTGACACTTGAATGTCACCCTATTTAGGATTAGCGGCACACTTTGGGAATTGCTTCGAACAGGCGGGGGCGAGCGCAGTGTTGACGCCGACGATGACGACGGTGGATGGCGCCTCCGCGGCGGGGGAGGCGGGGAGTCAAGCGCTTATGCTAACAAAATGCTAATGGAATAGAATTAGCCTTTCGTCGTCCCGCAGTGGGAAAAATATTGAATTCATGGCACGGCTGTGTGAGCGCAGGAATAATAATACGGAATAATAATAATACGGTAATAGCAAAGATTCGATAAGCTACTTGAATATTCAATATGCGAAAAGTAAACAAGCAAGCAGCAGCTACGTATGTCACAAAGAAACACGCATAATTACTTTTTATGTATCTATTGCAGACAGAAATTTGTACTCTATGTGGATGCAAATAGAAGCAAGAAAAGTTCGCAGTACTGAAAATCATACTTGAAGCTTCCAGTTTGAAAACTGCTGGAAAAGTTTGAAAGTGCTCGGCTAATCCCCCTGATCTGATTTTCAATTATGACTATGAATTTGAGAGGCTTCAATAGAATTTATTATTTTTGTGTTTTACTATAAGTATTATTATTGTTGTTATTTTTGTTTGATCGTTGGTGGTTTGATATTAGTAGCGTGTACTGCGTTTCTTCACCAGACCATTTTGTTTTATCGATCCATCCATTTTCTTCACTGCTTATCCTCTCGAGGGTCACGGGGAGTGGTGGAGGCTATCGCAGCTGTCAACGGGCAGGAGGCAGGGTACACCCTGAAATGGTCGCCAGCCAATCGCAGGGCACATCGGGACAAACAGCCACACTCACAATCACACCTAGGGGCAATTTAGTGTGTCCAATTCATGTTGCATGTTTTTGGAATGTGGGAGGAAATCAAAGTGTCTGGAGGAAACTCCACACAGGCGGGTCTGGGATTGAAACCGGGACCTCAGAACTGTGAGGCCAATGCTTTCTAGCTCAAACACTGTGCCCCCTTACTGTGTTATTATTGAGGATAATATAGATAAAAATAAAAAGGGTGGCACGGTGGATCAGCTAGCAAAACGTTGGTCTCTCAGTTCTGAGGTCCCGGGTTCAATCCCGGACCCGCCCGTGTGGAGTTTACATGTTCTTCCTTTGTCTGCGTGGCTTTCCTCCCACATCCCAAAAACATGCAACATTAATTAAACACTAAATTGCCCGTAGGTGTGATTGTGAGTCCGGCCGTTTGTCTCGTTGTGCCCTGCGATTGGCTGGCGACCAGTTCAGGGTGTACCCCGCTTCCTGCCCGTTAACAGCTGGGATAGGCTCCAGCACTGCTGTGACCCTTGTGAGGATAAGCGGCTAAGAAAATAGATAGATGGATTGATGGATGAATAACACAGTATGTACCTTTGTTTTATTATCATTTTTAGCAGACAATTTAGTCATTACGATGAGCCATGTATTGAGTTTATTATAATAATAATGTTAAACCCCACAATGTATGACAATTATCCTCTCATTGTGCGTTCAAGCACAGCTCTCAATTCCACTAAATCATCGTCGTACTGAAATTATGTGCTTCAGTTTGGCCCGCAGAATCCATCCACACTAAACCCGTAAATGACCATTGCCCTCGCCGTGGGGGGGGGGGGGGGGGGGTGCCGCAACAGGCTTTTTGTCACCACTTGTATCACAAAGCAAAAAAAAAAAAAAACTTTTTCATTTTCGTCACTAAGGTAATTTGATCTTAATTCGTCGTGATGACGGCGGTGAACATTGGCACGACACACGGACGCACACACACTTGGCTGCGCCGCTCATTACGCAGATAAATGTCATCTGATGAAGTTGACTGTCGACAAGGGTGCGCTTGTGCGGCCGTCCGTGTTACGCCCAACATGGGGGATTGCGATTTCACCTGTTTAAGGGAGGGCAAAATATGGCGTTCACCAGCGACAACAACTATTATGCTTCATACTGTCCTCAAATGCACAGCAAAAATGTTTTTTTTTTTTATTATACAGTGTTACACTTCACATTTTGTCATCCTTCAAACGCTGCGGGTGGGCAAATATGTGCCCACCGCACTTCCTCCAAAGCCTTTTCGGAAAATCATTTACTCACTATCAAGTTTAAAGGTCCCCTTCCATCAAAATCCTTTTTTGGAGGGAGGGGGTGGGGAGACTGTTTTGTGCACAATATATTGTACGTTATGTATTCATTTCCTTTAAAATAAACTATTCCATTATTGGGCCCAGGGGGTAAAATTGCTTGTTTCATAATTATATTTCTAATAGGCGTTGAATAGATCCCACACATCTAGTCGCACCCCAACCCCTCGCCCCCCCTCTGTGTTGAGGGGGAAAAACATCTGACAGCGTGCGGGGCTTTGTCACGTGACGCGTGTTTGTGTGCGTGCCAAGCGTCGCCGGAAAAGGCACCCACCGCCTCGCGCCGTCTGGTTCTGAACTTCCCTCCTCCTCGCCTGGCTGCAGGTCTCGCGGGCCCTCAGGTGCTGAGCAATGATGGCGCAGTCCGGGTGGATGGCTTCCATCTGAAAACGTGACACGACAAATACGCCGTGAGCGAGACACACAAACACACACGTGGATACACGACACGAACGCAAACGGCTCCTCTTCTACTCTGAGGTGTAAAAATACGAAGCACGTGACATCATCACCCCCCCCCCCAACCCCGTCGCGTTGAAAGCAATTGTCGCTGTCTGACGAGCGCTTCAGACGCCACGCCAGATGCTGGCGTTACGTGATTTACCCGACAATCAAATCCCGTTCCCATTCGGCCCGTTTGTCTCGATGGAGGTCTTTCTAGGAAGGATTTGTACTCGTTTTTTTTTTTTTTTCAAATTGGATTACAAAACCATGTAGACCGCAGGTGTCAAACTCGAGGCCCGGGGGCCAGATCTGGCCCGCCATGTGATTTTATGTGGCTCCGCAAAGCCAAATCTAGTGTGTCAATTTCCATGATTCTTGTAAAAATCTGTACCAAAATTTCAAATTGTCATATATGAAAATGATAGTTATTACAAGCATTTTTGTGTGACCAAACGTGAATAGTTGAAAAACACATTACCCTTGATTTCCGATTCCAAAACTAGTTCATCAATTGATGAGGTAAATATGATAAGATGATTAAATATTTTTGTTCGACAGTCATAACGCCCCTCTGAGGGAAACCGGAACAACAATGTGGCCCGTGAGAAAAATCAGTTTGAGATATTGATGGTCATCATTGAAATGTAATGGAATACCATTAATGTGTTTCACCCCCCCTCCCCCCCAAAAATATATATATTTAAACATGCAACATTAATTGGACACTAAATTGCCCATAGGTGATTGTGAGTGCAGCTGTTTGTCTCTATGTTCCCTGCTATTGGCTGGCAACCACTTCAGGGTGTACCCTACTTCCTGCCCCTGGACAGCTGGAATAGGCTCCAGAATTCCTGCGACCCTCGTGAGGATAAGTAGCTAAGAAAATGGATGGATGTATGGAATTTTAATCGAGAAAAAGTACTTGCATTCTTATGTCCTACATGAATATTTGGCATTGTGGCCATTTGCTTACGTACTATAATGGCTTCAACTTTTATTTTTTCTTCAGAGCTTCAGAAAACTTGAGAAAAATGAAAGATTTTCAAAGTGGATATGGAAACGTTCACACTTGGGCCTGACGTCACCTCCGTTGGCAAAAGAAAACACTTTAGAATTGGAGTTATCTGCCTTGACCTCTTTGTTCCGGTCAGAACCCGAGCCGCGGCATTGTGAATGAGCTGCCGCTGTTCAATCATCTCTTTGGGGAGTCCAGTCAGAAGACCATTACAATAGTCAAGTCTACTTGAGATAAAAGCACGGAGGAGCGTCTCCTTGTCTGCTTGACTCTGGATATATATTTGATTTGATATGACTGTTCAAAATCAGATCGGAATCTATCAGAACTCCAGCGTTTCGGACTTGGTCTTTGTTTTTGTTTTTCGTTTTTTTTTTTTAATAAAAGTGACTTCAGGTTTTTCCCAACAGCGATGCTCTTTTCTTTATTGCCAAAAATGATGATCCCAGTGTCGTTGTGGTGTGACAAGAGAGAAAAATTCGGCTCATCCGGTTTATGTATCTGCATGAGACAGTGACACAACACTTACATCGAACTGTAGTCGTCGGGAGACTCGGCTCCATCTAACTGTGCATCATCTGCATGGCTGTGACAGTCAAAATTAAAGTGCTGAAGAATCTGACCCGAGGGTAACATATACAGGCTGAACGTGAGGCATGGGCGCCATCTCGTTTTTCGATTGCAGGATGCCGTCAACGCGCTCGATATTCCCCCTTTTCTCGCTTCTGTACAAAACGGTACAGTCGGCTAAATTCCAGAACGTCCGTTAAGTACCTTTTGTGGGATCTCTGTGTGAAGATGACTCACAAGTCAGGAATAAAAGGTGCTCAATAGTTTAACCCCCCCCCCCCCCGGAACCTTGCAAACTACCTTATGCTAAGCACCTTGTTAGGACGTTCCGCAAATCCTACCACCTGACACCTTTTCCACTCTTTTTTTTTTGTATTCATCCATCCATCCATCTTCTACCGCTTCTCCGGGTCAGGTTATGGGGAAGTAGCTTCAGGAGGGATACCCAGACTTCCCTTTCCCCAGCCACTTCTTCCAGCTCTTCCGGAGGGATCCCGAGGCGTTCCCGAGCTAGCCGAGAGACATAGTCTCTCCGGCGTGTCCTGGGTCGTCCCCGGGGTCTCTTTCCGGTGGGACGTGCCCGGAACACCTCACCAGGGAGACGTCCGGGAGTCATCCGAATCAGATGCCCCAGCCACCTCATCTCCGGAGGAGCAGCGGCTCGACGCCGAGCCCCTCCCGGATGACCAAGCTTCTCACCCGTTGTCTAATGGAGAGGCCTCATTTGTATCCTGGATCTTGTTCTTCCGGTCACGACCCACAGCTCTTGCCCATAGGTGAGGGTAGGAACGTAGATCGACCATTAAATTGAGACCTTCGGCTTTCGACTTAGCTCCCTCTTCACCACAACGGACCGATACAGAGTCCGCATCACTGCAGACGCCGCGCCGATCCGTCTGTCGATCTCCCGCTCTGTTCTTCCCTCACTCGTGAACGAGACCCCGAGATACTTGAACTCCTCCACTTGGGGCAGGATCTCATCCCCCGACCCGGAGAGGGCACGCCGCCCTTTTCCGACTGAGGACCGCGGTCTCGGATTTGGAGGTGCTGATTCTCATCCCAGCCGCTAAAAGTACTCAGTCACGGCAATATCTTACCTTGGCTTGTTTCCGTATGAAAGGAACAATCCAGAACTTCCTGTTTTGTCGCGGCACTCTTGCAGCTTGCGTCGCGACCCCCGGTGACCAACGCTACGCCTCTGCGGTCAACTTTCAGAACATTTCTCAATGCGTCCATCACTTCAAGTTGCTAAATATCTAAAGATGATCGGAGCTCATTTTGAAATCCATCTGCCATCTCCCCAGCTGATTATTATCTTGCGTATGACATTACGACTGGACGGTCACGGCGCCTAATGAGCACTAATTAGCGTCAGCGGCCTAACGAGGACACGCAGCTGAATACACAGAAGGCAAAAGTAATAATCATCACAAATACATACGCCGACCAGAGGTTGACTGACACCCACCGTGGGAACACAAAGACAGAAGAAGAGCAGCAATCTCCCGTCACGTTTGGAAAATATTCCCCGATTTGGCCTCTTGAAGCGCCTCATTGTGGCGGTAGATAACGGAGATAATTCCGGAATATTTTCAGTCTCGTGCGCGTTTACGCGGCTCCGCTATGAAATATGTACTGTGTCAAGCTAAAATAGATGACTGCCAGATGAAAACTTGAGTCGCTCCCCTTCACGCGCTCTCTCTTTTGCACTAGCGCTCTCTCTCTTTCTCTCTCTCTCTCTCTCTCTCTCTCTCCGTGAATCAGGTAACGGAGCATCTCAGGAGAGGCAACGAGGCTGCACGGCCCATTTCGAGACGACAACGACGATGCGCCTCCTCGCCGCTAATAGGAGGCAATCGGTCACGCGTTAATGAATGTCAACGGGCGGCGGCGGAGGCGTACACGTCCCGGACTGATGCGTGCGCGCGCGAGCAAATCGGCTTGATCTGATCGAGCGGACGGCTAACTGAATTAACGCTCGTTTAAAAAGTCTGTCCCTCTCTGCGGATTCCTGCAAACGCTCCGTCATCATTAGGGCCCTCGCCCTGCGTCGCTCGGCTTTTTGCCGGCTTCGTTCATTTGTTGACTTCTCGCGGTTTTGTTTTCCAGAGCGTCGTCTTAAGTGGTCGACCGAACGAGCCGTCGCCGTGATGCGGTCTGGTCATAGTGAGCACTTTGAAACCGAATGCTGAGCGTTTCCAGCAATTTTTTTCCCTCTTTGTGAGGGAGATGTTTAGCCACTCGGCCAAACAGCTTTCGGAGTGATGCGGTGCAGATCGTTCACTAAGTCAGTGCTTTGTCTTCTTCTTTTCCTTTCGGCTTGTCCCGATTAGGGGTCGCCAAAGCGTGTCATCTTTTTCCATCTAAGCCCATCTCGTGCATCTTCCTCTCTCACACCCGCTGTCCTCATGTCCTCCCTCACAGGATCTATCAACGTGTTCTTTGGTCTTCCTCTCTCTCGCTCTTTTGCCTGGCTGCTCCATCCTCAGCACCTTTCTACCAATATGAGTATACTCTCTTGCCTCCGGACATGTCCAAACCATCGAAGTCTGCTCTCACTAACCTTGTCGGCAAAACATCCAACTTTGGCTGTCCCTCGAATGAGCTCATTTCTAATCCTATCCAAGCTGCTCACTCCGAGCGAGAACCTTGACATCTTCATTTCTGCTACCTCCAGTTCTGCTTCCTGTTGTCTCTTCAGTGCCGCCGTCTCTAATCCGTCCATCATGGCCGACCTCACCACTATTTTATAAACTTTGCCCTTCATCCTAGCGGAGACTCTTCTGTCACATAGAACACCAGACACCTTCCCCCAACTGTTCCACCCCGCTTGGACCAGTTTCTTCACTTCCTTCCCACACTCTCCATTTCTCTGTAACGTTGACCCCAAGTATTTGAAGTCATCCACCCTCGCCATCTCTTCTCCCTGTAGCCTCACACTTCCTCCTCCGCCCCTCTCATTCACGCATATATATTCTGTTTTCCTTCGGCTAGTTTTCATTCCTCTCCTTTCCAGTACGTGCCTCCATCATTCTAATTGTTCCTGCTCCCTGCTTTCACTGCAGATCACAATATTATCTGCGAACATTATGGTCCAAGGGGAATCCAGTCTAACCTCATCTGTCAGCCTGTCCATTACTACCGCAAAAAGGGGCTCAGCGCAGATCCCTGATGCAGTCCCACCTCCACCTTAAATTCTTCTGACACGCCTACGGCACATCTCACCGCTGTTCTGCTGTCCTCATACGTCCTGTACTAATCTAACATATTTCTCCGCCACACCAGACTTGCGCAGTTCCTCTCTTGGTACTCTGTCATAGGCTTTCTCTCGGTCTACAAAGATACAATGTAGCTCTTTCTGACCTTCTCTGTACTTTTCCACGAGCATCCTCAAGCCAAATAATGGATCTCTGATACTCGTTCAAGGCATGAAACCATACTGTTGCTCGCAGATACTCACTTCTGTCCTGAGTCTAGCCTCCACCAATCTTTCCCATAACTTCATTGTGTGGCTCATCATCTTTATTCCTCTATAGTTTCCACTGCTCTGAACATCGCCTTTGTTCTTAAAAAAATGGGGACTAGCACACTTTTCCGCCATTCTTCTGGCATCTTCTCTCCCGCTAGTATTCTATTGAACATGTTGGTCAAAAACTCCACAGCCACCTCTCCAAATTGCTTCCATACCTCCACTGGTATGCCATCAGGACCAACTGTCTTTCCGTTTTTCATTCTGTCCAGTGCCTTTCTAACTTCCCCCTTACTAATCATTGCCACTTCCCGGTCATTCACGTTTGCCTCCTCTACTCTTCCTTCTCCCCCATTTTCTTCATTCATCAAAGTTCTCTTTCCATCTACTTAGCACACTACTGGCACCAGTCAACATATTTCCATCGCTCTCCCTCATCACCTTTACTTGCCGCACATCCTTTCCATCTCTTTCCCTCTGTCTGGCCAACCTCTAGAGATCCTTTTCTCCTTCCTTTTCGTATCCAACCCGGTGTACATGCCGTCATATGCCTCTCGTTCAGCCTCCGCCACCTCTACCTTTGCCCTACGTCGCATCTCAATGTATCCGTGTCCCACTTTGAAAGTGCTTATTTAAAAACAAAAGTTCATCACCGCGTTTTTTTTTCAAGTTGTGTACAATAAATCATTTTTGTTTTTGCTTCATCTCGCCTTTCATCCTTGCTGCACTGTTCTGAGCTCCGCCACGTTTCTCAACATCGCCGCGAACCCTGACAGAATGTCAAAATGTTTCTTAATTGAGGGAGGATGACCCACCCGCCAGCCGGGCGAAAAAAACGTTATCAGCATAATGCAGTAGTTTTAATGCGTCAGTGTGCGCTAGGTTACGAGAAGATGACATTAATTAGCCCTCGGCTCGCTCGTGCTAATGACTTACTGACAACGCACACTGACTCAGGTCAGTTGCTCAAAGCTCCTCAAGCGCCCGTTTGCAACATGCAAGATGATTTATAGTGTCAAACCGCTTCGTTTCTGGCATATTTCATGCGCCGCACAAGCGTGAAGTCTGAAGTCACGACGTAAACGACGACACCCGATACATTTGATCGTGGCCCCGTACCTTTTGGCAGAGAATTGTATTTCATTTCTTTTTCCACGGAAATAACCTTGGGTGCATTTCATTTAAAAATATGTAAACTTCAGTATAAGATGGGGCCATACATAATAAAACAGCGGCAAATGGATGGCTCAGCTGTTTCATCAAATGAACAACATTAGGTAGCGCGAACTGTCAAAAGAAAGTTGAGGCTACGCGTCGAACGGGCTGCTATCAATAATGCTGGCTCGGAAAATGTACTTCATAAAGTGGCAACCGAGCAGAAAGTCGTTTTGCGTTTATTGCCGCCGCCAAGGACGCGATGGAGTTCATCGCTGAGGGTTATTTACGATATTTGAAATTTTGCAATCGTTTTGAATTAGATGTCTGACAAAAAGGATATATTTTCATTAAATATGATTGGCTGGCAAGCCATTCGGGGTGTAGACAGTTTCCACCATGAAGATAGCTGGGAATGGCTCCAGCCACATATCTAAAAGAAAAAAAATACTCGCCGCCATCTTGATACTCCCAAAACAACCATGCCGACCCGTGCGTTGATCGCCAGTTTCCTGGCTGTGAGAAAACATTCCACAGGTAAGTAAGAAAGATTTACTTGGACACCGTTAAAGTTTGTTTGAAAAGGTTTTTTTTTAACTATCTGATTAGCTTAATTCACTTGAGCAAACTTTTGCTTAAGGTTGATGTTCACTGTTCACTCACTGCTTCACCTTTATAGGCTGACGGTTTTTCGCGAAAAAGCAATGTAAATATTTTCCCAAATTTCATCGGTGGATAAGCAAAAAAAAAAAAAAACACATTTTCTGTGAAATTTTTGATGAATTTCATAATACAGAACTTTTCAAATGCGGGAAAACAAGTTTCAATTTTCTGTCTGAAATATGACGTCGCACAGACAACAAAAGATACAACACGTTTAGCATGTATTTTCCCATTACAAGTCCTTATTTCCAAAAATACATCTGATTGACTTAAAATTTAATGTTTTTATAACAAAAAAAATCCTCAGTTTTTTGCTATGTTATGATGATAGTGCTTCATAGCGTATTTTGGGAAAGGTTAACATCACGGAAATTGGCCCCTAGGTAATATGCAAGGTTTCTTGCTAGTCACGGTGTTCTATGTCTTTCCTTTGCACTTAGCCTTTTTTGCCTTACCAAGTCAAATTAAAAATCCTTCATGTTACCAGAACTGAACAAAATGTCAACCTCACACGGCCAGTTTTTATTGTACATGCCAAACTTTGAGAAAAACCCCTGCCATAATCCAACCTATAAATCATGTCCTAAACACATTTTGGGAGTACCAAGATGGTGGCCAACTGGCTTCAACCAATCCACGATGTGTATGTCTTTTTTTTTTTTTTTAAGATCAGTGGCTCCATCCCTCCCGCGACACTGGTGAGGATAATCGGCTCAGAAAATGAGTTGATGATCAATTAAGAACTTGAAATAATAGAAATACAAACAATGTAACTAACGTGCAATCCAATTTACTTGAATACTTATGTCTGTACTCTTTTTTTTTTTCTTTTCTCATACTTAAATGCAGTGTTAATGTTCAAACTGTCCATAATGTTACAGAGGCTTAGGATATATTTATTTCTTTACTTTGGGTGGTACTTTGTGTAAAAGTTTTGACACCCACCGAGCCAGAACGTCGACTTTACAATGCGCCATGAGTACAAAGCAAACGTGACAGCGGCGTTTAAATACATTCGAATCTTCTCGAACGAAAAAAAAAAAGCGTCTGCGCGTCTGTTGTCAAGGAAACGCAAAGAAAGTGACAGAAAAAAGTCAAGAGCACCCACTTCGTACAAATTTCTTTGAACGCCGTGAAGGGAACATCGCACGCTCATTGGCTCGTGCGAGCACACTCGTTTCCGATTGGTCCGTCCATTGGCCCTGGTTCCGCCTCATCTTTCTTTTCAACTATCTTCGTAACAGCTCAGTAGCGAAACAAGCTAACATGTCCGGCGATAAAAACGACATTGAACAAACTTTTTCCTTCCGTCCAATTCCCTCCAGGAAGTTCTCGTTCCTGGAGGAAAAGGAAACCGTCGCTCTGTTGATGAAATGGTAAACCCGGGGGACAAGTACCGCAGCAGTTTGTAAACATACCTCGTTGTGTCGCCATCTTGCGGCTGTTCTACTGCATATCCTCGACTGTTTCCTTCTTCTTTTTCTCCTTCTTCATCTTCTTGCAGGTCCATGCTCGGGAGGCTGTCGGCGCAAACGTTCAGCTTCGACCAGAAGTTTCACTTTTACGACAGCGAGAGGTTTGCTCTGGTGAGACGTGACGTCACTCTCACGGTCAAGTCATTCAATGAACAAAAAAAAAAAAATAACAATAATAACTTTATATGTCGCCTGGGAGACGACAATGGTCGCAACTCAAGGGCCACCTCATTAACTACACCGCTGGACTCAACCATGTACATTTATAAACCTAATGTTGAATACATTTCTTAACATTACCTGTAATCTCATCATTCAGGTTGTATGTAGTTTTAGTATTAACTGGGGTGGGAAAGGTACGATATGGATCGCAGGCTTCATATCAATAATTAAATTATTGCGTGTAATGTGTGATTCATTGATTTTTCCCTTTTCAACTAAAATAAGTTATTTAAAATGTGCGTGGTTATTATTTTATCCATCCACCGAGCCATTTTCTTTTCTTTGCCGCTTATCCTCACGAGGGTCGTGGGGAATGCTGGGGCCGATCCCAGCTGTCAACGGGCAGGAGGCGGGGTTACACCCTGAACTGGTCGCCAGCCAATCGCAGGGCACATCGAGACAAACAGCCGCACTCACAATCACACCTATGGGCAATTTTAGAGTGTCCAATTGATGTTGCATATTTTTGGGACGTGGGAGGAAACCCACACAGGCACGGGGAGAACATGCAAACTCCACACAGGCGGGACCGGAATCGCACCCTGATCCTCAGAACTGTGAAGCCAACGCTTTACCAGCTGAACCACAGTGTCGCTATTATTTTATCATTTATTGTATTGTGAACAATAAATATGTGATTTGTTGATCTTGAATGTTCAGTTGGAAAAAGGGTGCTCACATGTGCAAGCACATTTTCTCAGTTGTTTCAAGAATAAACTCGAGTTATCAGGTTATAAGTCAAATTAGAGGTGGGAAAAGTTTTGACTGGTTTTTATCTTTGTATTTTTTTTTTTTTTTTACACATCACAAAAACCTGGCATTTTAACACGGGTGTGTAGACTTTTTCTGTCCATTGCGTATAAACCGTAATTTCCAGCCGACAAGCCGCGACTTTTTTCACGCCCTTTCAAGCCTGCGGTTTATGCGGTGATGCGGCGCTAGCGTTCGCGCGGTGCCAGCGTTGGCGTTAGCAGCGCTAGCGTTAGCGCACCTGTTTATAAGCCTCGGTACAAACTCTTTCTGTGTACCGAGGCTTATAACCAGGTGCGCTCTGTAGGCCGGGAATTACGGTAGTCGTGCTGTCACACGAGACGGCGCCACACCTGAAATCGAGTGCGCTGTAACTTTTTTTAAAATGGTGGCTTTGATTGAAGGTCTCCTCTGAAATTTGACGTCTTTATTATTCGCAGTGTTTCTTCGCAGACGCCAACGTGCTCTCCGGCGTGAGGACGACGACCCCCTGGAAGCCTCTCAGTACGCACTTGTCACCATCTTATTGTCACTCCGCGGTCGGTTTTAGAGGGGTGACCCGCCGTCTCCTCCGCAGAAAAGCCAGCGGTGTCCGTCGACGTGGAAGCGGTCCCGTGCACCAGGGTCTCCATGGATCTCTTTGACCCCATCTACACTTGCGGCATAGTGGCGCCCTCCGGACACATCGCCAGGTGCTTCCACGACGTCTACCCGGACTACGACAAGCTCCGAGAGGCGAGCCTTTGCTTTGAGTTCCACGTCTTTGTCTGTTTGCCCCCACCCCCGACCAGATGTCCCCGTTTGCTTGCAGATGCTGCAGGATGAGGACTCTGAGAACTACCACATACTGGGGTCTGCCGAGCGAGGGGAGTTCCTGTTCCGCCTCTTCAAGCATGTCTGCCTCGGAGGAGAACTGAATCAGTACGAAGACACCGTCGAGCCTTACGTCGGCGTCACCAAGAAATTGTACAAAGAGGTCATCAGGTACAAAAGGTCGAAGAAGAGAAATAATGGAAAATTAAATCATCTGTTTCCGTGTCCAATATTTGCTAACTTTTAAAAAAGTGCAGAGGTTAAAAAGTGAACTTCTTTTCCTTTCGGCTTGTCCCGTACGGGGTCGGCACAGCGCGTCATCTTTTTCCATCTACATCTACAGACATACATGTCACATAGAACACCAGACACCTTCCGCCAACTGTTCCACCCTGCTTGGACCTGTTTCTTCTCATCCTTACCACACTCTCCATTTCTCTGTATCGTTGACCCCAAGTATTTGAAGTCGTCCACCCTCGCCATCTCTTCTCCCTAGAGCTTCACACCTTCCCCCATTGCCCCTCTCATTCACGCACATATATTCTGTTTTACTTCGGCTAATCTTCATTCCTCTCCTTTCCAGTGCGTGCCTCTATCTTTCTAACTGTTCCCCCTGCTTTTCATTCTAGATCACGATATCATCTGCGAACATCGTAGTCCAAGGGGATTCCAGTCTAACCTCATCTGTCAGCCAGTCTATTACTACCGCAAACAGGAAGGGGCTCAGCGCGGATCCCTGATGCACTCCCACCTCCACCTTAAATTCTTCTGACCCATCTCACCGCTGTTCTGCTGCCCTCATACATGTCCTGTACTATTCTAACATATTTCCCCGCCACACCAGACTTGCGGAGTTCCGCTCTTGGTACTCTGTAGGCTTTCTCTCGGTCTACAAAGACACAATGTCGCTCCTTCTGACCTTCTTTGTACTTTTCCACGAGCATCCTCGAGGCAAATAATGCATCTGTGGTACTTTTTCTAGGCACCTTTCTCGCAAATACTTCTTTCCTGAGTCTAGCCTCCGCTACTCTTTCCCATAACTTCAAGAGGTTAAAACGTTAGCCAGGAAGTTCTTCCATTGCGGGGCATCAGAAGACGTGCGGCTCTCAATCTCTTTGTGTGCGGTCACGAGTCACCAAGTGTCGTTTTTTTTTTTTTTTTTTTTTTTTTTAATCAGCTGCTCCACTTCAGTCGTGTTCGGTCGCGCCGCTCGGTGCTCAAAGATATTCCGCGATACTTCAAAATCACCTCAGCCGTTCATTGTTGCTTTTCCCGCAGTGTTCAAAAGGATCCCGAAACCAAAAAGATTGCCGTCGTCTCCACAGTGCTCAAAGTGTACGTCTACGTAAGTAGCGCTTAACGGTTTTTGACGGATTCAGTTCCCAGTTCGAGTGAGCGGTCACCGATCCGAGGGGCGCTTTGCCTTTTGCCCAAATTCGGCTGCTGGGACGGGCTCCAGCTCGTCGCGACCCGCGGTGCAAAAATGCATGAATGGATTTCGACTGAAACGGTTTTTCCTCCCGTAGGATGAGTCGGGCCAGTGTCACCCCGGGAGACGGGACGAGGAGCAAACCTTTGCCTACCTGATCGTGGACCCCTTCAAACGCCACGTGACGCTACTCAGCCACTCTTACGGAGTTGGAAGCATGTCCCTTTGACAGCGGGAATGGTCTCGTGCAGGAAATCCGCCATCTTGGACCTGCGTAGCGACAAACGTCTGCAACGATCGGAAATTGGATTACAATCCCGTACGTAAAAGAAACGCGTTCATCGTAGTTCACAAAGCGGTTGAGTTCCAGGAGTGGACTCAGAGAGAAGCGGCATCGTTCTGGGGTCAATTTTGACCTTTTCTTTTATTTTATTTTTTTAAAGTAGTGGGAGTGTGTTGCGATTTCAAAGGTTACACATCATCCCTACGGGTTCACACAAGACGGTGGCCTTTCTTTCGAAAGGAAAGGTTAGCGTTGTCCAATTGTCCTTAGTTTCCTTTTCAAATGGTTTCTTATTAGTTCTTTAATCCAAGTAAATTCAAAGTACTTTTACTATTTCAATTATCTCAATGAGTGGGGTGGAATTAATATGTGATTTATTAATTCACAGTGTGTCTGACAGATGGTTTTGTTATGTCATAGAAAAAAAAATCCACCTATGTGAACGAGATTTATTACTGTTTTTTTTTAAATGTTTTTTTTTTTATTGGAACGTGAATTCAACAAATTTGTGGATGAGACTCACGTAAAATATTGGGAGGGGGTGGGGGATAAGAAGAGCTGTGACCACTCATCTAAAAAAAAAAAAAAATGGATAGCGCATACACATCTGGTTGAAACTAATTGTCTGCCATTTTTTTGTCATAAAAACATAAAATTTGAAGTTAATCAGTTAGATATATTTTTGGAAATAAAGACTCGCAATGGGAAAATACATGCTAAACGCATTGTTCATTTGCAGAAAATTTCAACTTGTTTCCTCATTTGAAAATCAAGTTCAATTAGCACTGTTCTGTATCATGAAATTCATCAAAAACTTCAAACTTCAGAAAATATGTTTTCTTGCTTATCCACTGATGAAGTTTGGGAAAATATTTACATCGCTTTTTTTTTTTTTTTGCAAAAAAACAACACAAAACATCGACCTATAAAGGTGAAGCAAAGTGAACAGTTAACAACAACAACAACCGTAAACAAAACTTTGTTCAAGTGATTTTGGCTCATCAGAAAATAATGGAACAAACTTTTAACAGTGTCAAGGTAAATATTTATAACTTAGCTGTGGAGTCTTTTCTCACAGCCACGAAACTGGTGATTAACGCAGTTAATTGCTATCACTGCTAAAGTCGGCATGATTATTTTGGGAGTATCAAGATGGCGGATGGCAACTTAGATTTTGGTGGCCAATGAGCCAGCCAGTCTCTTCAGTGGCTATGACTACTTGCTGGATGCGTTGTACTGTACTGTGTATGATTGTATTCTGCCCTCTACAGGACAAAAGACATGTACACTATCTAAAAACATCTTTCTTAGACATATCCATAAATATGATCGGATTCAAAATGTGTCAAAAGATGTCAAATAAGCTACTACACGGTAGAATTCACCATTACGTTACTTTCACGGAATATAAAAACAGGATGCGTAAACCAATCTCAACATTTCCTGGAACCAGTGGTATTGTGGGAAATGTAGTAATTACCAAAACGAATCATACCACTTTTCTATGAAATTGTAAATACAGGCAATCAAGGTTTTTGTGCTTTAAAGTCAACGCAGGCATATTATTGTGTTTTAAGTCACACAATGAATACCACTAAGAACATTTAAAGACGGTATTAATCGGTGTTTTGGAGGAGGAATAAAAAGTGGCCACCCCTTCCGCGTTCGGCGAATAAAAGCGTCCGGTTGACGGCAGCCCTTTTCCTGTCGGATTACAGCCGAGGCTGCACGCGAAGGGACGGCTCCAGAGCTTCGCAACCCCGAATAAAATAAACAGGCAAGTGTTTGGGATTCGCACGCGATCGCCCCGAAACTTCAAACCGACGCGTACGCAATGCCGGCGACTACGCGACATTTGGACTGGGTTTGGGTGCCACGTGCTCGGCCGACGTGCAAGTTCGCAGCTGTCAAAAACTTGCACGGAGTTTGCGTGTGACGCACAACATCGAGATTGCGAGAACGCAACTCCAATTTGGGCACTAAAAATGGCGATTAGTGGCCGTAAATGTTTAACTTGGATGCATTTTCCTCATTGTAAAATGGGTTTAAAAGTGAAATATTGTTTGTTTTTATGTGCTCTGTTGTTTGGCCGCTGGCCTCTCATTTCAGCTGCCAAAGGTGAGTGTCAGACATCAAGTTTTGTTGCAAATCGCGCTCCAATAATTGTCATAATTGTCCTGCCTGTTCAATTAATTCCAATCTGTCAATTGACTTGCATGAAACGCATCAACCGGTGAAAGTGCTTGTAGGTAAATGGGGAAAGTTGTCCGGTTTTATGTTGACATGTATGCAAACTAATTGGATGCTCAATTAAAAAAAAAGAAGAATCACCTACAAAAGAATGGTAACATTTGTTTTAATGCATATTTATTCTTTTTTTTTTGTACTTGCAGCGTTAAAAGGAGACATTATGCAACACCCCCCTTCCCCCACACAATTTAAAATAGATGCCACAAGTTTTAAAATAATAATAGAATCTGTGCAGCTCTGCTTACCCAACGAATCATGTCAAAGGTGTGGCTACATAGTGAGGAGGGGGGGGGGACGCTATGCAAATTAAGCCCCCTACGGGACATCAGTGTGTCATTTTCCTCTCGATGGGCGGGCTTATTTATATTCTTAATCATATACAGTGACGCCTCTGTTCTCGACCACAATCCGTTCCAGAAAACGGTTCGAGAAGTGATTTTGTTCAAAAACCGAATCGATGTTTCCCATTACAATAAATGGAAAAAGAAATAATGCGTTCCAAACCTAAAAAAAATTGGGATTTTTTTTTAAAGCATTTTTTTTTTTAGCTTTTCCTGATACTGGATAGTAGAAATACATGAATGGTTTAAATGCTTTATATAATAGAATAATTTAATTTAAGAAATATATTTATTTTTTGGGTTAAAATGTAGGCTTTAGTAGTGGAGTATGCTAGTTCTGGGAGTGCACTGCTGTATCTGTAACGACTCAGCCCCCAGCCTTGTAAACGTTTGTTTATATTAACAAAAGTGCAGAATAACTTTAAACAAGCAACTTGCCTTCTTTGGAGCCACGATTGGGGATTAATAATCAATGATAAGAAAAACAACACTCACTACCGGGACACGACTGCGTTATACACAATAACAAATGTGCACTGGTTGCTCCGCCCGTGTTGTCATTTCTGGGTTTTTTGTTGGGGGCGTTCGAATAGACAATAACAAAACACGTCGTGCTTGGGTCAACTGCTTGTGCATGATGTAATTTCCGTTTTTTTCAGGGGTGTTGGAATTCACACAAAGTGCATCGTGGGTCAGCTGGTCTGGCCGCGCGAAATATGTTATTTCCGGGTTTTGTCGGGGCGTTCGAGTACTGATTTTGGTTCGAAAACAGAAGCAAAAAAAAAAAATCTAAATTTTCGTTTGAAAACGGGGACATACAAGAACCGAGGCTTGACTGTACTATATTTATATAGCTATTAAAATGTCTGTTTTCCAGAATGTCTCCTTTTAAAGATGCAATATATGGGATTTTTGTTGTTGTTGTAATTGATGGTTATCTGCTTGTGTGAGGCTAATTGAGCTTTTGCTTTGTTTTAATTGGAGGAAGCATACCGAATTTGTCACAATGGAATCACATCTTTTGTGCTTTTATTCGTATTAATTGTACTTTCAATTGTCTCTCTTAATGGAGAATTGCTGGTGTGTTTTGATTGTATCTTATTGCTTTCTCCTGGAATCCTTTTTAAAAAAACAAACTACAGTGAAACCTCTAAAGTCCAACGAAGTCTGTGGGAAATTTATGCACATAGAAATGAGCATTTTTTTTATTTTATTTTTTTGTCGGACCCTCACAATCATAAAATTAAGCTAACATCGGTACAGGTTGTATAATAAAGCTGAAATGGGGGGAAAAATGCACTTTGTATACAGCAACAAAAAAATGTAAGTTGTGTACTTGCCGATGGCAGTGAATGCAAGGAGAGGATTATTACAAGGTGTAACGTCACAGAAATACTATACACGGGTGTACTCACATAACCGCTGTACAACCACTTAAGTATTTAGGCCACTTTAAGGGCGTTGGAATTTGGAGGTTCTACTGTGATTTTTTTTCAAAACGTGTGGAGTTGAGTCTGTTGAAATTGTAACGTGAGATTGATCCATTAGCTTTATTGGGTGGCCATTTCAAACCAGACTGAGGCACACATTTTGAATATCAAATGAGTCCTTAAATGAAAATGAATGAACAACATTTTGGGGGGAGGGTTAAATAAAGCGTTTGGATCAATTGTCACCCTTCAAGAGCATGTCAGAAACTCTTCAAGGGCAGACTTGCACGAGGCCATTTGAACCACGCTTGAGGCCACTCGACGCAAAGTTCTCGGTACGCGACAACCCGGCCGTTCTTTGTACTACGCGATGGGTCTGACTGTGCTTGTATAAGAAACTATCAGGAGTATGATGTGTGTCACCATTTTCCGCGTACGAGGCTTGTTTTATTATTGCACCAAAATACACAAAAGCTAATTAAGAAGTCCAGGTTTCGGTCTACAACCTCCATTTTGTATTTTTAAAATCGGTAGAGCAGAAGTTGTAGTACTTTTTATTTCAAATTTTTCTCAGTTTAAAACTTTGATCGAAACCTGTCAGTACATATCCTGTATAATTTTTTTCTGAAGTACTTCATTTACATGTACTTATCAATGCATAAGTGAAAAATGAAGATATGACCGCTCAGTGTTTTTTTTTTTTTTCTAACTCTTGTAAAAATGTTGGACGCATTCATAAAGCAGTAAAATTGCCGGATTTGTTTTTCTATGCAATTATAATGAAATTAAGTGCTAATGGTAATGCTATCGTCATTGAAATTTCATGAAAATCCATTGAGAAATAAAAAGTTACATTTTGAAGACCCTAATTAACCACAACTTTTTATCTGTTTTACTAATACCATAATTACCTATATTCCAAATCTTTAAATGGTCATAACCTTTATCAGAGCCATTGAGACCATTTAAGTAATATTTTTAAGGGTTTCTGAAGCTCTTTCCAATGATAGCAGAAATCTTTCAATTCCATGAGTTGGAAATTTTTTGTATCATACCTACAAAGTCTAGTTTGGCTTGTGTGTGTATATCACAATACTTCCTTTACTTCAATTGGTCATTACGTTCCTGTTTATAATTACTGGCACCTTGCACAAGGGAAATTAAAAAATGCTTATTAGAAATGTGGGTTCAGACTCACCCTCTGAATCCCAATTTATGTGTTGACAGGGAGAAATTACTTGCGAATCGCAGTAGAATCTTTACTCTGTGTACGATTTTGAAATAGACATACAGTATCTAACAAAAATCCAATTTTTGTAATATATATATTGAACTGGAAAGAGTACGTTGGGATGTTTTAGCTCCCGCGTCTCCCTAATGGAAGTTTTTGTTTAAACTGTAATTCATGTTGGCTTACGTTAACCAGGCTCCCTTGCCATACTGTGGCTAAACCTATGGTTGGGTTAGTTTTGCCGTCAGGAACAGGCGCCTCCCTGTTAGTTAGCTAGCTGGTTACGTCCACGTCGCTTGTCATCTGCAACGCTTTGTTTAAAAAAAAAAAAAAAAAAAAATTGGGACTCTTACTCAACTTTGTTTGGGTCCTTACCAGCTCTGGTTGCGGAGCTGCTACAAATATCCATGTAGCTCCTCTGGCTACGATGTCGGAAACTTAATGACACGGAGGTCAGCTTCTTAGTGGAGGACTGTAGACTTCTTCGGCATCCCCGCCGAGGTCAGTTGTCCACATTCGCAGAAACTGTTGAGCTGTAAGTCAAAACGCCATTGGCCGTAAACACGGGTGACAAATCTTTGTCGGATTAATGTACTGTCGTATGAGATTCTTAGATTTGTTCTGATTTGAGTCCAAAAAGTCTGATTCACTGATCGACTTTCCACGTCCACTCGACCTAACTTAGGGACGGTTCCTCTGGCGTGTTACCACTGCAGTACACAATCAAAATAAACTACAGTACAACCTTGGTTCTCGACCACAATCCGTTCCTGAAGGCGGTTCAAGAACCGATTTTGTTCGAAAACTGAATCGATATTTCCCACATCTGTGTACAGAGGCTGCGTTACACACAATAACGCGTGTTGTGGATCAGCTGGTCGGGCCGTGCGCATTATGTTATTTCTGGGTGTTGTCGCAGACGTTTGAGTACTGATTTTTGTTCGAAAACGGAAGCAAAAAAAAAATCTCAAGTTTTGTTCAAAAAACAATTTTGTTTGAGAAAGGAGATGTTCAAGAACAGTGTACTACAAATCCAGTGAAGCAAAATGTAAAAAAAACAAATATCCGCATTGCCCGTAATGTACATATTCTGATTAATGTAGTTACATCTCGTTAATAATTGCCGGCCCGTACAATAGAAATAAACAGAACGACTAGAAATAAGTCACATCAGGAGAAATAGTCAGAGTTGACGCCACTTAACAGGTTCTCGTGAGAATGTTTAAACCTTGGCGCGCGCGAATCTCCGGCAAGTCCGCTCCGGTTCGAATGGCCTCGGTTGAGTGCGTCCTGAAATCTGTTGTGTGAAATTAAATGTAGCTGCCGCCTGTCGGTTCTCTTCTCTGTGAGAAGAAGCTTTTCCTCCCCCCCCCTTAAGCGCGATGGATCGGTTGAAGTCTGAACAGCGAGCGCACCCTCAGCCCGCCGCCACTCCGGAAAGGAGCATCATCAGCGGCGACAACCTCCAGTTCGGCAGGATGCGGCGCCACCCCCGCTTATCCCATTCGGAGAACCAGACTTCGGGACCGGAGGAGTACTTGGGGTCCTCGGCGGAGGCCGGCGGATCCCACGGAAGGAGCCC
This sequence comes from Syngnathoides biaculeatus, assembly GCF_019802595.1. NCBI lineage: Eukaryota > Metazoa > Chordata > Actinopteri > Syngnathiformes > Syngnathidae > Syngnathoides > Syngnathoides biaculeatus. The sequence goes on along the minus strand of NC_084652.1, from coordinate 4,911,701 downwards.
CGGCGCCCACGCGGAGATCTTCAAGCCGCGTTCGTTCTCTCCGAGGAGCCCCAGGGGCCACTGGGTCAAGCGCCCCCATCAGGACGCCGCCCAGATCCCCACGGTCAAGTCGTCCGGCACCCCCCACCGGCGCTACGGCGGGGGCCGCTACCGGACCTCGTCCGAGACGGATAAGGGAGGCAGAGGCGGCAGGGAGCCCAAGTCCTGGAGGAAGGGCCTCTCTGAGGGCGACACCAGGTCGGGACGGGACAAGTATCACACACACCAGGAATGGCGGCGACGTGACGCGTAAAACTACGACTGCTTGTCTGCTTCGATGTTGTCATTTGTTTTTCCTCTCCAGTGTGTATCAAAGCTGGACAGAGGGAGTCGAAGCGTTGAAAACTTTTGTGTGGCCATCGTGCTGAGCAGACAAGCCTGCCTGGCTGCACGAGGAATGCGTTGATCCGACACAAGCGGGCCTCTGTTTTGTTTCACTGTGGCACGTTGCTTCAAATTTGTTTCCTCAACAGAATTTGCCATCTCATATTTCTGCTTGTTATGTGCGTGCGACACACTCGCCGGGGAGAATATCTGCATAATGCGATGAGATCAAAATAATATGCCTTTAAGATGAGCGTGTATTTGACATTCTGATGGGGGAGGGGGGGGGGACCTCATATTTGGCTGCCTTTATTATTGTGGATGCAGTTTGTGCTCTGTATCATCCTGAGGTGTTTGTCATATTTTAATATCAAGCAAAATTAGTGAGTATTGAATGTCTGAATGATGCAGTACCCAATCTCCAACCACAATAATGAACATATTTCTCTCTTGAATATCCATCCCCAGGCAGCCTAACTTTTTACACACACATCAGCATTTGTTGTAGTTTATAACTGTTTTATAAACTTTTAAGTTTTCTTGCGCTGGATCTCATTTAGTTGTGCAGATAATAGTACGAAGTGCTTTGTGTGTATTAAAGAATGGTGTCTCGTTTTAACTAGCCCGGCGCCGCGTCTTGCCCAGGTGGTTTCCATCGGCGCAAAATCAGAAGTGTCCATTCTAGTTTGTGTCGTCCTCAGCGCCAACATGAGTGGACTTCAGTGTCTCGCCGCCGAGAAGGTCTGGTTCGACAAGCACCGCTTCGACGAGGCCGAGAGGAAGTTCTACGAGGCGGCCAACGGACACGCCCCCAAGCAGCAACAGGTGGCGCCCTCATTCTCTTTCTTTGGATTTTCCCCCAAAAATATACCATAATTCCTGACCTACAGAGCGCACTTGGTTACACGGCTCCTCACAGAGTACGTTTGTAAAGGAAATACCATTTGGTACATACGAATGCTGCAGCTGTGTAAAAGCCACAAGTGCGCACTTTAAAACCCACGTTCAAACACGAGATATTCACAAAGAAAGACAGTACACAAAATGAGTTTAACGCTAACAGCGTGCTAAAGCTAGTGCTCACGGTAACTGGGACGGTTGAAATAAAACTTACCGGTAAATATGACAGACAGGCCAGTAACACAGCAGCAACATGCTAACACAGCGCTAGTGCTAGGGCTAACAGGGCTGGTTCAAATAAAACTTACCTGGTAAATATCACAGACACGCCAGTAACACAGCAGCAACACGCTAGCACAGTGCTAAAGCTAGCGCTAACCGTGTCAGTTAAAATAAAACTTGCCTGGTAAATATCACAGACACGCCAGTAACAGCAGCAACACGCTAGCACAGTGCTAAAGCTAGCGCTAACACTAACCGTGTCAGTTAAAATAAAACTTACCTGGTAAATATCACTGAGCGGTGCCAGTAGCACAGCAGCAACACGCTAACACTAGCACTTACAGGGCTGGTTCAAATAAAACTTACCGGTTAATATCACTGAGAGGCACCAGTAACACGCGAGCACAGCGCTAAGAGGCCCGGTAAAAGTCACTTCCTCGGTGCATATATTCCACCGGTCTCGTTCTTACTTTTTCCGCTCGAGTGCCCCCTTGCAGCCGATAGAAAAAAATGCACAAACTAGCCGCATCACCGGATAAACACAGGGTTGGAAGCGTGTGTGTGTGGGGGGGGGAGTCTGGGCTTTTTTGCCGGAAATTACGGTGTATATTGGGGAGGGTTTGCGTCTTGGAACACATGGTAAACATGTCTATCATGAGTCAGCCCACAAAAACAGTCTCGCTGGTGGGCATTTTAGGATCATGCGGTCCATTTCCGGGCGGCTTTCAAACTGGCTTAGACATTTTGACTGATTTGCTACCTTTTAAAGATTGTATGCTGACAGATGGAGGGCACTAAATTGGTAATATTGGAAGTTTTTATTTTGTGTGGGAGGGGAAAAAGGCATGAAACATAATTACCGTCATTTCTTTGTTCAAATATGTCATTACTTTGAGCAATTGACAGCCACCTTGACATGGAACCTCCATTAGTTCACTTGAAAATCAAGCCCCCATATCATACGTGCAGTTCGTGTCTTTGAGTGGAGCCACTGTAAAGTCGAGAATCCATGCCTAAAAGGACCCGTCCCATTTCTACCACTGTTAGAACACAGGTGTCAAACTCAAGATCTGGCCGGCTGTATGATTTTATGTGGCCCGCGAAGGCAAATCATGTGTCAACTTCCATGATTTTTGTTCAAATCGGTACTGACATTCCAAATTGTCATATCATAACGGAGTAACTGATTGTGTAGTGGTACACACACACCTGACTTTGATGCGGGCAGTGTGGGATCGATTCCTGCTCACTCAGGGTGCTTATCTGTCCTCTGACTTACTGGCGACCAGTTCAGGGTGTAGGCTGCCTTTCGCCCAAAGCTACCTGGGATAGGCTCCTGCTCTCCCGTGACCCTTGTGAGGACAAGCAGCTTGGATTTGGATGGATAAATCATAATCTTTAGGTATTGCAAGCATTCTCTGTGTTACCAAAGTTTGAGTTTGGGATATTTGTCGTAAAACCTCCACCTCCCCCGCCGCCCTATCATTCGTTGGTTTAAGCCACGGTTATATCATCACTTCAAGCAGCTGTGCGTGTGCTCAATTTAGACGCCTTAGCGAGGTCAGGCGGTTTGAAAGCTGTTCTGCCCCTCCTAGGCTACGCTGGTGCCGTGCCGCAAAATACAGACCGCAGAATCTCGCCTTAGACGTAATTGAAGCTTTGTGATTACAGTGGGGAAAAGCGTCCGTTGCACCAAGCACGTGTGCGGGTCGGCATAGTGCTTTTTTTTTTTTTTTTTTTTTTTGGCGCTATCAGCTTAATATAAAGTCCAGTTAGATAAGGGCAAATCCCAAATGACCGACGCTAAGCGCAAGCCGTGACGCGCTTTATCGATTTTTACTGTCCTTGTGTCCGGTTTATTTAGGTACTCCTTTAATCGCAAATGAGTATCAAAGGGATACACAAGACCCCACTTAAAGACTGACAACATCCCCTCTACCCCGATCGGGCATGGAAAAACTCAAATCTCGAGAAGGGATCACAGATGGACATTTATTACAGAGTATGATGCTGTACAATGGTAAGACGGTGTGACGGTCTGAGCGCTCCCCTCGTGCTGAAAAGTCCCCTTGTAATTGATGCGCATGCGTGACTCACAGGGGAACTCTGGGTACGCAGCAGACGCTTACTGGGAAACCTCCCGGTCTCATAGTTCCCCTTCTTCTATATATAGAGGGAGCTAGCATACGTTATATCCTAACCGTCACCCTAACCATAAAACAAAAGTATACGCATATCTGTACGTTCGCTGTGGTCGTCTTTCTGAGACGACCACAGCGAACATGAACAGTCAGCGACAAGTTGTTGAATGGCACACGTTGAAGCACGGATGGGGATCTTTCAGACTGGCAGGAAGTTTACAAAAGATACGCGCATGCGCATTAAACACAAGGAGACTTTTCAGCACGGGGGAGCGCTCAGACCGGCACAACAGCATCAGAGGTGATTTCAAATGAAGGGACGTGGTCCAACTGTAAAGCAAAACAGGCTCACTTTTTTCTTTTTTTTTTTAAATTGACAACAAAAAAAAAAATTTCCCTCCCCCAGTGGGAACCTTAAACCTTGAGTGACACGAAACAAATTCAGAATTCATATTTGGAATCAGAATTTTTGACTGCACTCTCAATGATTCTGCTACTTGTGATAATTTAGGCCTTGGAGGTCAACCCTGCTGGTGGTTGCCATTTCTTTGAATATGCAAATTAAGATCAATCATTTCCTCAGCGAGGGCTTCCTATTTATTTCTTGGTCTTGTTTCAATGTAACCTTCTCTTCACCTGCGTTTCCGAACGCAGCAGGTGAAAAGCGGCGCATACCAGCAGGTCAAAGGGCGCCCGCAGAAGCGCCAGCACCGCAACGTAAGTCCTGAGTGTGTCAACGCTGCATGGCCGCCGCGCAACATTTCACGTTTGTGTGGAGTTGTCGACGCACGCCGAGAAACTTAATTGTGGTGGATTTGTCCTTTTTGTTTAATTCATCATCCATATAATCTCACTCATAAAATGTCGACTATCCCATCTTTAACATAAGTTCATTCATTTTAGCATTTTTGTGTGTGTGCAGAACACGTAATTTTGTTTATGTAGTCTGAACATGGGCTAATAATTGCATCAGTTTTGATTTAATATTTTTCTGTGGCGTCTATTCGAACAAGAAAAATCCAGTTGTTGTTTTGTGATCTACGAAGATGGTTCAAGTTTTTAAAAAAAAAAATGGAACAAAATAAACAAAACACCAGGCATTCTCCAGATATGCGATGAAAATTAAATGTACATTTCGGTTTAATTCAGAAGTATCCTGCATTATAGTGAATTAATAGATTTAATCCCACGCGAAAGAATAAGATATAGAATTGCACTAATTTAAAAATGTCCATGAGTCATCAGAAATGTAATTGCAATAAGTTTAAGTATTATATTTCCCAGCTAAACTGTAGCCTTTCTTAACCCATGTTCAGATCTATTAAAATTATATTTAATTTTGACTTGCATGATAATGTGAAATTGAATGGGGTGAAGATGCAACAATTTTTTTTTTTTGCAGTCCATTTTGATTTCAAAGAAAAAAAATTGCAGGAATAGTGTAATTCATAATTTTCCATGAGAATTTTCAGTAATATAATTGGAATAATGGATTTTTTTTTTTTTGGGGGGGGGGTGATTTGTTATCCTGTTAATTCACTAATTCGCTTTTTTTAATGCTCCACCATCTTTAGACAAATGTAGTGCTTTGCCGCCGCCTTATGGCAGATAGAAGCAATTATTCATTTACATTTTATTTTTCAGAGGAGTGGGATAAATTATTCATTTTCACTGATTTTCTCATGGATTCTTTTGCCCATTTTTACAATCAAGGTTTCAGTTCTCTAATCTCTGCCAATGAGAAAAATTGTATTGAGTTCATGTTGACATGCATGTTAATGAAATACAATCTCATTATTTTGTAAATCCTAACGTGCTTGCCTTCATTTAAATATCCACCCGTTTCTTCTTTTGTCGCCCCTGCGCAGTCGTCCTCGCATTCGGGAGAGCAGGAGATGGTTGCCCGGATGAAGACCCTGGAAGTGGAGAACAAAACGTTGCACAAAGGTGGCCCGCGTTTGAGTTTTCTGCGGCGTGACTGGAGGCTAACTGCGGTCTTGTTTTGTCAGTGGTGGGCGACATGAGGGCCGCGCTGCAGAAGCTGGAGGCCAGAGTGGCTCAGCTGGAGAAGACCCCTAAGACCCCTGTGCCCGCAGCTACCCCTGCAGTCAAGGTAGATGACGACGGCGACGCCATCTTACCTGTTGGGTGTCTTCTTAATCTTTTGTCCTTCGCTAGGCTGCTCCTGTCCAAGCTGCTCCCGCCAAACAGGTGGAGGAAAATGGCGACGACGACGACGACGTGGACTTGTTCGGCAGCGACGACGACGACGATGAGGCGGCCCGTCTTAAGCAAGAGCGCGTGGAAGCGTACGCCGCCAAGAAGGCCAAAAAGCCCACCGTGATCGCCAAGTCGTCGATCTTGTTGGACGTCAAACCCGTGAGTCGCACGTCGTTCCGTGACCGTTACTCGACTCCTATCGTGAATCGCCTTTCCCCACTGAAATGAATGAAAATGTCAGCAATCTGGGCGAGCCCCACAAAAAATGCAGAAATAACATGAAGGGAACGCACTGTCCAGAACTGGTTTTGCAAATTTTTGTTGCTTGAATTCAATGAACATTGCGCTGCTCCTCGTGTGTGTACTGTGGCCATGTAAAATACATAATGCAGATTTCACCACGAAACATAAAGATCGTCGTAACTAAGATGCAAAATTTGTTGTTGCAGTTTGTGCTATTATCAATTTAACCACTGCGATATCTGCTTTTAAGTCATTTGGATAATTTTTATATATATATTTTTTTAGAAGGGGTTTTTCATGAATAGTGTATACAATAGGTAGTGTAATATGAACCCTATTTTGACAATGTGATGTTAAATCCTCTCATTTAATAGTGTTTTGAGAAGATTTTTATCGACAATAACTCATTTTCAGGGGCGCTGCCGTTTTTGCGAGTCACAAGACCTACGTGCAAGGATGTGATGTGTTATGTGCCGCAAAAAAAGGCTAAATTAAATGGGACACCATTTATGCCCAGCGCCGATTTCTTGGATTTATCCTCATCTGATGAAGAAATAGCAGTATCGGTTGATCGGGAAGATGGAGGAATACTTTCATACAGATTTGAACCTGTGGCTGTAATTGTTCAATATTTGGATGGCTCATCAGATGGGAATGACGCAGAGTCTGACAAGCGAGCTCCGGCGGCGGCCGCGAGTCGAGGTTCCAGGCGATGGAGGCCGTTAGCCCCCAGAACCATCCGAATATTCAACATTAATTACAGCCACAGGTTCAAATCTGTATGGAAGTATTCCTCCATGTTCCCGATCAACCGCTACTGCTATTTCTTCATCAGATGAGGATAAATACAAGAAATCAGCGCTGGGCATAAGAGGCCCCGTCGCTCAGTGGTTAGAGCATAAATGGTATCCCATGTAATCGAGCCTTTGTTGCGGCACGGTGCATGGCGCCGCCCCTGAAAATTCGTAATTGTCGATAAAAATCTTCTCAAAACACTATTAAATGAGGATTTAACATCACATTGTCAAAATAGAGTACATTTTACATGACCTATTGGATACATTAATGCAAACCACTGGAGTTTTCCTTTAAACAATTTTTTTAAATCTCAGTGGCAAAAAAAAAAGCTTGAAGCAAGCACATCTGGCCTTTATTTAACATAACGTTTAAGAACGATTGGCTCTCTGCCCCCCGCCCGTCTTCGCATCCTCCCAGTGGGACGACGAGACAGACATGACCAAGCTGGAGGAGTGCGTGCGCTCGGTGCAGATGGACGGCCTCCTGTGGGGCGCGTCCAAGCTGGTGCCGGTGGGCTACGGCATCAAGAAGCTGCAGATCAACTGTGTGGTGGAAGATGACAAAGTGGGCACTGACATCCTGGAGGAGGAGATCACCAAGTTTGAGGACTTTGTGAGTCGACAAATTATACCATTTGTATTTTGGATTCTTTTTGATTTTTACTCTCGCTCGTTGCAGGTCCAGAGTGTCGACGTCGCCGCCTTCAATAAGATCTAAACAAAGCCCTGCTGTTTGATGGTTCATTAAAATTAAAAAAAACTCAACTTCTGCTTTGGCTCTTTCATCCAAACACGCTCTGGCCACAGCATTGGGTACACCTGCACTATGAGAGCCAATTCAAAATAAATCAAATATTAGCACTATCACAGATTTATGGAAGTATTTTTGGGAAATAATTCATATATTGCAGTTTCTTTCAACCCCACTTGCTTGATGAAGTCGGATCAAAAACTTTTTTAAATGTCAAAAAATACATTTTACTATATAGCCGCACTCAAAACCGGTCATGTGAATTTTTTTTCAATATATTTTCATCCAGCTTTATCTTTCATGCAAGTGTACCTAATGAAGTGAGCAGCAACTACCTTTCCAATTACAGGGAACACAACTTCAGAGTAGACCCCAATCCCACCCAAAATCCCGGAAACACGGGCTGACTGAAGGTGGCCTGGACACTGTAAAGCGGAAACATGCGGTCAGAAATGTTGTAGAAGGACAAAACCCCGGCCCGGTAGTCCAGATAGACTCCGATCCTCTTGGCGCACGGCGCAGCCGCGTCGGCGCTCCGTTTGTCGTGGCGGAAGGTGCACGCGGCGTTGGAGCAGTCCAGGCTCCAAGACTTGGCGTTGTGGCCCAGCTTGCTGTCGCTGCCGCCGCCGCTCCGGCTCATGCTGCGGTAGCAAACGCCGACGGAGGCCCCGCCTTTGCCGGCCCACGCCACCTCCCAGTAGCAGCGACCCGCCATGCCGGCACGACACAGTACCTGGGCCCACTTGCTGAAGCGCTCCGGGTGATCCGGGTACGGCTGGGCCTCGGGGCGCGTGGTCGCCGCCCGGTGGTCTTCGGACAAACTCAGGTAACGGTTGGCCGTGTTGGGGTCCAGCGTCAAGTCTTGGTAATCTGCACATAGCAAATCAGTTTCTAATTCCATTGACAGCTTTTGAAAGTGGAAAAATTTTACTCACAGTGTAAAAAATCCTCTCTTGTCTTCGGGTCAGACTCGTACAGAATGTGAGCATCTATTGCAACTAGGAGAGGAGAACAGGAAAAAGAAAATTAGACATTCATCCATTTTTGACACGACATTATTTGCCTTCGTTCGGCCCGCAAGCAAGCTGGACTTTGAACCAGAGACGAGATCCCATCATGGTTTGGGTGCCATCTCATTGCAGGCCACATACCTGGAGTGTAAAGACCAGCGCTCACATTCAACTCAGCGCCTCTTTATGCCACATCTTAACTTTTGCTGGAATACGTCATCGGGTCAAGGAGATGAAAAGGTGGTTGTGGTCCAATTGGATATTATTTTTAAAAGTCTAGTGAGAAACTTAAGCGCCTTTGCATGTAAACGTGGCCACTAAATATTGCCGCCATCGACATTTGCGACTTCTGTAAAGTTGGTCAGAAGTTTCAATCATTCATCCATCCATTTTCTTTGCCGCTTATCCTCACAAGGGTCACGGAGAGTGCTGGAGCCTATCCCAGCTGTCAACAGGCAGGAGGCGAGGTACACCCTGAACTGGTTGCCAGAGATAGAGACAAACAGCCGCATGCACAGTCACACCTAGGGGCAATTTAGAGCACCCAATTCATGTTGCATGTTTTTGGGATGTGGGAGGAAACCGGAGAAAACCCACACAGGCTCGGAGAGAACATGCAAACTCCACACAGGTGGGACCGGGATCGAACCCGGGACCTCGGGACTGTGAGGCCAACACTTTACCAGCTCATCCACCGTGCCGCCTGGTCAGAAGTCACTAATGCAAAAGATTAAGATCCAGGCACCGTTCTCAAACTGTTTTAGAATTAAAGCAAAAAGCGAGAATCCAAAGAGGCCCTTACTTAGTCTTCAAGAACAAAAAAATGCATGTTTTTAAAATATTGGAGAAAATTCATGCAAGTGTGGGGAAATGTGTGCCAAATCTGCCCAAGAGAGCCCGAGCCAAGATTCAAGCTCACCACTATCCCACCACGCTACTACTTTTGCTTTTACAAATTTAAATAAAAATCAAATCCAGATTTTGTGCCAATTTATTGACATGTTAGTATTAAACAAAATGATCTCAAGAGTAAATAAAATGCTGCATAAACATCAAAAGGATTCTTGCTTCTTGAATCCAATCCCGTCATGTCGCTTTGATGACAACTTTATTTCCGTACCTTTGGTCTTTTCATTTGGCATGCTGGTTTCCTTCAGTGAAATCACTGCAAACGGAGAGGAGGAAAACGTTATTTATCGCATATTACTGTGAAGTGAGTCTTTATGTTTTCATTTGCGGTACTTGCCTTTATCGGAGATCCTGTCAAATTCCCTCTGGAGGTTCTGGTCCAGATCCACCCTCAGCTCCGCCAGCCCTTCTCGCATTCTTTTGTACATAAAGTACGGGAGCGTGTCCGTCTCGGGAATTTGCACCGACTTGGACGGGAAACGAAGCGATCTGCACCTCTGGAATTAAAAATGATGATTATTTTTTTTTTAAATCAGAGAAAAGGCCTGGCTGATAAAATACAATCTTGTGATTTGACTGAATGAAAAAAAGACTGGAAAAATACCCGGGGGTCTTTTTTTTTTTTCCTATGCAATTTAAAAAGACGGAATTCTATCTACAAATAAAAAAAATCATGTCTGAAAATGAAAATCTGATTTTCTTTTTCCCCTTTATAGAAAATGCAATGACTTTTTGGTTTTTGGCTCCTTGGATTTTCTTTATTCCTCCAGTTTAGCCCTCGCCTTAACTTGGAGTAACATTTACAGAGATGATCATAAGTTTTTTTGGACAGATATGAAAAGAAGTGGCGCCTTTTGGGGGGGGGGGGGGGGGGAGTCTCTTTCAGCAACATGATTCATTATAAATGAACATTTGAAAAGTTCAAAAATACAAAATGAGCCAAAAAGCATAGCTCGCCTGGTTCACATGCACTTTTAAAAAATGACATTGAGGTCCTTGGACGTGCAATTTCTTTCCCAACCTCTTTTTTCGGGAATTCTTCTATAAGCATCCTGCACAGCAGTCAACGAATCAACATGTAATTTTTTTTCCTACTATCGTATTCCTAATTTAGTACTTTTTCACACAGCAATCTATTCTGAATTTGCTATGTTCCATTTTTGAATAAAGGGATGGAAATTAAAACTTTTTTTCCAATCAGTCCAGTCCAAAAATAATGGACTGATCATTCAATTACTAAAATAAGTTAGTTGCAGCCTCCGTGTTTTTAGTAAAAATACCTAAAGTTGCTAGTTGACAGCTGGGATAGGCTCCAGCACCCCCGCAACCCTTGTGAGGATAAGCGGCAGAGAAAATCTCCCCGTGCCTGCGTGGGTTTCCTCCGGGCACTCCGGTTTACTCCCACATTGCAAAAACATGCACCATTAATTGGACACTCTAAATTGCCCCTAGATGTGATTGTGACTGTCTCTATGTACCCTGTGATTGGCCAGCAACCAGTTCAGGGTGTAACCCCGCCTCCTGCCCGTTGACAGCTGGAATAGGTTCCTGCACTCCCTGCGACCCTTGTGAGGATAAGCGGCAAAGAAAATGGATGGATGGAAGTTAGTTGCGGCCTTAAATTCCATTCATCTGTGTTTTTAAGTAAAAACCCCTGAAGTTGCTAGTTGACAGATGGGATAGGCTCCAGCACTCCCCGCGACCCTTGTGAGGATAAGCGACTAAGAAAATGGATGGACGGAAGTTGCCTAACATAGTGAACAAATCTAAATGTTAGCAACACTAACTGCTTTTGTGAAGTAGGTCCTGCGGCCTTGTTGTTAGTGTAAGCAATGCACATCAGCAAGGATGCACTTTGAACTGCGGTGCCGAATTAATCCCGAAAACGGATTCACGGCCAGTCCGACCTCACAATCGGTAAACTTGTAGAGTCCGCCTGCCGCCACGCACCTGAAGAAAGTGGAGGTGGTCGTCGCTCCGGCAGAGCTTGTCCAGCTCGGCCTCGCTCCTTCGCACTTCCGCCGTCTCCCGGTCCAGCTTGTCCTGCAGCTGCTGGGTCTGCGCCAGGGCCGCCCGCTCGCGCCCTCGGATGGCCTCCTTCACTTCGCACCGCTGCTTCTCGATGGCGCGGAGCAGTTTGGAGAACACCCGGTCGCTCTCCTCCTCCGCTGCCTCGGTGGCGTGCTAATAAAAAAAATGAAAAAAAAAAAAAAAAAAAAAAAAAAACGTGACAGGAATTCGTTGAACGTACGGTGGAGTTACGACCCTTGCGCCAGACAGCCAGAGATGGTATTGATTAAATAGCATACATTTTAACACCCATGCTAATGCTAACACGCAAACACTCGCTAGGTGACTGCGTCACGCATCAAAAATCTGCCTGTCCAGGCATCGTCACCGAAATCACCTGAGTGGTCATATTGCCGGTCAAGCAAAACATTGTTCAATGCTAAGTCGGTTGGAGACGACACGAAAATATGTCTCCCAGAGTTTTGTCCGATACCGTTAAACATTTAGAAGGTGATAATAAACGAAGGTACGTGGAAAAACGAGAGACACTTGGCATACACGACCTGTATTTAATGCCGAAGTCGATGTTTTCGCCGATAAGAAATTGGACTTAACCTGCTTCCGCTTGTCTTGGACAACTGGATCTACACAAGAATCTGGTGAGTAAGTCGTCGAGATTTACATGGAAAAGTTTGAAAGCCTAGAAAGGTCTGGACGCGTACAAATACTTCGTTGCTGGATCTGATCTCAACGGGGTGACGGCTGGTGAACGCAGAAGCGTGTTCAGCTACACCTTAACTTTTGCCGAAATTTTCAGCTCGCATTCAATACAAATACCAATATTTAAATAAATGATCCTAGTTTTACACAAACTCGCATTTATTAACTATGAGTGGGGAAAAAAAAAAAAAAGAGAGGACAAGCGAGTCGGCTCCTTCGTAGCGTTCCCCAAGAAGTATTTATAATGCCAAGTTGGCTCATTTGAGAACAATGCGTTAAAAAAAAATAAAAAATAAGACCGCCAACGTACACGGAAGCGTGTCGCGGCCACACGTTAAACTTCGGTAAATCTCTCCGGGACTGATTTTTTTTTTTTTTTAAATATGCATTGTTCTCAAATGAGTCCAATGTGTATTTAAAAAAAGAAAATAAACCACTGGGATAGGCTTCAGCCCCAGTACGAGGAAGCGTGTTGGGGTCACACGTTAACCTATGTCGACATCACTGTGTCCGATGGTTTATTTTCTTCAAAGTTCTTTAAAATATTGATACGGACACACACTCACTTTGATGTATTTGACCACATAGTGAAGTTCCTTCTCCACTTCCTTAATGTTCTGCGCGCACTTCAAAGACGCTTCTTGGAGTTTTTTCTGCAAAAACAAATATCACACAAAGTTTTTAGTCCCTCCGGCATCTAGAAATGAACTCGAATGATGAACTTGCCAAACTGGCGCAAATCTTTCAAACAATAAAGAAAAAGGAAACCTGCTGCGCCGCCCGTTCGTTCCCCGGCCGCACGACGTCGTGGTTCTTGTGGCCGTCGATGCAGTGCGAGCACAAGATGTGATGGTCGGTCCGGCAGTACCGCTTCAGCGGCTTTTGGTGTTGTGGACACAGCGTCTCCCCAACAGCGCCGGACTGTGATCATAAAAATATATTCCAAAAATAAAATAAAATGTACGTACTCGGTTTCAGTTGGCCCTCTTAATTTTTCATTTTCAAGTTTTCAAATGGAATCGTCAATAGATATTTTTAACAATATTGTAAAACGAGTTTGAAAGGATACTGCAGTATTTTGAGATTGTAGTGACACGGTTTCAATAATTATACTCTGTTAGGGCTGTATCCATAATTCACAACTTCTAGCTATTTGTGTTCAGCGTTATTAAAAATATTTGGTTGATAAAACAGCTAAAGGTGAATACTGATGGAAGACAAAATGGCTCCTTTTCCAGATAATTACAGGGAAAATACATCTTACATTTCCGAAGTTTTTTCGAATGTATTTTACAGAGTTTTATTTTATGGTAGTTGGGTTTTTTTTCTTTTTTTAAACAAACACACCCGACAAGCAACCGTACGTGCCACAAAGCTTTTGTAAATCTGAAAATAAATCTCAATAGAGTGTTTTCGAGTCGACGATGAATTTGTTTTGACGTAAAATAAAGTGAATGTGCAGATGTGAAATGTAGTTTATGATTTTAAACACTGTACGTACCTCGCTCGACGAGCATTTAACCACTGTTTATTTTCGTCAGTTTGTTTTTATATGTTAATAAAAGATAAACGAGCGTTTCTTTACCACGTGACATTCAATCTCTTATTAGCGTGGTTCATAATTTGGTGAAACTTCATCGCTTGTGTGGCTACCTTGGGAGCCGCGACCCCGCCGCGTCCCCGCCCACGGAGTCGCTCCTCGGCCGGCTTCTCTCGGACTCCGCTCCGGACGAACTTCTCCACCAGCTCGCCCAGGACCGTGTTCCGATTGAGCAGCGGTCTCGGCTTGAACTCCTGGCGGCACTGCGGGCAGCTGTACTGGGCCTTCTGCGGATTGCCTCTGCCCCAGTAGTCCTCGATGCAACTCAAGCAGTAGCTGTGGCCGCACGGGATGGTCACCGGGTCCCGCAGAACCTCCAGACACACCGAGCAGGTGAATTGATCCTGTTCGATGGAAATCGTGGAAGTCGTCGCCGACGCCGCCGGGACGCCTGACGCCATTTTGCTCCCGTGAGGCACAAAAGTGGGTGAGTGGGCGTGGCTTACAGGTGCGTAGCTAAAGATTGCACCTGCTGCAGCGGGAAGCTGTGACGTCAAAAATGCGTTGGTGGAACTTGGAATCGCCACAATGACGTAGAATAAAAGTCCGCCATGTTGGTATTGCCCATTTTCAAATTGGAGTACGCACTGATCTTAAAAAAAAAAAAAAAATGGATAGCGCATACACATCGAGCGGTATGTCTATTAGTCGTAGCTCGTTGGCCGCCATCTTGGTACTCCAAAAACGTGTGCAGGACGTGGTTTACTGGTGGGATTACGGTGGGGTTTTTCCTCAAAAGTCTGGCATGTAGAAGTAAAACTGGTCGTGTGAGCTTGACATTTTTTCAGTTCTGGTAACATGAGTGATTTTTGGTAAGCCAAAAAACGCTAAGTGCAAAGGAAAGACATAGAACACCGTGACTACCGAGAAACCTTGTATATTACCTTGGGCCCAATTTCTGTGACACGTTAAGTTTTTGCCAAAATACACTGTGAAGCACTATCAACATAACATAGCAAAAAAAATTGCTCATTTTTTGTCATAAAAATGTAAAATTTCAAGTCAGTCTGTTAGTTTTATTTTTGGAAATAAGGACTCGCAATGGGAAAATAAGATGCTAAACGCATTGTTCATTTGTTGTCTCTGCGACGTCCTATTTCAGACAGAAAATTGAAACTTGTTTCCTCGCATTTGAAAATCAAATTCCATTTGCAGAGTTGCGTATTATGAAATTCATCAAAACAATTCACAGAAAATGTGTTTTCTTGATTACTAACTGATGAAGTTTGGGAAAATATTGACATCGCTTCTTCGCGAAAAACTGTCCGCCTATAAAGGTGAAGCAGAGAGTGAACAGTGAACAACAACAACAACCGTAAACAAAACTCTGTTCAAGTGAATGAAGCTCATCAGAAAAAAAAAAAAAAAACTCTTTACAAAAAAAAAAAAAACTTTAACAATGTCAAAGTAAATCTTTCTAATTTACCTGTGGAATGTTTTGTCACAGCCACGAAACTGCCGATTAACGAAGTAAATCGCTGTCGCTGGACAGGTCAGTATGGTTGTTTTGGGACTGTCAAGATGGCAGATGGTGACCTCAGTTTTGGTTGCCAATGAGCCAGTCAGGTTTTTAAATCAGTGGTTATGACAAGGGGAGGCGTGGGAATACAGTATGAAGACTTTTTGAAAATGTCCCTCAACCGCAATATAAAAACATCACTTGATCAAACCCAAAATATTAGTTAGCGGGGTTCCTGTGAATACCACAATAACTAGAGAACTGGAGTGGCTGTATTGTGCAATTCCAAAGAGGCCCAGAGATCTTCGTGGATACCTGTTAGCTTTACTTTTTTGACAAATTTTTGTGAAATGAACACTTTAGCAGTGCCAAAAAGGTTGCAGAGTGACAAAACGCAAGAGAAAACACAGTGATAAATTTGTCTCTAGTTACACTACAGGAAAGCCATTAATTTTTCATTGTTTTCGTACTGAACCCAACGTGAACTCAAGCATGGCCTCGAATTATACACTGAACTGTGATTTTTGTGACCTTTAATCATTACCCAGCTGGACAGGCCTGCGTTGACCTGTATTATATTAATATTGCGATCAGCATTTCACCAATTACTATCGAATTATGATGGGACAATTGCACATTTTTGCAGACTTCACTCCCTGTCTTCCCTTCTCTGCGTGATGACTGTATTGCGACGCTGATATCAAATATTCATACTGACGCATTCGATCGGACGTATTTTGTAAACACCGTGGTTGTCATGCTATTTTTTTTTCTGTTGCAAAATTAATTTCTCACTGCTTCTTTGAAATCGGTACATTGTGAACCCGAGGGCCACTTTATTAGGTCACCAGGCACAATCCAATGAGATACTGCAATATTTTGCACACAATACACTGATTATGTGATAACCAATATATGATGATACATGATTGTTTTACCATCACAGATGTACACTGTATTTCTACATTTACCCCAGCTTTGGACAGTATTCATATTTGATATCAGTGTATTGACACTAATAAAAATGGATCGTGATGGTAAAATGTTAGCACATTATATCTTTACCTGTTTGGGGACACTGTAAACGATATTCACAAATCTTTTTTTTTTTTAATGGCGGTATGACACTAACCAAAATAATATATCACTTGTGTATGAATAAGCTTGATAAAAAAGAAACATAAAATTCATATTTTCGTAAAGAGTAAGACCAAACTGAGTTCCAAGTCAGTTCTGCATCCACAATTATACTCGTTTCAGTCCTGTAATGATTACAGTACCTAAGAAGTCAGATAAAAGTGTATCGTTTTTCACACTGTAAAAGGTTTTGTATGCGTTTGCGTGCGTATAAGAGTGCCTCGACCCTTCTGGTCGACTTAGAACTCTGAAGCTAGTGACAACAAATAGTTCCCAGGTTTGTAACCCAAGAAGAAGAAAAACAGTACAGTTGAGAGGTATGTTAAAATGGGAAAATGGGAAAATACTGCAGCTGCATGATCAAAGTCCAAAGTTTTGCACGTGAAATGAATAATACGTGAATGAGCGTCCACGTTGGAGGAAGTTCTATTTCTTTCTGGGGTGACTGCGGCGTTGAAGGTGTCTTTGTCTTGAGCCTGAAGACAGTTTGGGGCCTGCAACACAATAATCATAATAATAATTCATAAATACTTTTATCAGAGATGAGAAGACACACTCGTACACAAAAGGCCTCTGAAATTCTTCAAATTTAGTCATTGCTCTTAATAAATAATTGTTGCTAATTATAACTATAAAAAATTATATATATATATATAATAAATTGTAAATAATATATATATCATAACAATAAATGTATAACTATAAATAACTAATAATTGCTAATTGTTCTAGAGCACGGGTGGCAAACTCGTTTTTTCGCAGGCCACGTCTCAGAGGGCCGTTATGAGTCAAATCATAAAAATATTTCATCGCGTCATCATATTTACACATGAAATTTATGAACTAATTGGGGATTAAAAAATCGAAGGTAAAGCGTTTTTCAACTATTGCTGATGTTAGTTAACACAAAAATGATTAAAATGCCTTATCTATGATATGACAATTTTAAATCTTGGTACAGATTACAAGAAGAATCATGATACTTGACATTATTTGTATTTGCGGGCCACATAAAATCATGTGGCAGGCCGGATGTGGCCCCCGGGCCTTGAGTTTGACACCTGTGTTCGAGAGGTTGGCAAAATTGGCTTTCTTAATAAAACAATGATTAAATTAGTTAAATCATTTCACTGGTCACGGCTGAAAAATCTGCAAGAAAAGCCTAAAAATACTTCAATTGCAGTTTTATTTTTTTAGATACTTTGGATTATGTGCTGAAAGTACAAATAAATAATATATAAAATATACACAAACATCTTAATTTAAAAAAAAAGTCTTAAAAGCTCACCAATTTTAAATTGTAAAAAATAGTATAATACAGATATTTATAAAATAAATAGTTATGAAAAAAAAATTAAAATGTTCAATACTCTCTCTCCCTCTCTCTATATATATTTTTTTTGTATTTTTTTTTAATATGAAGAAGTAAAAATACATTCACGTAAATATGTAGTTTACCAAAGTGGGAGGGTCCTGGTAAAGTTTTTAAAACAACAAAATCGAATGAAAATGTTTTTTTTCCCCTAAAATAGTTGGCACATTTCTGGATCCATTTTTTTTAAATACACATGCTGCATACTCAGATAAAAATATAGATTTTTTTTTTTCCCTGTATTCCTTGTTTTTTTTAACCCCTTTTGAAATTGTTTCAAATGGACATTTATTGGACCGATCTCGAGAGTAGAGCAGTTACCAACCAAAAGGCGAGTAGACAAACGTGGGCACAAAAGATCCCGGGCTCAGGAAAGGGTTGAGGGGGCTGACGGGGTTTGCGTCCAGGCCGGTTGAGGGGAGGCCTTCATATCCACATACACACACATAGAGAGGGGGATGGGGGGAGATATAGAACCTGCATTAGTGCGTCAGTGCATTAACGATGACTCAGCAAATTGTGCAAGCAAACAACCAAGCCGACTAAGGCGTTTTCTACTTGTGCTCAAAGCGGCAAGCACACGAATGATGTTTATTTGCTTCAGATGATCGAGAGGGGAAGTTTATATACAGCTTTAACATTGATTTGAAATGCCTGATTGTTAATGACTGTAGTACAAAAAAAAAAAGAAACTCGAATGTGAAAACCAGGACATTGAAATTGTTTAGGCGGCACGGTGGTTCGGATGGAAAGCGTTGGCCTCACAGTTCTGAGGTCCCGGGTTTGATCCCGGCCCTGCCTGTGTGGAGTTTGCATGTTCTCCCCGTGCCTACGTGGGTTTCTGCCGGGCACTCCGGTTTGTTCCCACATCCCAAAAACATGCAACATTGATTGGACACTCTAAATTGCCCCTAGGTGTGATTGTGAGTTTGATTGGCTGTCTGTCTCTATGTGCCCTGCGATTGGCTGGCAACCAGTTCAGGGTGTACCCCGCCTCCTGCCCGTTGACAGCTGGGATAGGCTTCGGCACTCCCTGCGACCCTTGTGAGGATAAGCGGCTAAGAAAATGGATGGATGAAATTGTTTAACAGTGACATGTATCATCCGCACTGTATGTTTTTATAGTATGTCAAATATTCTTTTCAATGCCAAAACCTAATTGCAGCCTTACATAAAATTTACCCACTTAAAAAAAAAAAAATGTCCATCCAACCATTTTCTATTCCAATAATTCGAGTTACCCGTGAGCTGGAGCAAGACAAGAATTAAACTGCTTCTCCACTAGGTGGCAGTAGTACACGTAATCTGGGTACCCCACCTTTGCCATTTGGACATTAATCATATTTTTGTGTACAACTTGACAGACCAAAATTCCACTGAGACGAGATCATCATCTTTTGCGATTTTTGTGTGGCGGTGTGCCGTGAGGTTTTCCAAACATGCAGCGCCTTTACACATTTGGGGTTGGGAAACACTTTTTGTCGTCTCGGCGACTCACCCGTCTCCTCCATTTGAACGGCGGGCTGGAGGTCGTCCACGGCTGCGGTCACGTTGGTGTGGACGGGCGGGTCAGGGGGTGCGGCGATCGCCACTTCTCTCACTGGTGGAACATGAAGTAATCAAAGCCTGTCACGGGCCTGAATGTTTATTTCCGGAAATTTTCAAGAAGAAAAAAAATTATATATCAGCAACCATTTTTGTTTGTCGGTGAAAGGGCGGAGCAAGAGCAAATGCGGTGTTTTGATTGGTCAACAGAGAACAATCACCAACCTAACGCTAGCGCCGTTCCTGTGCTAATGATAGTGCCGCCACGCTAACAGGGCCGGTTAAAAAAAAAACATACTGGTAAAAATCACTGAGACACGGCAGTAACACGCTAGTGCAGCGGTAATAAGGCCAGACCGGTAAAAGTCACTTCCTCAGCACATATATTCCACCGGTCTCACTTTTACCTTTTCCGCTCGAGTGCCCCCTTGTGGCCGATAGAAAAAAAAGCACAAATTTGCCGCATAAACAGCAGGGTTGAAAGCGTGTGAAAAAAGTCACGGCTTATAGGCCGGAAACTTTGGTAACTTATTTGGTTGTGCAGGTTATATGTCACAAAATGGGGGAACGCTTTTGAAAAACAGCCATTTGAGTAGGGGTGTGTAGATTTTATATACCCACTGTGTTAACATTAATCTTCCCATTATCAGTCTAGCCAACTATCATTTATTGAAAGTGTAAAGCAAAAAAACAAAAACAAAAAAAAAGATGCACCTTTCTCATAGATGCTGACGAATCCTCCCTGGCAGACCTCTTGCAGCAGCGCTTTAAAATCGCACACGGCTTTCGTCACAGGGTCAAAGGTCAAGCCGGGCTCCACGGAGACGGCGGGCGGAGCCGACGTCACGGGCGGAAGCGCGTCCAGCGCCTGGCACCTCTGTCACAACACAAGAACCGAGTTGGAACGACACAAAGAACAAGAAAAACGTGCGTTTTCTGGCTGAATATCAAATTTGCGGGCGATTTGGCCAGCGTTGACTCCGTTGGGTAGCGGCAGACAGCTGCAAGAACCACAAATTATGGATTTTCTTTCCAATCGCGATTCATACGCTAGCATCTGTGCCTCAATCTGAGCCAGGAAAATCCTCCGCGGCTCACCTGGAGGAAGTGCAGGTTGTCGTCGGCGAGGGCCAGCCGGTCCAGCTCGGCCTCCCGCTTCTTCTGCTCGCCGATCTCCTTCTGGAGCTTCTCCAGCAGCTCCTTGGCGTGATTGTCCACCGACTCCTGCTGGGCCTTGATCAGCTCGCGCACCTCGAAGCGCTTCAGCTCCACGCAGCGGAGGAGGTCGGCGAAGACGCTGTCGCTCGTCTCCGCCGCCAGCCGGGCTGACCGCTATCGGGGGGAGGAGGAGGACGAGGTGAGGCGAGATGTGAAAAGATCAAATCATCTGCGACTTACATTGATGGAGAAGATGGCTTGTCTCAGCTCCTGAGCTTCCTTCTCTCGCTGCTTGATGCTCCGCTGAGAGCTCAGCTTCATCTCACTGAGCTGCCTCTGGTGAACCAGAGGGGAAATTTTTCATCCAGTTGTACTTTACGACGTAAAACGAAGACTATTACTCTATTCCGGTAAACATGCGACATTAGTTGGACACTCTAAATTGCCCCAAGGTCTGATTGCGAGCGCGGCTGTTTGTCTCTATGTGCCCTGTGATTGGTTGGCAACCAGTTCAGGATGTCCCCCGCATCCTGTCCGTTGACAGCTGGGACAGGCTCCGGCACTCCCTGCGACCCTCTTGAGGATAAGTGGCAAAGAAAATGGATGGATGGATAGTATAGCGTTGATTATCCCCTCAATTAATATTTGGGACTTTTGAGTGTGTACGATTTTAAAAGGCCACGCAAACCTGGTATGGCGAGTGAATCGGGCGTACGAACGAGAGCGTACTGTCAGCTGTTAACCGCCTAATTTGTGCGCCTTGACTCGTGAGCTGCAGTCATCTTCAGATCGAGCATGAACATGCTAGTTGCATGTTTTTTTGCTTTTTCAATAAAGCTAGGGAAATATCACCAGCAGCTTTACCACTTTTGGGACGATCACAGTTGGTCAACAGTGCTTATATTCATTTATTTATTTTTTTGCTTGCACAAGTATTTGTACTTCTACTTGTGATGTGAGGAGTGTGATTTAATTTCACACTCGATGGGTGGGCAGCCACCCAAGCACACCCGCCGTTTGGCTGCACGCCACTGCATCGTTATTAATGTCTTCTGGTAGAAAGATGAGTTATTACCTGCTGCTGTTGTATTTCCACCTCCGCCAGGACCGTGTCGTGTCCCTTGTGTTCGTCGGTCAGACACATGGAGCAGATGCAGCGCTTGTCCGTGCGGCAGTAGACCTCCAGCAGCTTGTGGTGACACGGGCACACGCTCTCCTGGAGCCTCTTGGAGGCCGACACCAGCTTGTGCTTCTTGAACACGTCCGAGTCGTGGTGCGGCCGGACGTGGATCTCGCAGTAGGACGCCAGGCACACCAGGCACGAGTTGACCGCCTTGTTCTTCCTCCCGGGGCACACGTCGCACTCCACGTCGTCGGCCTGGGCCAGGCTTTGTTGTTGTTGTTGCGGTTGCCCCACTCCGACGCCGCCCGGGACCTCCAACAACCCGCTCCGCTTGAATCGATCCACCACGTCGGCGAGCAAGGTGCTTCGGGCCAGGGCCGGTCTCGGGTTGAAGCTCTTTCGGCACTGGGGGCACATGAACACCCCGAGGTAGTCGTCCTGGTCCCAGTAGTTGCGGATGCAGTCCGAGCAGTAGCTGTGGCCGCACGGGATGGTCACGGGCTCCCGCAGGACGTCCAGACACACCGAGCAGGTGAACTGGTCCTTGTCCAGGACCAACCCGGCCTGAGCCATGTCGTCCCTGAAGAGAAAAAGCCGCAAACGACGCGGTTGGGACGAAGAAAAAAGACACAAGGCTCTTTCTTGCTGTCAAGATGGTTTGTTTACAGGAAGTTGCGTCAAGGGGTGGGGCCAACTTCCGGAAGTAGACAATTTTCACCCATGTCAACTTCATTAAATCTTGTACATTTACCCTAATAAAAGACGTAGAACGTTTCCAAAAAATAAATAAATGAATAAATATTTCGTGTGAAACATCGAGAGAAAAACAAAAACGCGTCGTTTTGAGGAAGTTACGCCAGGGGGCGGGACCAGCGCCGGAAGCGGACGAGCCTTTTAATTTTGACAAAAAAATAAGGAAAACGTGCTCATTTTGAAAATGTCAAACATTGATATGCGGCACATTGGAAGAGTGATTGGAGCGTCTACGTCACAGTTCTGAGGGTTCAACCCCGTCCCTGCCTGTGTGGAGTTTGCATGTTTTGCGTGGGTTTCCTCCCACATCCTAAAAACATGCATCAATTGGAGACGCTAAATTGCCCGTAGGTGTGTTCGTGAGCGCAAATGGTTGTTTCGTTTCTATGTGCCCTACGATTGGCCGGCAACCGGTTCAGGGTGTCACCCCGCCGCCTGCCTGAAGATAGCTGCTGCTCGGCTCCAGCATTCCTGCCACCCCGGTGAGGACAAGCAGCTCAAGATAATGGATGGATAAACACCGACATTAGGACGTCATGGGATGAACTAACTAGTAAAAGTATCAGATATTAATACAAGAAAATACAATGCAATTATGATTTTGATGAAAAAAAGTAATTGTAAGTTTATTACACCACACAACCTTTGTTGTGGTGAGTTTGTCTTGAGGTCGAAACTAAAACATCTTAAAATAATCAATACCTCAAGACAGCGTCAATCAAAACTCAAGGAGACTCAAGGACTGGAGTGCAATTTTATTTGAGAATACTATTATTCATACTTTACAACCATTCCATGAATAACTTAAAAAGGAACCTAAAAAGCAACGCAAGACTCACCAACACTCAATCAGCGCGGAAACAACAAATAACATTCATACCTCCCCCTCGACGCTGATAATTAAAATACAAACATCGTTTTGGTCTGAAGATGAAGTGCAAAGTATTAAAAATATTTCTTATTCTTTACGTATTGTCTTCCAAAGTTGCCTGCAACATTACACGAACGGCTTTTTATACGAAGTTGACGACGTAGCTTCGAGCCATCCTTAAATTAACAAAAAACAGCAGATGATCCCTTTAGGTCATAGTAACACATTAAAATTGATTTTTGTGCATTTTTTTTACTCCTTTTTGCAACAAATAATGCACAACTAAATATTGAGAGTCACAAACATTCTCCCGTTTCAACCACGCACGGATCTCTGTGGGAGATCGAGTACGAACGTATCACTCTGTTTCCCCATCATATCTCCGTCGTACATCATATACATAAAAATAAATTAATAGATGGCAGAAACGAGGCCAGCGGAACATCATCGGGACCCCCCCCCGGTGGCGGCCCTCTCCTACTGTGTTTGGTACTGTACTGCTACTGCCAATCACTCGGCCTTCTTCTCCTCCAGTCTGCTCTCGGCCCTCAGGGCTTGGCTGTTGGCTGAAATGAAATTAATCCAGTGCTTCACGTCGTCGCCCAGCTGAGGACATTCGATCTGGTGACGTGCAAAAAAAAAAACCCAAAACAGGTCTTTAGCAAAAATAAACAACCACACCAGAGCACTCAAGTATAGTCAACCTACATAAACAAACATGCACAACACACCTTACATAAAAGTCGCACCACGCCGTTGCTGTGTCAATTTTTTTTTTACTATAGTTCTGAGGACTCGGGTTCAATCCCGGCCCCGCCTGTGTGGAGTTTGCATGTTCTCCCCCCTGCCTGTGTGGGTTCTCTCCGGGGACTCTTTTTTTCCTCCCGCATCCCAAAAACATGCAACGTTAATTGGATGCTCTAAATTGTCCATAGGTGTGGCTCTTGTCTGTCTCTATGTGCCCTGCGATTGGCTGGCAACTAGTTCAGGGTGTGCCCCGCCTCCTGCCCGTTTACACCTGGGATAGGCTCCAGAATTCCCCGCGACCCTAATCAGGATAAGCGGCTAACAAAATGAACAGATATTTTAATATCTATATGTTTTTCCAAACAAATGTCAGGGGTATTATTTCTTTTAATATGTTTGTATGTTCAGTGGTTTTGCATTTTTTGTAGAACTTTTGCCAGATGTGATTTCCTAATTTATGTATTTTTCATGAAGGCGCTTGTACTATTTTCTTGAGTTTTACCTGGTATTTTTCCAACTTATATTTTTCTTGCGCTGGTCCATTTATTTTTTTCCCCCTCAATATTTTTGTCATTTTTTTTACCCTAATTTGAGAAATTTTCATCTATTTTTGTTTTTAAATCTAGTATTTTTTTCATTTTGCTGTCATTGTATTTTGTCTATTGTTATACCTGTAAGTGACATATTTAGTGAGATCATTTGTCTTCAATAGGGCGGCAAGGTAACTCCGCTGGTAAAGCGTTGGCCTCACAGTTCTGAGGTCTCGGGTTCAATCCCGGACCCGCCTGTGTGGAGTTTGCATGTTCTCCCCGTGCCTGCGTGCGTTTTCCCCCGGGCACTCCGCTTTCCTCCATCCCCAAAACACGCAACATCAATTTGACACCCTAAAATTGCCCCAAGGTGTGACTGCGAGTGCGGCCGTTTGTCTGTAAGTGCCCTGTGATTGGCCGACAACCAGTTCAGGGTGTACCCCCGCATCCTGCCCCTTGACAGCTGGGATAGGCTCCAGCGCTCCCCGTGAGGATAAACGGCAAAGAAAAATGGATGGATGGATACTATCACAAGCGCAAAATTTGCCCTAAATTAAGGACTATGTTCATCAGTCAAGAGTTTGCGTGTGGCACGCGTGTTTTCTGCTGGCGTCACTGACCTTCTTTTTGCAGACATACTCAATAATCTTTTCCGGGCTGCTGTGCACCACGTTCTGCCTGCAGAGCAACACGGCCGACACGAAGCCGTCCTTCTTGGACAAGAACCGCTGCTCCAAGTAGAAGGCCTTGTCATCCCAGCCCAGCACCCTGGTGCAGATCTCGAACGCCTCGCCGAACGCCAAGGAACGGCGGTAGCGGATGGTGGAGGCCCCCACCACCATCTTGGCCCCCATCCTGCACAGGGCCATGAAGAGCCCGTTGCGCATGTAGTGGTGGAAGCGAGCAAAGTCACACTCCCGCAGGTAGCGAGAGTTGTTCATGTGGCCCTTGTAGTCCACGTCGTGGGGGAGAACCACGCCGTCCACCCGTTGCTCCGCCAGCACGTCCTTTATCCTAGGCTGGAACAGGGTTTGGATAAACACTTGCACCGCCCGCAGGAAGTACCACACGTCCACGGTGCAGAAGAGCACCAGGAGCCCTCCCAGCACCAACAGTAACATGTCTCTGCAATAACAAGACAACAATAACATGAGGGGGGGGGGGGGGGGGGACAAAACTATGCAGAAAATACAAACATTTGTGGCCAAAGTAGAAGAAAATGTTTTGCAAAAACTGTGGAAGACACAAAAATCATTGGAAATACTACAATGAAGAAAGATAAAATACTGCGGGGGGAATGCAACCACATTATTTGGGGGAAAATGTGGAAAAAAAATTAAAAAGATGAGAACTAAAAAAAATAAAAGTGCTCAGATATTGACAAAAAATCCTCAAAAACAAGTCCCAAAATAATGAAGGCAAAAAGACCAAATTATTTAGCAAAAGGTAAATCATGCCATTTTAGCTTAAAAATACACTAATAAACTCTCACTGTGTTCGAAAAAAATTATACTTGGACAAAAAAAAAAAAAATCTAGAAAGTAAAAAATATTGTAACCAACGTATTAGGTTAAAAACAGATAAAAATTGATGAATCAAAATAAAAAATAAAATTTCCACCAAAGATGCAAAAACGAAATATATTTGAAAAAAATTCACAAACAGTAGATGCAAAATATATATCAAACACATACATTTTCAGGATTTATTTATACGCATTACATAATCTTAAAAAAAAAAAATCGAATTGAAGTTTCCAGAAACGCCTACAGACACTGCACTCCAGCTAACACCCAGAATTTGTCATGGATGTATTACTTCATATTTAAACCAAAAGCATAAAGAATTATAAACGTTAATAAACCCGCCGGAACAACGTTGAAGCCCTTTCACGTCAACCTTGGGCCAGCGTCGGCCACGGCCCACCAGCACCGGATGCGCTGGCTACGGCTGGCTAGTCAACTAGCATCCCACCCGGCCCCGACCTTCCTCCTAACCCGAAATTAGCACAACCAAAAGCCACAAGAAACGTCCACAACTTCATCTTTTACATTCAAAGCGATTGATCGAGATTAATGGCGTCACAAGACCCACCGTGTGTTGCAAAATGAAACGCTAACATCGGATGCGACGCGCTGGGAGGTGACCAGAAGCCGGTGGTGCAACCAATGGCTTCCGGGTATGTGACGTCACTTCAATGACATGTAGGGATAAAAACACGATTTCCGGTGGTCTGCGAATTTAAATTAAGCGAGCACTTCTCACAGGAATTGTTTGCTTTCTGCATTTAATGAAAATTGGTTGGAACTGATCGGCGGGTCATTTTCAGTCGGAGACGAACGTTAGCTCTGCCGGCGACTTCCTCATTCTGCACCAATCACACACCACTCACACGCCATGTCGCTTTTACGGACTCCGGAAATTCAAATACCATATAGCTATTTTTTTTTTTTTTTACTTATTCACGTTCCATTTTAATCATAGCCTCGATCAAAATGTAAAAGTCGGTGCAGCAATTACTTTGGAACTTTAATTTGAAAGTTAACTCACTTTCCAGTTTCTTCAACGACGTTCTTCTCTCCGATAGTGCCCGTCGCAAGTGAACAATTCCTCAAATTCGACGACGTCATCGAATTGGCGACTTTTGGGGCCAGCCAAAATTTGCTCGTCTGCAACAGAACGTATTACCGCGACAATGATGTACTTCGATGTACTAACGCCCTCCAAAGACAAAAGCAAGAATATGAAATCCTGCAAAATTTGCCACCTCCCACTTTGTGATAACACAGCGCGGCCGGAAGTCACGTGCGAAAGTGATAAGCCAGTCAAGTGAAGTCGACCACTAAAATTCCAGCCTATTTGGAAATGTGTATTTCTTCCCCCCTCCCTTGCTGTTCTGAGGTCCTACGGATGGTGACAGTTTGATCACAAAACAGACCATTTCCAACAATTTTTAATAGAAAAAAAAAAGTTAATTTACGTACCAAACACAATCTTAATGCGATGTGGGATATTAATGACTGTCTGTGCATAGTGTTGACGCTTTGCCACCATCTTGTGGCATCGATACGTACTTAGAACAACCGTCAATTATTCCCAAGTTCATCACCATGAATGAAAACGTCCGTGCTTAGTCGTCTTTCTCCACGAGGCCGCTCTCTGCTCTGAGGTTCTGACTGCTGGCTGAGATGAACTTGATCCAGTGCTGGAGGTCCTCTGGAAATTCCGGAGGTTCCACCTGCACGGACCCAATCCCCAAGTGAAAGGTTCGCTGTCATGAAATGCATGATTTTTAGTATGTTATTAATGGGGAAAAAAAAGGCAGCCGGAATGGACCCATCCGTTTTTTTCCCCCCAGCGCAAAACACGATTTTGATGTATACGACTTTTTCTAACTCCCACCATGAAAATCCTCCCGAGGGATTTGTTTGTCGAGAAGAAGCAGGAAGTGACATACAGGGTAGTAGTGCACTCAAGCGGTCTCGTATGTTTATACTAGTTGTTTACCTGCTGGAAGGTAGCTTGTTGTTCCTTCGAGTTAGCCAAAATGCCGGCTCGTTGTATCGCTCGGGAGGATGGATTCATTTTTCACATTTTTCACAACGACCTGGTTCGTTGTGAAAAATGGAAAGAACGAGAGCTTTGTGGATTCCAAATGACAGGTAGGGGTGGTGATGTGTGTGTGTGTGTGGGGGGGGGGCGTAATCCGTAAATCGGGAGCTAGATGTGTTGATGTGCCACCCTGCCCGAGTGCCGCCGGGGTGGCTCATCTTCGTCGCGGAGGTGGATCAGACGGGCAGGCAGTTTGGGCGCGGTGTCGTCGTCGCTCACAGGCGGCGTTGTTTATCACCGCTGCGGAGGTATATCGGATGGGGAGGTGCTTTGGCTGCGTGCGGGTTGGCGGTGATCCGCATATCATCTAAATATGGCTTGGAACGATAGGGTAATATTGCTCCGGTCACTTCACGCGGTTGTGAGATGTTCTCTTCTTCGAAAAGAGCTTCCGTGTCGGAAGGGGCGTGTTCGTCTCCCAACAACGACAACGACGACGGTGGCGCAGCGTGCTTTCAATAGCGAATGTCCCGCCCGGTGTGATGTCACGGACAGAAGATGCAGCCAATATGGCGACCACTTGAATGTCGAACGAGACTTCCGCAACTTTGCGCATGGATGACGGGCTCTCAGCTCATATTTATTTTTTCGTATAGGCATTGAAGTGAATAATGTTATCTGTATTTTTCATTACAACATCTATTTTAGAATGTTTAGGCAGGAGACTTGACCTCTAAAGCCATCTCAGCGATCCGCGATCCTGATGTGGACTTACCTTCCGCTTGCACAGATACTGCACGATGCCGTCCGGGCTGCTGCGTATGACGGTCTGCTTGCAGTACATGACGGCGCACACCAGCCCGTGCTTGGTCGACACGAACCTCTGCTCCAGGAAGAAGGCTTTGTCGTCCCACGTCACCACCCGACTCCGCAGCTCGTACGGCTCGCCGACGCGAAGCGGCCTGCGGTAGCGGATGGTGGTGGCCCCCACCACCATGGAGGCGCCGAGGGCCCGCAGCGCCTTGAACACACCGTTGCGCACGTACAGCGAGAAGCGGGCGAAGTCGCACTCGCGCAGGTAACGCGCGTTGTTCATGTGACACATGTCCATGTCGCGCGGAGCCACCCGGCCGACGGCGACCTGCTCGGCCGTCAGGTCCCGCACGGGAGGCTGCAGCCGGGCGCGGACCACCGCGGCCGCGGCCCGCGCAAAGTACCACACGTCCAGGCTGGAGAAGAGAGCCAGCAGGAAGCCGAGCAGCACCACGAGCCACATCTCTCTGGAAATCAAAGCGGGGCCCGTGTGACGTCGGCCAACCACGAAGAAAATTGACATTTTGGCAAAGGTCAGCGTAATCAAATTTAACCGTTCCTCGAAGTAAGATTGGTTCACATTTGCCACTCTGATAACTCATAATTAAAAAAAGATATCCCACACGTAACAGAATTGACAGTTGCCTCAATTGGTATTAACCTCATAATAATTCACATTTTTTAATTTGATTACCATTTTTATACAAGTAAATGTAGTTGATGAATGTTACATATTTCAAGACAATCTTAACATATCCTTTTTTTTGGTTGTAATTTACATTTTGTTTTAAATTTCACCCTTGCACGTATTTCTCCTGTCAATTCATTGGAAAGGTCATGATTCTAATACTGGATGATGATAGCTGGGATTGGCTCCAGTGCTCCCGTCACACTTGTGAGGATAAGCGGATTGGAAAAATGGATGGATGGGTGTTTGTTTACGCAGATTCTTAGTTATCCAGCTCATGGTAAGCACACGGGTTGAATCCACTGATCAAGACTGGATAGCACATACACATCGAGGAGTATGTCAATTGGTTGAAGCCAGTTGGCCGCCATCTTGGTACTCCCAAACCGTGTGGAGGACATTATTTACAGGTTGGATTATGGCGGGGTATTTCCATCAAAGTTTGGCACGTAGAATTAAAATTGGTCATGTGACCTTGACATTTTTTTCAGTTCTGGTAACATGATGGATTTTTGGTAAACCAAAAAAGGCTCAGTGCAGAGGAAAGCCACCATATAACACTGACTACCAAGAAAGCTTGCATATCAGCTCGGGCCCAAATTCCGTGACATGTTAACTTTTCCCAAAATACGCTGAAAACCACTTTCATCATAACAGCAAAAAAAACCTGAGCATTTTTTTGTCATAAAAACATTACATTTTAAGTCAATCAGTTGGATATATTTTTGGAAAAAAGGACCCGCAATGAGAAAATACATGCTAAACGCATTGTTCATGTTCAGAAAATTTAACTTGTTACCTCGTATTTGAAAATCAAATTCAATTAGTAGGGTTCTGTATTATGAAACTCATCAAGAATTTCACATAAAATGTGTTTTCTTGCTTATCCAAGTTTGGGAAAATATTGACATCGCTTTTTTGCAAAAAACTGTCTGCGTATAAAGGTGAAGCAGAGAGTGAATAGTCAACAACAACCGTAAACAAAACTTTGTTCAAGTGAATTAATCTCACCAGAAAGTAAAAAAAAAAAAAAAAAAAAAAAAAATCAACAGTGTCAAAGTAAATCTAATTTACTTGTGGAATGTTTTCTCAGAGCAACGAAACTGGCGATTAACGCACAGGTCGGCATGATTGTTTTGGGAGTAACAAGATGGCGGATGGCGGCTTTAGTTTAGTGCCCAATTTTTTTTTTTTTTTTTTTTTTTTTAGCTCAGTGGTTGAATAGAGAAAAGTCATCAACCTTCTACCAAAACTAGTCAAATAATACAAATAACTTGGGCAACTATATAATTTAAGGGTTCCAAAGCCAACAGGCATTGAGGAAGTTGCTCATTTTGACAAAATTCTTTTTTTGAAATTTAACAATGAGGCTGAATTGGAAGGGGCTGTGCTCTAAAGATGGTCCATTCCCGTCAAACGGATTAGCGTGTTTTTTTTAATCGAATAAAAAAAAATGTATTCTAGCTTCTGTGTGTTCAACATCGATACCAGGAGTTGCCAGCGAAATAGTTTTGTTTAAGGTGTTAAATCTCAGCAATGAGGTCTCTCGTCTCGTTTCTCATCTTTAGGATAACATTGGTGGAATACCTGAACGATGACTTATCGAAAGTAAGAAAAAAAAAAACTGGTCTTGCAAGAGGAGCAAGTTGTGGGGTGATCCCGGCACACGGAACCTGTTTGAAAATGATTGTTGCAACATGATCATCATCTTGAGTGGTTGTCGACCTGGCATGACCACGTTCGCATAGCAGGGAAGCGACCGCACTCCCACGTTTGCGGGTCAAGTCTTTTGAAATGCGAATTCTTTACTACTTAAAACAAATCTCTTACACCGCAATCAAACAACCACACAGGCAATAAAACAATGACAACTTTTTGACATTTTACTAGAATACCAAAAAGGTCGCTAGCTTCGTGGCCAACCGGCGACATAAAGAGTGGACAACAAACTGAAAGGGTTTGATGGTGAAAAGTGAAAACTCACCCAGTCGTCGTTGGTGCGGCGGTACCTAGAAAGTCATATTGTATTTATTCTTTTTTTTTTTTTTTTAAGAGTAAATCCAACGCGTGTATTTGTTCAAACTGACAACGTACTTGTTACAAGAATAACTTTACCTTGTCTACTTGTTGAAACTAGTTCCGAGGCAACCTTTCAAGAAAATGCCGATAAGAAAAGGCCGTTCTTGCTTAATGTCGAATAAATTAGCTAAGAAACGGCAGCATCATAAATAAATTTAGCATTGTGGTGAGCGCTTTGGGTGTTAATTTCGGATTATTTTGCACATTTATCGTTTAAGGACTATTTATTTTTATTCTGGACTTCACTTCCGGCCTTGCCAAACGGAAGTTACGACACACCGTGGCGACAGCGGTGATTGGTTAATCAGTGGTGAAACTCAATGACGTTTAGTAAAAAACAAGCCTGAGCACAGACGCCTTTCACGTGGTAATTCGGTTTCAACTTCCGGTCAGGGAAAAACACTGAATAAGTTATAGCTTTTTTTTTTTTTTTGGTTCAATATCGTTAATTCCTGTTGCGTTGTTAGCTGTCAAAACCGTGCAGGTGGTCGCAAAGAAGTAACTATTCACCGGTAAGTGTGTTTCAGTTTCACCTTTGTAATTATTTTTACTATGAATGTGGAAAATATATCATTACAATATTATGAAGGTCTCCACCTATCATATGTATGTGTCAATGTATCTTTTAAACCTTCCTGGGCATGCTGCAAAGGTTTAGATTATATTCATGTCCCTAGGGATCCTAAACATCCCAAGTACTGTATAGATTTATCGCATCGTTTTCCATAACAAAGTGTATTGTTTACCATGCTTTTTGACCTGACCAGAAGTTAGAGCCTGTCGACCATGGCGGAACCAAAGTTGGATGCAGAGTGCGCAGTCTAGTTTTTATTCTACGTCATTCGTGAAAACAATGAAATAAAAAGAAATCCTGAATAAATAAAGGAAAATGTATCAGCATCCATCATGCGTGGCCTTAGAACTTCAAATTCCCGATGAAAGCGGTGTGTGCTTTGGGTCACTGTGCATTCGGGAACAAAGCAGGGGTGCTACGTTGTGATACTAATAATTTACACATCAAATATACAATGTTATATTTAGCCGTCTCCAAGAAATCCATAGAGCATTTTCATTCTGTCAATTGACTTTCTGTTGGCGCACTAGTGCGGCTCCAACTACCGGAGATGAATTCCTTGTTTTGTTTTTGACATACAGCACTTGGCAAATAAAGATCAATACCCATTATGATACATTTCCTTTTTAATCCAAGCTGGCAGAGATTTGTTGCCGGGAAAAAAAGTGGAGTGGAGTCGGAGTATTATTTCCTAGCGTGACGCTAAGATTCATGTCGAACAACTTAGTGCGCGTGAATCTAGTCCCGGACGACTTTATGTCCTTAAGTGCCTTGAACCCAACAGACGCTGGGCCAAACGTCCAGTTGAGAAACCGTGGTACGCAACAGATGAGCTATAACTGCAACTGATGGACTCCTCATGAGGACGTGCCAAAAACTTGTTTTACATTTAACCTGTCCATAATTCCCACTTCCTACCCGGGTTGCAGATACTGCGGGGGGAAGAAGGGTGAGCTATCTGCGGTCGTGAGGAGCCCCCAGAGGAAATCTGAGTTATCGTCCTCTGCGCGCGAAAGTTCCGTCGCCGCCGGATCGCTCGCGGCGGTTTTCAGGCGGACCTTTCTGTGTCGAGACGCTGACGGGGCGCTTTTGTGCTGGTGAGAAGTCCTTGAGGTGGTCTCCGAGGCGTCGATGGGCTTTAGGGGGCCGTGGAAGTTGAAGTGTGGCGGGGTGGAGGGGGGGTGTGGCCTTCGGAGGGAGGTAGAAGTTAATGTGTATAAGGTTTTGTCAGAGTTCTTTTGTCCGGTCGACAGCCTGCGATCGATGATGGCAAGAAGAGACACAAATTGACAAAACTGAAGCAGCTTGAAATAGAGAAAAAGTGATCACAGCTTCGGGTTTCTGATCAAATGAAAATAACCCCGGTAACGTGCCTGGCGGCTTACCTGAACGTCTGTCTCGCACTTTTCTCCCCAACACGCGAGGGAGGCGTGCAGTAGAGCTCTAAGTCTTTTTGAATAGCCCCTCTTAGCTCTTTTAAGTCTAAAAAAAGTAGTTAAAACAATAGAGAAACAGAAAACTATG
Source organism: Syngnathoides biaculeatus (assembly GCF_019802595.1). Taxonomy (NCBI): domain Eukaryota; kingdom Metazoa; phylum Chordata; class Actinopteri; order Syngnathiformes; family Syngnathidae; genus Syngnathoides; species Syngnathoides biaculeatus. The sequence continues at coordinate 4,877,890 of NC_084652.1, read as the reverse complement.
CCAATTATATCAACAATATTACAGCACTGTACCTGAGACTCAAACGCAGTCAATTGCGTCACTGTGCCGCTAGATGGCAGCATTAGCTCTGCCAGCGCTTACCTGCAAGGGTCGGCTCGCTGTTGGCTGCCTGATCCTGACTCCTGCACTGCTTTTTGATCAATTCCTGCAAAGCATGAAACACAAATGGAGTCCATACTCGATGATATATTAACTACGCGAATAACTTAAAAAGGTCTGTGAGCGCTGAAGACATTTGCATTGGACGGGCTAAAAATAAACTCAGAGGGTGGAGAGGAATTTATGCGTGGAACTGCTAAACGCTGAAACAGAAGTTTTCCGTCATAGTTTGCCCTCAGAAATTCATATCCAGAGAAAAATGACAAGCAGCGTGTGTTTGTGTGTAGTGGTGGTGGTGGGGGAATCTATTCGCAAGTGGATCATAAAAGTGTATTTCTTCCAAACGAAGCCAAGCATTCTCACAACCCAGACAACATGTTTTTATTTTTTTGTCTTTTCCCTTTGGGACTACAACTACGGCAACATCTGGCCTCAATAAGTCATAACCCTGACAAGTATGACAGCAGCGTTACAGACGTGCGTTGCCCCTACCTGGGTTGGGGGGGGGGGGGGTTGCAACGCGCACAGATGCCGCGAAGTGAGGCCCTGCATGCGTTTAAGCGGCACATATCCAGTGAAGAAAATAAGTATTTGAACACCTTGCTATATTGCAAGTTGTCCCACTTAGAAATCATGGAGGGATGTGAAATTTTCATCATAGGTGCATGTCCACTGTGAGAGGTAAAATCCAGAAATCACAATGTATGATTATTTTTAACGATTTATTTGTGTGATACAGCTGCAAATAAGTATTTGAACACCTGTCTATCAGCTAGAATTCTGACCCTCAACAACCTGTTTGTTCGCCTCCACTCCATGTATGATCCTGAATCAGATGCACCTACAGTATGTGAGGTAGTTAGTTGCATAAAGACACCTGTCCACCCTATACAATCAGTAAGACTCAAACTTGTAACGTGGCAAAGACCAAAGAGCTGTCCAAAGACACCAGAGACAAAATTGTACAACTCCACACGGCTGGAAAGGGTTACGGAGAAATTGCCGAGAAGCTTGGTGGAAAAAGGTCCACTGTTGGAGCAGTCATTAGAAAATGGAAGAAGCTAAACATGACGGTCAAGCTCAATTGGAGTGGAGACCCATGCAAGATATCACCTCGTGGGGTCTCAATGATCCTTGGAAAGGTGAGGAATCAGACCAGGACTACATGACAGGACTTGGTCAATGGCCTGAGAAGAGCTGGGACCACCGTTTCCAAGGTGACTGTTAGTAATGGCACGGAAGGTTCCCCTGCTTAAACCAGCAAACCTCAAGGCCCGTCTTAAGTTTGCCAATGACCAGTTGGATGATACAGAGGAGTCATGGGAGAAGGTTTTGTGGTCGGATGAGACCAAAATGGAGCTTTTTGGTCATAATTCCACTAACCGCGTTTGGAGGAAGACGAATGATGAGTTCCACCCCAAGAACACCGTCCCTACTGTGAAGCATGGGGGTGGTAGGATCATGGTTTGGGGGATGTTTTTCTGCACATGGGACAGGATGATTGCACTGTATTAAGGAGAGGATGACGGCAGCCATGTATTGTGAGATTTTGGGGAACAACCTCTTTCCCTCAGTCAGAACATTGAAGATGGGTCATGGCTGGGTCTTTGACCCAAAGTACACGGCCAGGAAAACCAAGGAGTGGCTCCGTGAGAAGCATATCAAGGTTCTGGTGTGTGCTAGCCAATCTCCAGACCTAAACCCAATAGAAAATCTTTGGAGGGAGCTGAAACTCCGTGTTTCTCAGCGACAGCTCAGAAACCTGTCTGATCTAGAGAAGATCTGTGTGCAGGAGTGGGCCAAAATCCCTCCTGCAGTGTGTGCAAACCTGGTGAACAACTGCAGGAAATGTTTGACCTCTGTAATGGCAAATCAACATTGGTTTTCTCAGGTGTTCAAATACTCATTTGCAGCTATATCACACAAATAAATCCTTCAAAAGTCATACATTGTGATTTCTGGATTTGTCTTTTTAGATGATCTCTCTCACAGTGGACATGCACCTACGATGAAAATTTCAGACCCCTCCATGATTTCTAAGTTGGATAACTTGCAATATAACAGGGTGTTCAAATACTTATTTTCTTCACTGTACGTACATGGAAGTGTATGGGGGAAAAAAAAGCGGGATTAGAATAGGTTTCACAGTCACTGGAATCCGCGCAGGTTTCAAACAGCTCCCATTGAAAAAAAAAAATATGATCTGGTTATCAATACGTAGTTGAAGGCTTGAGGGATTAAAACAAAAGAGGATTAAAGAATAATTCACAACTCCATCCTGTCTTACCTGTGTGTGCTTAACTTGTGCTTTCAGTGCAGCACATTCTTCGCTCAGGATAGACCTGAAAATGATTACAGTGGTAGGTGAGGAGGTCGCCAGTTGGCTGGAGATGTCACAAAGCTAGCTAGTTAGGGTACAAAAGTACTGCATGTCAGATAAGTAGTGACAGTGGTCAGGATCTAGCTAGTGAGATTTAGGCAAGTCTGCATGTGTTGGACATCATTTTAGTGCCCGAGTGAGAATAATTGATGTTTAAACCATAAATATGATCCTGAAACACTGTAATAGCACAGAAGCGCTTACAAACATCTTAAAACACAAGTGTGACCTTAAGAATGCAGTAAAAGCAGAGTAAGTAGTTCACAGTTCCACACAGACATGCACAATGTACTGTGTAGTACCTGTACGTACACGTCAACATTTCTAATGATGGCGTACCGCGGCGGTGCAGTGTGGTTGTAAAACAATAAATATTTTGACAGAACAGCAAAGCACAGGCATTACATCGAAAGTGCCGACGCTCCGTGGGGGGGCCTTTTGTGCTGTCAGGAAAGTCCGTTGCTTGGTTGCCCGCTGGGCTGACGTAGCACTTGGCGCTTTGGTGTTTACTGACTCAAAATTGCTGGATCCGTGCAGTCACGACAGAACTGGCGGTTGTGGATTTGAGTTTTGCCAAATGTCGCTGAGCTGTTGGTATAAATCCGGGGGTCTCAAACTTAATTTCGGGGCCGCTGGAGGCACATTCTGGCTGAGAGTGGGCCGCAGTCTCTTCTTTTTAACAAACTAAGCAAGGAAACTGGTGTAAACGAGTTGTGTGCAAAACCACCAATAAAACTCCATGGCGAGACTTCTGTGACCGTGATTGGTGGGTTCGTCAGACCCCCATACAACACTGTAAAATTGCCATTCATATAAAGTTTGAGGGCCGCACTAACAAACGTTCAAAGAAAGGTGGGGACCAAAAAATATCATCTTTGGAGCCACAAATGGCCCACGGGCCACTAGTTTGAGACCGCAGGCACAGATTCTGTTGGTTTTGATGTCGTGTTTAGTCACAGTTTGGCAAAATTATCACGAGGCAAAGCAGACGTGGCCCCAACCCCCCTTTACTGCATCATCTCCTCGTGACCGTCAATAACAAAATCAGTCACGGTGGCTGTCAGAGTTGTGATTGGATGAGTGAGTATGCATCACCGCATAAACCGCAGGGTTGAAAGCGTGTGAAAAAAGTCGCGGCTTATCGGTCAGAAATTATGGTATATAAAACGCAAAGTAAAAAAAAAAAAAAACAGAACAGCGGTCATGTGGTTTATAGTTACCCTAATAACTGGGGATGTGATTGAGTTTATTTGTCTTGAGCTCATTTTTTGTGTGTGTGATTGTTTTCTGTTGACCGCTAACCCTAGCGCACAGCTAACATGGCCGTTAAAAAAAACAAAAACATACCGGCAAAAGTCACTTCCTCGCCACATATATTCCACCGCTCTCACGCTTACATTTTCTGCTCGAGTGCCCCCTTGCGGCCGTTAGAAAAAAATTCACAAATTAGCCGCATCACCGCATAAGCTGCAGGGTTGAAAGCGTGTGGAAAAAGTCACGGCTTATTGGCGGGAAATTACGGTAAGATGAGAAGGTCGGTTATTTCGTGTGTGTGTGTGTGTGCGGCTGCCGAGGCGCACTCAACAAAATTCGGTAGGTGGATTGGGAGGTATGTGACTAGATAATCAGGAGAGGTAAAAAGGTATTTGTGCAGTTCGGTACTTCGATAGGGAGGGAGTGCAGATGAAAAGCAAGCCTTTTCAAAGGCGTTTATTCCGCAGTTGTTTTTCATTCGAAATCTATCGAGACAAAAGCTGCAATCTAGGTCATGTAGGAAACTGCGGGTCCCCAGTCACACTATAAATGAGTTGCTATTAAAAAGTTGCGCGCACAGTCAGAGCGAGACGGCTTAACAAAGCAAGGACAAATAAGTCGTTTTCCCGAGGAAGAGGTCGTCGCTCTCCGGTTTCGAGTCGTCGACCGCCCGGCGTTCGGCTCGGGGACGCACTTTCTCACAATGGACCCCTTTGTTCTGGTCCAGTCGGGAAACGGAAGAGGGAGCGAGAGAGGGAGGGAGAAAACAGAGAGGAACGGGCCGGGCCCTCTTCCAAGGCAGCCCCATTGACCGGCGCTGCTACGCGAACCTTGAAGCGAGGGACGGAGGAAGAAAAGGAAGGATGGAGAGTGAGGAAACGGCAAAAGCTGTCTGGGACAGCTGCGGGGGGAACTGAGGCAAGAAAACGAGTTGACACTCCACTCATTGAGTTTAACAACCAATTAAGTCCAATACAATAAAAATCCAGCATGCTCGGACGTGATGTTTTGGTGACGCTTCCAGACTGCAGACTTCTATTTACAGCCAGTATACTGTAATTCCCGGCCTACAGAGCGCACCTGGTTAGAAGCCTCACCCGGTACATTTGGAAAGGAAATAACATTTGGTACATACATACACTGCAGCCGTGTAAAAGCCGCAAGTGCCCGCATTGAAACACGAGATATTGCAGATGTGGTACACAAGATGGTACACAGAGAGTTAAACGCCAACACTGCCGCGGACGCAAATGCTAACAGTAGCTCCACCGTGCTAACAGGGCCGGTTTGAAAAAAAAAAAAAAAAAAACATACTGGTAAAAATCACTGAGACATGGCAGTAACACGCTAGCGCAGTGGTAACCAGGCCCGACCGGTAAAAGTCACTTCCACGGCAGATATATTCGGTCTCACTCTTACCTTTTCTGTCTGAGTGCCCCCTTGTGGCCATTAGAAAAAATGCACAAATTAGCCGCATCAGCGCATAAACCGCAGGGTTAAAAGCTTGTGAAAAAAAGTCAGGTCTTATAGGCCGGAAATTACAGTGGCTTATAGGTACTTTACAGCTTGTCCGTTTCTCAAACGTATGTCTTCTTACGCCTACAGTTCGCTAGTCCAACGAGAGGAAATTAATATTTGTCCACCGCAGGGGTACCAAATGGGTCGATCGCGAAGGGACTGTGGGTCAATCCCAAGGAATTCAAAAAGTTGACACAAGTGACTTATCCATCCATCCATCCATCCATCCATCCATTTTCTTTGCTAATTATCCTCACGAGGGTCACGGGGAGTTCTGGATCCTATCCCAGCTGTCAACAGACAGGAAGCGGGGTACACCCTGAACTGGTCGCCAGCCAATCGCAGGGCACATTGAGACAAACAGGCGCACTTACAATCACACCTTGGACAATTTAGAGTGTCCAATTAATGTTGCATGTTTTTGAAAGGAAACCGGAGTGCCCGGAGGAAACCCACGCAGGCACGGGGAGAACGTCCAAACTCCACACAGGCGAGGCCGGGATTGAACCCGGGACCTCACAACTGTGAGACCAACGCTTTACCAGCTGCTCCACTGTGCCGATAAGTGACTTATTTATTATTTTATTTTTATAAATGTCACTTTATCATCCGTCCTCAAGATGACCTTTGTCACTTGATTTGTGTACAGGGCATTTGAGCTATGTAACTATACTCACAGGAATAGATTCTTTATCCTCTGTGGAGAACAACTAATATTACTATATTATCGTCTCCATGTGCAGCGTATATGAATTTGTTTTATATTGCCCCCAGGTGGCCAAGATGCACACACTATAGGGAGCAGAACAATATCCTTTGAATTGAAGCAGAACATGTGGCAAAAATGATTTAAAGTACTTCAATTTTTCGTTTTTAATGTTTTGTGACAGGCAATTTACTCTTATAACGCAAGTTTGATCTGAAAAATTATGTTAACCCTACCCTACTTGAGTCATTAAGAGATAAAACTAACTCTTAAAGTGTCCAAATCTGCTTCAGAGTAAAACAAATGCTCCGAATGTAGGTAAGGTCCGACTTACTGAAGTTGTTGCACCACTTTGCTGATGTCGGTGATATTGAGATGATCCTTCATCGCTTCAATCTCCACATGGACGCTCGACTGGATAGAAGCTCGCGAGCTACACGAGAGAAAAGCCAAGGTGAAACGGTGACATTGTGAGAATCATTCGACGGCAGCGTCGCTCGCCCACACCTGAGTTCCTCTTTGGGCTCGGTGCCGACGTCAAGGCGACCGAGGGCAAAGTTGACGGTCTTGGCGTTATAACGCGCTAACAACTCCTCGTCGTGCCTGCGATGACAAAACAGCATCTGCTACGCCAAACAAAAATAACGGAGGAGCCCAGCCATGATTATGAGCCTTATAAACATCGACTTTAAAATGCAAAAGTTGAGCGGCGGCATCATATATTCGGGAAACACCCGAAGGGGGAAAACAAAGCAACTAAAGCAAGCAGCCGCAGGCGCGCCAACAGCCTGCTTGGTTTTATTGTCCCCGCATTAGAGAAAATGAGTGTTTTCCACCCGCAGACAAATCACAAAGATACTGAATGTCTTGTGTGGATGTGTGCGTGGGAGAATAGATGGCTGCCTCGGGGGATGAAGACCACACAGGGGGGCGGTGGCGGGGGCGGGGGGCCCGATGAGATAAATCAGTCGACTTTTACAAGGCGCACACCCCCGCAGACGCTCGTACAAATGGCTCAAATTGGAAGAAATAAATAATAAAAGAAACAATAACAAGAACAAAAAAAAGTTGGACATTTGCCACCCTTGGCTCCCGCGGGTGTGACGTCAAGCGACTCAATGGCATTAGGCCTTTGACAACCCCCCCACCCCCCAACCCCGCCTCCCACCGATTGCTACTGACTGTGAAGACGCACTGGTAATTAGTTTGTATACGCTTGTATACACGATAGGCCCGCAAGGAAAGAGAGACGCTAATAGCTGCGGAAGAACTGCTTGCGTTGCTAGATGCTTCTGCGATGACAGAAAAGCGGTAAACTCACCTAAAGTAACAAAATGAAATACCGTAATTTCCGGCCCGCGGAGCGCACCTGATTATAAGCCTCACCCAGTACATTTGTAAAGGAAATACCATTTGGTACATCCACAAGCCGCAAGTGCCCACATTGAAACCCACTTTGAAACATGAAATATTTACAGAGAAAGACGGTACACAGAAAGTTTTCCAAGTTTTAATACCTTTGCTTAACATGGCAACAACACGGCAGCACGAAAAGTGCTGGTTAAAAAAAAAAATAAAAAAAAAAAATACCGGTGTTAAAGAAAAAAAAAACAGCCGCGGATGCTACACAGAAGCACAGCACTAAAAGGGCAGGTTAAAAAAAAAATACCCAAATCACAGCAGCAACACGCTAGCGTGGTGCTAACGGTAGCGGGGCGCTAGCAAGGCCGGTTAAAAAAACATACCAGTAAAAATCCGTGCGACACGGCAGTAACACAGCAGCAACATACTAGCACAGCGCTAATGCTAGTATAGTGCTAACAGGGCTGGTAGAAAAAAAAAACATACTGATAAAAGCCACTCCCTTGGCACATATATTCCACCGGTCGCACTTTTACCCTTTCTGCTCGAGTGCCCCGTTGCAGCCATTAGAAAAAATGCACAAATGAGCCGCATCACCTCAAAAACGGCAGAGTATAAAGCTTGTGAAAAAATTTGCGGCTTATCGCCCAGAAATTACGTTACTCTCATCTTATATAGGTCAGTTTTAGGAACATTACTCATAAAAATGCGCACACTCAGCCAAGTTAAAAAAAAACGAGATCTGTGCTGGCCCATCTGTGGGCCAAAAATACATTCTGGCAATGCTCCCACAGTAAATAACAATGGGCTACATTTCCCATTGCAGGTCCACCGCTCTACAAGACTTCACTGTGCACCACGAAAACTATTTCTCAAGTCTCTGCGTCTGGAATGAATGAGTTCAGGGAAAGTTATTAAAACAAAAACTGAAAACTAAAAATGTTTAAAAAACATCAGTTTGGCCGTAGGCTTACATAACAGTGCTTTGGAGCCTACGCATAGAAACATTTGGAAACAGCACATCAGCGGCACCTGAGCAAAATAACGGTGAAGTAACGTAATGCTGTAGTAACGTACACCACAGGTGTCAAACTCAAGGCCCGGGGGGCCAGATCTGGCCTGCCACATGATTTTGTGTGGCCCGCGAAGCCAAATCTAAAGTGTGAATTTCCATGATTCTTGTACAAATCTGTACTAAATTTTCTAATTTTCATGTATCATAAATGATAAAGTTGAGATATTACAAGCATTTTTGTGTTACCAAATAGTTGAAAAAACACATTAGCCTTGATGTCTGACTCCAAAACGAGACTCATAAATTGATTATGTATATATGATGAGATGATTAAACATTGGCAGCATGGTGGCTCAGCCGGTAAAGCGTTGGCCTCACAGTTCTGAGGTCCCGGGTTCAAGCCCGGACTCGCCTGTGTGGACTTTGCATGTTCTCCCCCGTGCCTGAGTGGGTTTCCTCCCACGTCCCAAAAACAACCTTCATTGGAACCTCTAAATTGCCCCTAAGTGTGATTGTGACTCTGACTGTTTGTCTCTATGTGCCCTGCGATTGGTTGGCGACCAGTTCAGGGTTTACCCCGCCTCCTGCCAGTTGACAGCTGGGATAGGCTCCAGCACTCCCGGAACCCTTGTGAGGATAAGCGGCTCAGAATATGGATGGATTATTAAATATTTTTGCTCCACAGTCAGAACGGCCCTCTGAGGGAACCCGGAACAACAATGTTTGACACCCCTGACATACGTGATTAAAATACTACATTTCGCTACAAGTATTCAGTGGAGTTGAATTAATGACCAAAGTCGCAGTGCACAGTGTTTCTTTCCAAAGGATTATCGCCCGCTACTGGCGCGGCATGCGCATTACACGTTTCAAAAAGGTTGGCTGGGCATTTGAGCTTGGCAATGTGTCCGCTGCATGCGCCACGTGCACAGATCGGCTACACTAATTGACAAGGTACGATGTACACGGATAAAACCACATTCTGTGCTTTTGGTGTCTTTGTGGCCGTTTGCTTTTATTCCCCCCTTCGTGTTCTGGACTAGTAGTGGGGGCTCATCTTGATGACCATCACGGTAATGATAGGGTGGAAATATGACAGAAGTTCTTTGTCTTTAAGGAATTTTGACAAAAGGATGTCACATGGGATGTTTTTTTTTCTCGAAACAAGTCTTAAAAAAAAAAAAAAAAAAGTAAAACAAAGTTTTGTGTCCTCATCTTAAAAGCTGAATGGTCACAGTAGAAAAAAGGAAGTCAACAATTTTACAGGGAATAAATAATCACGAAACGAGAAAAAAAGAAAGGAGGGAACATCCTGTTGGGATATTGTCGCAGGTTTCACAAGTGAACATTCCTGGTGGCGAGCAACAAATTAGTTGCCGGGAGAATTAATAACACAAACACACACGCACAGACACACACTCGGAAAGCAGGTTTATGACTCGCTTCTATGTTTTCCAATAAAATCCATTCGTTTGCCAAGCGCTGGTCGCCCGTCGATGCAGTTATTGGGGTGAGAAATTAAATGGCAAACATCAATTAGCATTTTTTTTTTTTATAACCGCTCCTTAGATTTTTACGACACTGATAACTTTCCTCCATAAAAAAAACAAAGGAAAAAAAAAAATAACAGCCCGAGAGTACCAAAGATGTCGGTGGGAGCACTTAAAAGGCTGCGTTAAACTACGCGATGACTCAATGTTTCTTCGCTTATCGCGTCTTTAGCTGGCCACTTAGCGCACGGACATATTTTCTTTTTAATAAGTGGACTCAAAATCCGTCTCAATAGTTGCTTCCGTCGGCCGAGAAATGCAGAATTTTTTTCCCTTTAAGTGACTTATTGAATCATAGCGGCCTTACTCCCAGAAACCTTTGTTCCTACGCTTTTCCGTCTCATTTGTAACTGACAAAAGGAGCAAAGAATCGTGTTTTATGGACGTCTTTGTTGGAGGGAAAACGTGACTAGACGACTGGGGGGGCTTATCGTCCTTTCGCGTCTCAGACGTCGGGACAAAGCAAGACTTGTTGGAGAAGACAAATTACAAGTAAACACCTCCATGAAGAGGACTTTCTGTCCACTTTTACTTGAAAAGAGAGTTGCTATCTATCAACTTTCTATAGATCTAACCCAACCAGGTCATAATTGTTGTAAAATCCACAGCGGTCACTGAAACAACAACCAGCGAGAAAGAACTTGGCCAAATTAAACACTGACAAGTTACAAATGCAGAACATCTTCTGGACCAAAACGTCTTTTCGCAAGTCACTCAAATCTTCTGTTGGCTGACGCAAAAAGGAAGCAAACAGAGAAACGCTATTGAATGTGAAAGATTGAGGGCCTCGGTTATGTTCTGGGGATGCTTCTCTACATCTGGCAGTGATGGATTGCCCAGCTGCAGGTCATGGCTCCGAAAAACCCAAGAATGGCTGAGAACAAATCAGTCGACTGTTCTGAAGGAGGCATACTGAGAGGCCAGAAAAGGGGTTGTGGCTGTTTGAATTCCAAACGCGGTCGAATAGCAAGTTATGTGTGGGCTCATTATGACGGTAATAACAAAGTAATAATATTGTAATACCAGCCCAGCCACTCACAAGGCTTGGCCACTGCGATTGTATGGAACAATATTCTACAAACGAACAAAAAATAACAACCAGGTGCTGGGGATTAAAAAAAAATAGTAGCTTGGAAAAATTCAATGAGGTGAGCAACAAAATTTAATATCTATGAAACTTGAATTGACATTTTTATGACGGAGGTTATGTACAGGAAACCATGGCGATCAGGACCAAACCCAGACACCAATGTTAAAAATATGCAAATATTGAATGTCTCCTCCCCTAAAAATGTCAATAACTTCCTCTCATTTATAGTTGAAACCCCAAGTATGCCAAACTATGGATCTAAAAACACTATGATCTGCACCCTGTTAAAAAAAACAAACAAAACTACTTTCCTAATAGCCAAAGTCTTATTTTTGTCACTCACAAATACATCAATGTTCTCATTTTTCTAAATGTATCTGAATCTTGGACTGATGATACAGTTCTACAAGACGGCACGGGTTCAAATCCGAGGCAGAGTCCCAACACCCAACCTCGGATTAAAAAAGAAAATATATATATATATTTTTTCAAATATATGTGAGAGAAACCAGAGGCAGCTCGCGCATGGCACCGTTGCACCGACCTTCCCTCCCTGAGGAATTTCTCCTGGAGACTCTCCAGCAGCATCCGGACCTCGGCCCTCACCAGCTCCTTGATCACCGGGGGGTCGGCCAGGGGGCCCCTCGACCGGGGGAGCGGGGCCCCCGGCTGCGGGCTGTCCTGCCATATCTTGTGCCACATGACTGCCTGCGAGAGAAGGACGGGGACGGCGACACCCATCAATGAGGGCAAACCTCACGCGGTCGATGCTCTCGCCGTTGCAATCAGCTGATGGATTCGTTGAGATGCCGCGAGACAATATTAACGATTCTCTAATTAGTCACTTGTGCGATACAACGGAATCAAATGCATTCACACAATTATCTAGTTTTGTTTGAATTTGAAGGGATGACGGCGATGTGAGGAGGCGCTCCGTGAATTAATCAATCCAGATCTACAATTGCACAATTTCGAGGAAACGCTTGTGGGCAGCTCGTGAATGTTGTCAGTGCACTTGCGTGTAATCGCTTACCGTAATCTCCGATTTATAAGACAAGACTTTTTTCCACACGCTTTCAACCCTGCGGTGTATGCGGTGATGCGGCTAATTTGTGCATTTTTTCCAAACGGCCGTAAGGGGGCAATCGAGCGGAAAAGGTTAATAGTGAGACCGGTGGACTATATGTGCCGAGGAAGTGACTTTTACAGGTCTGGCCCTGTTACCGCTGCGCTAGCGTGTTACTGCTGCGTCTAAGTGATTTTTACCAGTATGTTGTTTTTTTAACCGGCCCTGCTGGCGTGGCGGAGTTAGCGTTAACGCAGAGGCACAGTGGCGCTAGCGTTAGCACAGCTAGTGTTAGCGTGGCAGCACTAGTGTTAAATTCTCTGTGTACCGTCTTTGTAAATATCTCATGTTTCAATGTCGGTTTCAATGTGGCCACTTGCGGCTTTTACAACGGCTGTGGCTTGTGTATGTACCAAATAGTATTTCTTTTCCAAATGTACTCTGTGAGGCTTTTAAGCAGGTGCACTCTGAAGGCCGGGAATTACGGTACTTTGTTTGTACTTGTTTTTCTTAAGGTGCAGTAAAAACAAATTTGTAACATGTTGCCGCTCATATAATGTGTTCTGTAGTCAAGGTGACGAAGTTAGAACGCCACGCACAACGATATGCTCGGCTAACCCTTTTACGCTTGCAAATGTTGTTAACGGCCTGAACGATTTGAGCAGATCGGCGAAGAAAATTAGCCCTAACGCACCCCCCACACCAAAAGATAATCATTTGTGATCATCTCTCGCAGTCCAAAAGCCTCTACTGATCGGAAGGGGTGATAAATGCCAAAAATCATCCCGATTAATGATACGTGTGAACCCCGCTTAAACTCTGCGCGTTACCCAAAAAGGCGCACGATTCCTACACTCGGCCTCTTGAAAATACCTGGAAAATAACAATAAAACTCTTGAAGTGTGCTTTGGAAACAAATAACAACATAATAAGGGGAAAATATAAAAGGCTGAAAAAAATTTGTGCAGATGTGCCTGGCTACCGTTCACACCTCATCCGCACCTGCTGCCTGTCTATTACGCTGGACCCCATTCAGTAAAAACGTCTCGTCAAAGGAATATACCGGAAGGGCTGAAAACACGTTTATTATGCACGTCTGTGTGTGTGTGTGTGTGTGTGTGCGGCACCGCACGCAAATCTACACGAAGGCGGCTAGCGGGGGGGCTCGTTTGTGGGCCGTCGGCTGTCGTCTGCGGTGTTTATGTGAAAGGCTTCCTGCCTCGGAGGCTGATGAGTGGATTTCTCTCTCTCTCTCTCTCTCTCTCTTTCTCTTTTTCTTTCTCTCCGTTCTTCCTTGTGCTATAAAAACAGTTGATCTCATGCAGGAGCTATTTTAAGGGGGAGCGCTGCCAAAAGCCAAATTATCGCACCGGGTTTGTGAATACACGGCGGGGTTTATTTTGGTTGGTTGTCGGGAGATCTGAAAGGAGGGAGAGTGGCCTCGCCGAGGCTAATTTACCCGCCGTAGACAATGTAGGACCTTGACGCGAGGGAGCGGAAGGGGGGGAACGGAGGGGCCGCCGTACACCTTTCATATTGGCCAACCGAGGTGTGGGATTCATTACAAGGCTGCGGGAGAAATAGTCAGGGACAGACAATACGTCAGTCCTTACTGCTTGCCGGCCTCATTATGGTTGCGGGCGTTGCTAGAGTCTACCTCCGGCTGAATCCGGGCGAGAGGCGGGGTACGTTCTGGGCGTACGCGTACAACCATTTACATTTAACGCCTGAATGTAAATGGATGTTTGAGGAATGTGGGAGGAAGGCGCAGTAATCGGAGAAAAACACAACGCAAACTTGCGATTAAGTGTGAGCTAGACATGCTAACCACACATCCACGATTCTGCCCTATTAAGTACCAAAAATATGGTTTTGGAATTCTTTTCAGCAGCATTCTGGAGCAGGAAGTGTCCGACCTTCAGTGTGAAGCCGAAATTCCTGCGCCAGCATCCCCTCAAATTTAGCAATGTGTCCCCCCGCCCTCTCCACACGCACGCCAGCCATCCATTTTCTTAGCCGCTTATCCTCACAAGGGTCACAGGGAGTGCTGGAGCCTATCCCAACTGTCAACGGGCAGGTAGCGGCGGGGTACACCCTGAACTGGTTGCCGGTGTGACGGTGTGAGCGCTCCCGGTGCTGAAAAGTCTCCTTGTGATTAATGCGCATGCGTTTATATTTTGTAAACTTCCGGCCAGTCTGAAACATCCCCATCCATGCTTTAACGTGCGTCATTCCACAACTTGTCACCGAGTGTTCATGTTCGCTGGGGACGTCCCAGGAAGATGAGCACAGGGAACGTAGATATATGTGTATATATATTTTTTTAAATCAACTTTTGATTTAAGGTTAGGGTTGGGATATAACATATGTTAGCTCCCTCTATGTAGAAGAAGGGGAACTATGAGACCGGGGGATTTCCCAGTAAGCATCTGCTACGTACCCAGAGTTCCCCTGTTAGTAACGCATGCGCATTCATCACAAGGAGACTTTTCAGCACGGGGGAGCGCTCAGTCCGTCACACAGGCCAATCGCAGGACACATAGAAACAACTAGTCGCACTCACAATCACACCTAGGGGCAATTTAGAGCGTCCAATTGACCCCTCCGTACAGGGCACTTAACCACGCCCCCTGAAGTGACGTCACGCCACGTGCGCTGACGTAAGACAAACACTAAAAATGGCCAATACAATACAATACATTCTGAACTGAGACAGACTCAATGCTTCTGATTTCATTCAAATCAACGATATATTATAAATTCTAAATACAATACATTCTTAACTGAGAGAGACACCATGCTTCTGATTTCATTCAATCATTCACACGGAGCAATGTTATGCTAGCGGAGAACGTCTCATTCATTTATACGAGACGTGTATTAAAAATCAAATATAGGGCAAATCTTCGTGCAAACACCGTCTGGTTAAGCTTCGGCCGCGAGCCAGCAAGAAACCGACACGTTTGTGCAGTCCGATTATCGCTAAATATCGCTCAACAAAGAACAAGTGTCAATCGTTCACACGCAGCAGTGTTATGCTAGCGAAGAACGTCGAATTCATTTATACGAGACATGTATTGAAAATCAAATATAGGGCATACCTTCGTGCAAACATGTGTTCCGTTTGATATTAGATGGATTTAGTTGATGATGCGGTCTTCCACAAAGTTTGATCCATCAAAGGCATTTTTCGTACTGGGTCTTCGGTTTTGGAAAGGGTACGAATCGAACTCCACCAACTAGCCTTTCAGGATACCTGTCGTCACTATTACAAAGTCCGTGACTACACCTCTTAACCATATTTTTTGTTAAATAACCCTAATACGCGATAAAACGCTAACTAAACCTATACTGGACCATGCAATGCTGTCTGAGAAAATGGCGGGAGCAAAAACGGGCTTTGGTTTATGCAGATCTCTGGCCTCTGATTGGTCAGTGACGCGGATTGCGCAATATCCACGGAGGGGTCAATTAATGTTGCATGTTTTGGAGGATGTGGGAGGAAACCGGAGTGCCGGGAGAAAACCACACACAGGCGCGGTGAGAACATGAGAACTCCACACAGGTTGGGGCGGGATCGAACCCGGCACCTCAGAACTGTGAGGCCAAGGCTTTCCAGCTGAGTCACCGTGCCGCCCGCATACGCTATTGAAGATAAATCATTTTTTAGCAGTCTTATCAACAGTGGGGGGTTAGCCTCTTCCACACTGCTGTGCGTCTCTTTCTGTACGCGCCCGTGCAACCTTGTATGATTTGCATATGAACTGATTCACTCTGCGTCATTCTCGTTTGATTTCCGTTCTCCAGACCTTTAATTGGCGCCGATTATCGTCTTCTGCATTAGAAAGGCCTTTAAAGTTGATGAAATAATTGCGGTGCTAATGCGCTTCCGATTGTGCATCTGCGTGTGTTGTTATGCCTCGAATGAAACGTTTTATTCATGCGATTTTTTTTTTTTCCCCCCAGCACGGCCGTCACCTTCACACCAACTGCACGTACATGTCAGTCTGCTTTATTAATCTATTTATTTATTGGTTGGGTGTTTTGTGGAGAGTTGTTTTCCAGGCCAGCGAGACCACTTGAATCAACAGAAGGAGGCGGCGGGTGGCGGAATGTACAGAAGGAGAAAAAAAAAACAAAAAAAAAACAAAAGACTTCCAGAGACACAAAAAATGCGTCTGGTGTTTGCAATGAGATTTTTTTTTTTTTTGCCACATAAAGAAATGAAGGGACGATTTTTGTTTTGTTTTAGGGGGAAATGGGAAATCCATCACAATCTGCAATATGACAGGGTATTTTTCTTTTCTTATTTTTCAGGGCATTCCAAATATTTTGTGTAATAGCGATGATTGATGTCTCAACTTTTTACATTTTTTAAGACCATGTATATATGGGCGAAACGGTGGCTTAGCTGGAAAGCGTTGGCCTCACAGTTCTGAGGTCCCGGGTTCAATCCCGGACCCGCCTGTTTGGAGATTGCATGTTCTCGCCGTGCCTGTGTGGGTTTGTCTGGATATTTGTTTATTACACGGTAATAACATTGTGACTCTGATGCTATTTGTTACCTTGTCTTTGCCTTTTTTTTTTTTTTTTTTTTTACCCGTTTGATACAAGTACAAGTCTAATGCACAGTTTTGATGAATTATTATGGAACACTTTAGAAAGTGTTAACTTTCAGACATCTTGGTGAATATAATCTACCACGCATCATGGTGGATCAGTTGGTAAAGCGTGGGGCTCACAGTTTTGAGGACCCAGGTTCGATCCCGTACTGTGTGGAGTTTGCGTGTTATCCGCGTGCCTGAGTGGGTGTTCTCCGGGCACTCCGGTTTCCTCCCACATCCCAAAAAACATGCAACATTAATAGAACACTCTAAATTGACCCAAGGTGTGATTGTGAGTGCAAACTTTTGTCTCTAAGTGCCCTGTGATTGGCTGGCAACCAGTTCAGGGTGTACCCTGCCTCCTGCCTGTTGACAGCTGTGATAGGCTCCTGCACTCCCCCTGACCCTCGTGAGGATAAGCGGCAAAGAAAATGGATGGATGATGATGATAAGGCTACAAAAACAAGGTAGTGGGAAATGAGTAAAGTATTTTTTGTATATATGTCTACACGGGGGGCCAAAAACAAATACATGAGAAAAATGAGCACGCCTTCTTGTGGCGTATTCTTACGCAGCTGCACAAAATAGTTCCAAGTGCAGCGTTCGGAACCTCGAATAAAACCCACGTACGTCGGGACTGTCGTCAACCAAGGACCCAAAATTCAAATCCAAACCAGTGCTAAAAAAAAAAAAAAAAAAAAAAAAAAAAAATCAAGTGACCTCACTGTTCCTATACTTTTGCAGAAGAGTGTGACAAGAGAATTGTGGAATAAATATTTTTGGGTGTTTCGTAAGAGTTCTTCTGAGGTGCGATTTGTTTTCAGACTTTCCTGGCAGGCCGGCTCAAATGCTTTCGTAGGCTCTTGCCATTTTTATTTTTTTGTTCCCAATTCCTCCGAACTCCCGTCGGATTCTTAGATCCACCCTCGTAAGAGACCTCGATCCCGCGATCAGGACTTGTCATCAGTACGGCAAATCTGTCTCGGGCGGGGGTCAATAAGCCGAGTTGAGCGGGCCCTCGTGCAAATATTGACGTCTGGCCGGCTTACATATGGACGGCGGTGCCGCTTTTAACCGAGTTGGGCTTTTATTAGGCGGTCTGGGAGTTGTAATTGCTGAGTATGCACAGCTCCACGGAGCTACTTGCAATCCTCGAGTTTTTTTTTTCTTTTCGTTAAACTCGCGGGACTGCTGAGGTGAGATAAAGTTGATTCACTCTGAGAAGGAATCCTATTAAAAAAACAGAGACCTGGTCTCAAAGGGGGATGAATAATTTGGCATTTTAACCCATGCAGGTAAAAGTGAGTTTACGCTGACACGGGCAAGTTTGATCAGTTTAAACCACGGGTGTCAAACTCGAGGGCCGGGGGCCGGATCCGGCCCGTCACATGATCTTATGTGGCCCGCGAAGGCAAATCTTGTCAACTTTCATGATTATTGTCCAAATCTGTACCGAGATTTCAAATTGTCATATCATAACTAATAGCGGCACGGTGGATCAGCTGTTAAAGCGTATGACTCACAGTTCTGAGGACCCGGGTTCGATCCGAGCCATCCCTGAGTGGAGTTTGCATGTTCTCCCTGTGCCTGCGTGGGTTTTCTCCGGGCCTTCTGGTTTTCTCCCACATTCCAAAAACACGCAACATTATTTGGACGCTCTAAATTGCTCCTAGGTGTGATTTTGAGTGTGTTTGTTTGTCTCTATGTGCCCTGCGATTGGCTGGCAACCAGTTCAGGGTGTACCCCGCCACCTCCCCGGAACAGGCTCCAGCACTCCCCGCGACCCTTGTGAGGATAAGCAGCTAAAAAAATGTAGGGATGGATAATTGCAATAAACATTTATTTCACTGAGCACATCTTAAATGTTTCCTCTTCCTTCGCCATCAAATATTTTCAGTAGTTTTATTTTAGTGTCATTATACAGTGGTTAAAATCTCTTTACATTTGTAAGCCAGTTATGAATGTTGACATGTTACATAATAACCAGAGGATAAAGATTTCACGACTGGTCAATTCACTTCATATGACTTCGTATGGGAAGAAATTGTTGTGGGGAATTTGGATTTAAATTAGCCCCCGGTCACAGACGGTGTACAACATTGCAGGTTTCAGCGTATTATTTAAATACAATTTAATTATATGTGGAACAAAATGATTTAAAATAATGAACCGGCAAGAATAAACCCTCCAGCGGCTATATGAGGAAAATATGGTCTTTAAACCTGATCATGTAGTTAAATAAGGTGCCTGGTGAGTTTGAACTTTTAGAAAAAAAAATGTAATTTTTCTCCAAAATAATGCCACTCACCTCTGCGTGGAGTTCCGTGTACGTGTCGACCAGCGAGCGGCCCAGCGTGGCGTGAATCTTGGGCATCTCGGACCGCGGGACGTGCTCAACGATCAGGCTCCACAGAGACGGACCCGGGCACCAAGTCTGGTTCCCGCTGCTAGACTGCATATGGGTGGCAGTCTGTGGCTGAGGAACGGACGCGTCATAAATACATAAAACTAAAGATTCATCTTCGGAGATGATACCTTGCCCTTTCGATATCGCATTCATCTTTTACTCAAGAGCTTCCTCATTTACAGGGGGGAGGGTGTGTGACCAAAAAAAATGATAATTTAGTCCTCAAAGAATCTAGAATTAATATTTTTGGGGTTGTGCAAGCATAGCTGAGATTCAAACCCATGCAACCGGCGAGGCATACACACTAGCCACGAGCACACTGTTCTGTTAACGAACTACTAATACAGCACTTAATGGGTTAACTAATGCAAGGAGCCTGTTGACCTTGGGAAAAATAATCTAATAATTTGATCTGAATGTTATGTGGATGGGGAAAACGTCCACGCCAATGGTTAAAAGACAGCTGGAGGGATAAGTGTGATTATAATTATCTGGGCAAGCTCATTATGTCAATTTCAGGGAACTTTTTGAGCACGGTGGGGGGGGGGGTCTACACTGACAATTTACCACCCTCAATAACACACGCGGTTTTTAATTAGTAAGTAAATTTTCTTATGGTTGCCCAAGGTTCGAGAAACAAGTTGAAGCTAAAGTTGAGCTAGCTGCCAGTTAGCATTCAGGCTAATCCGCGACAAAACTTGACACATGTGACGTCACATATGAACTAAACACTATCGAAATAAAAACATTTCGACACTATGGAAAGCATATTGTGTTGTTATATTTCCACGCAGAATGAAGGGAAAGATAACTCACCGTCAATCCGGGTTTGGCACGACTCTGGTGGTATCCAAGGCTAACATGTTGGTTGCTATGAGAATGGTGGTGGGGGGGAGGAAGTCTCGCGAGTTCTCGCTTCAGGTGATTTCATGGCGCCCATATTTGGACATGGACTACAGTACATCTTTTTTTATTTGAACGTCAGGCGCTGTCGTCACTTTAATTATGTCACTAAAAAGTAGTAAAGTGACAGACGAGGGGGTCAAAACGTCATAAGTGTTCCCAAATGTGCCCCAGAGAAGCCAACTAACAAACGGGTCACTGGTGGGACACTATTGGCTCCACCCACTTTTTTTTTTTTTTTTTTAAAGCAAAACTCCAGACAAAAAGTCAGCTTTTGCAACAATGTGACAAAAAAAAAAAAAAAGAAGTTTACCCACTGAATTTTCCTGGAGTGCATTCTTCACATGAGTTGTGCTCGACAAGCATGTTGTCGAGTCGGCTCCTGTTGGCGGTGCTCCTCAGCACCCAGGCCGCCTTCGGCTTCTCGGTGTCCGGCCAACAGCAGCAGCCGCAGCCGCCGTCGCCGTCGCCGGAGAGCACCTGCGAGGCTAACGGGAGCGTCTACTACTTGGGGGAGTGGTACTTCCTGGACTCGGACCACTGTACCCAGTGCGAGTGCACCGCCGAGGGCTCGGCCTGCGCCCGCACCGAGTGCACCAGCCTACCGGCGGGGTGCATCCACGTGAGCCACTACCCGAGCGATTGCTGCCCCCGCTGCGAGAAAATCGGCTGCGAGTACCGAGGGGTTGTCTACGACCTGGGGCGCAACTTTCAGGTAATTAAGCCCCTGTAGAGCTCGTGAAGGAAAAGTTACATTTTTAATGTTATTTCTATTTAAATGTTCGTGTCAAAATTGACTGACTGAAAATTAGTCACTGAATAAATACAATAGACTGCAGGGGTATCGAGATTTCAATGAAAATATGTAAATGCAGCACATTAAAAAATGTCAATCACTGCAAGCTAATTAACACCACATTAAAAATGGTAAAAAAAAATACATTGGAAAATAAATCAGCTGTTAAATAATAACACTGTACATTGAGAAATTGCAGTACATTTTAAAAATCTATAAAAAAAATGTAAATTGAAAAAAATACACAATTGCTGTAAAATGACAATTTAGATTTTTTTATATGAAAAATTTAAATATATTCAAAAAGGGTTAAAATAAGCAAACAACCAGATCAAATAAAAAATGACAAAAACCTACAAAATATGAAATGTAAACTACAGTAATTAGAAATTACAATTAAATACATTCCAATGTAATAGTGCACAATTGTACTTGCATTACATATTTACTTATAACCTGATTAATGTCATAAAGATCGAATGACTTAATATTTTTCTTTTAACTGAAGGAGCTATTTTGGCTCATTTTGATTTTGCACATTCTCAGCGCCCACAGGCAACACACTGTAAACTTCTTCAGACTCCCCTACACTATTGTGTAATGTGTAGGAGTGCCCCCCCCCCCCCCGCAAAAAAAAAAAAACATCAATGACCACAACATATCACACCCACATTTGAATTTTTCATCATGCACTGGAAGTGTGGTTGCGCTACCTACTGGCTAGTTGGTGCAATACACTCATGATTACCCCACCCCCCCCAAAAAAAATTGCATTTCTGTAGATAAAAATATTAACGCGACTTTACTGTCAACATTTATTGAGACTTAGAGCAAATACGACAGAAGAAGTATTGAAAACTGATCGGCTGTACCTAATGAAGTGTCTGTTTCATATTTGTGTGCACGTGTGTGTGTGTGTAGCCAAGCGAATGCGAGCAGTGCACGTGCGACAACGACGGCATCGCCCGCTGTCTGGTGGCCGACTGCGCCCCCCCGCCTTGCGTCAACCCAGTGTACCAGCCCGGCAAATGTTGCCCCGAGTGCCAAGAGGGTGAGTTTTCGTCGTTTTGACAGGTCTCGTCCTTAGTCTAAGTCTCGACTCGTTCCGACTCCCTCCAGGTCCAAACTGCTACGTGGACTCGTCCCGTAGCCGGGTGATTCCTGCCGGCGAGCCCGTCTGGGTGGACTCCTGCACCAAGTGCCGGTGCCACGACGGCCAGGACGCCGGCTACTGGGAGGGCAACCGCCTGGCCACCTGCTCCCGGCTCAGGAACTGCACGCCCGAGCAGTTCCAGACACAAAATTGATATCGGGCGTCATCTAACCAATACCCCAAAGACTTGTTTTTTTCCCCCCATCAGTTTGTAGTTAAGACACGAGCATTCAAATGTTGAGAGAAGTGCTAAATAAGTCCTGTAAAGATTCTTGAATATTTTAGGTTCTTTTCTGGCACGGATGCCAAACTGAAGTAGAAAAGTACTGAATAGCAAAAGTTCATAAAACAACATCCAGTTTGTTAGCCTGGCCGGCCTAGTCTACATCCTGGAGTCTGACCGGACAGACAGCGCCATTTACATTAGCTCTGGGGTGGACTGTACCATTCACACAAAAACTCGAATGCATTTGGATAATTACCGTAATTTCCGTCCCACAAGGCGTGACTTTTCGCACGCTTTCAACCCCGCGGTTTGTGCGGTCATACGGCGCTAGCGTTAGCATGGCGCTAGCATTAGCGCACCTGGTTATAAGCGCGGCGCTAGCGTTAAACTCTGTACGGAGGCTTATAAACAGGTGCGCTTTGTAGGCCGAGAATTACGGTAAGTTTTTCACCAAAAAGTGTAGCGTAGCATTGAAAGGGCAATCGTACCATAAGGCCGCGTAATAGACCTGTCACAGGTCGCCGCCGTGTTGCGATTTCCATTCAGCTAATTGTCTAGCAAAGCAATAAATCAGTTTTAAGCCGTCCTCGGCGTTTCTCGCGTCGGCATGTGAACGTCGAGCGGCGCTGGAGAGGAATTGACCGGATTTGTAATTGCACCACATGGAAATAAAAATTCACACTTTTCACTTTCCAAAAATCAATGATGCTGTAGCGTGAAAGTACTGGACTGTATATGGAATTTGGGAACGGGTTGCTCCTGTGTAATAAAGCTCGGACGGTTCGTCAAGGTGAATTGATTGGGTTGAATGAAAGGCTCCTTTCAGTCCAATATTGGATGGACTGCTACAAAATATTCCCATTTGAAGCATCTTTTTATATTTCCCATGACACGAGTGTGAACCCCCTCCCAGGCCCGACAATCCACATTTGGAGGTCAACCGCATTCTGTAAGGGGGAATCAATGACACCCCCCCCCCCCAAAACAAAAAAAAAATCAAAATAGGTTACAAAAAAATTGAAAATTAATGAAAAGGCAAAAAAAATCCAATGGTAAAATAATTGCAAAAAATTGTACCACTGAATTATCATTACAAAGAATAAAAAATATACAATAATAGTAAAATGGAGTGATTTTTGTAACAAACACTAAATTCTAAAAATGAACAATAACTTTTTTAAAACGACAAACTTAATAGTGAAATAGATTAGTTAGTATTAGTTTTAGGTTAGTATTACTGTTAAATGTATAGAATTAATTACAATAAATGTTTAGAAATTTTATACATTTGAAATACACTAAATGTAAATGCATCAAATGCAAGAATTCTGAAAAACAGGTAGCAATTTGAAAAAAATGAGGTAATCTGAATACTGAATTGTAAATATGAAAAATATTAATTTTACTGAATAAATATACACAGTCATGGTAAATAGTTAATTAAAAATGTAAACAAAAGTGGAAAATACTCAATTTGTCAGAATATTCAAAAAAATCTCAGTGAAATTATTAACGTATAATCCAGCAAAAAAATAAAATAAAGGTACAGTAGATACAGTAATTTTTTTCTTTAAAAATCCTACCTAATGATAATTCACATCACACCTTTAAGGACATTACATTTTGTATCTTCAATGTGATAATATGTCTACATGTGGATTAAAAGCAAGAAATTAATAGCTTCTGTCAGATACTAATGTCAAAATAATACCCAAATAATAATTCTGGTTGAACCATCCAAATTGCTTCAGAGGAAAAGAAAAACAAATGACAAATCAATCAATCTTTAACCAACAGATTTATTGATTGTATCAAAAAATTAGCTTTGATATGACATTATGCATTCTATATAAGATAACATTTTTAACATTCAATGTACAAAAAACAAAGTGGCGCTCAGATTTACAGTAGATATTTTTGTATCCGTCTTAAAAACAAGTTCTGTTCTGTACGCGGGAAGTCCGTCTGGACTGAAGAAAAGAAAACCCGCGAAGCAGCACCTGAAGTGCGCTCGACCGCAAATGGAGCTTCAAACATCAGCCGGCACTCAGGAGTCCACTGGTGAGCGTGAGCGCGGCTCAACGGAAATGAAATGAATAGCGTTCCCAAAAGCCCGCAAACGGCCGCAAACGCACACCGGGGGCCGCTCTCGTCTGCCCCTCCCATCAAATCAAATTACTTCTGAATGATGATGATGTCACTGGGAATGAATTCAGTACTTATAAGCGCATCTTAGGTCACTTCAGTATTTTTCTGATGACAAACAAAAAAACAAAAAAAATTCCAACCATCCAACCACCAATTCCAAATGATGAAAAAAAAGAATGATGAATGAAAAGATGCAAATTGAGGTAAAAAATGTAAACCCCGATATTGATTCAGTGAGATGATGCATTTGGCAAGAGGTGGGGGGAAAAAAAAAAAAAGAAAAGGACGTGGAAGAACGTGCGTGAAATGGATTCACTTCATGGCCTTACTTAGGATCATACATCCATCCATTTTCTTTGCCGCTTATCCTCACAAGGGGAGTGCCGGAGCCTATCCCAGGTGTCAAAGGGCAGGAGGCGGGGTACACCTTGAACTGGTCGCCAGTCAATCGCAGGGCACATTGAGACACACAACCGTCACACCTACGGGCAATTTAAAGTGTCCAATTAATGTTGCATGTTTTTTGGGATGTGGGAGGAGAAAACCCACCCAGGCACGGGGAGGGCTGGGAGTGAACCCGGGACCTCAGAACTGTGAGGTCAACGCTTTCCAGCTGAGCCACCGGGCCGCCTATTTAAGATCAATAATTTTTAAATATATATGTCTATAAAAGCCAAACTAGCACCCCAATCGTATCAAGTGGTACTGTATATAATCGAGAGGAAAATTTCACATTTACTTTTTTCAGTCTGTCCTTTTTTTTTTTCCCACTTTTAAGTACAGAAGGAATCCGTATTTGTACTTTTAAGATCGAGTACTTTTGCCACTATTGTTCCAATTACAACAACCCTAAATATGTTTTAGTGGTCGCGCACGTCTTGAACGAAATCTCAAGTTTCATTTTTTTTGTATGACATCCCACTAAGTTCAAGTGAGTAAATGCTAATTTGGGGGAACAAAGTTGTGGCTATTGTTGGTTGAACAACTAAAGATTTTTTTTGCTTGTTTGTTTTCTTTGTAGTAAAGATGTCGTTTTTTTTTGTTCTTCATATGCATTTTTTTTAAAATATAGAAATGATATAAACGATCCAGTTAATTCCAACCAGTCACCCCAAGATAAGATACGGCAGCCGTGCGTGGAAGGTTTGCTCATGTTGATAAATGGAACCCAGTACATGACTTTTAATAGGGCTGCACGATATATCTATCCATTATCCAAGCTGCTTATCCTCACAAGGATCATGGGAGAGCTGGAGCCTATCCCAGCTAGCTTCGGGCGAAAGGCGGACCACACCCTGAACTGGTCACCAGTTAGTCGCAGGGCAGATATCGACACCGTGACTGAGCGGGAATCAACCCCACGCCCCCCGCACCAAAGGTAGGCACGTGTACCACTACACCATCAGTGACTGTGTGTGTGTATATGCTTCGCCACTTATCTTCACGAGGGTGGCAGGGAGTGCTGGAGCCTATCCCAGCTGTCAACGGGCAGGAAGCGAGGTACACCCTGAAATGGTTGCCAGCCAATCACAGGGCACTTGGAGACAGACAAGAGCCACAATTCAATTAATATAATATCTATATATAGTATTTACCATCGTCATTGTGACGTACATGCGCGCAATACTCACATCGCAGGATTTGCTGCGCTGTTGGTGTAAAGTAATATACAACAAGCCAACTGTAATGTTAAAAGTGACCAGCAGAGGGACTAGTTTGAATATGCTCATAGAAAAAGAATGTACACGCTTGTATTTTGCTCTTCTGAATGAAACTCGGCATTATCAACGTTCTTTCACCATCGTTCAAGCCACTAGTCCTGTTTTTGCTTCGATTTTGCCGTAAAAAAAAAAAAAAAAAACAATTTAAGCAAGTTTTTTCCTCGTGGTTTTGAAATGGTTGGGTCAAACCTGCAGCTGGCTACTAAACAAGTTGCAATAATGGAGAAATGAAATGCCAATATGAATTCACATCATACTGAAAAAAAAATATGAAATGGTTCATTTTTGGACTGGTGAATTTAGCTCAAAATTTTGACCCCTGAACTACGAATTGAACTAAGAATTGGTTTGCATAGAGAATGAATTTTCCCATCACTGACCTTGTAATATTTCAAAATGTATCGCAGGTTTAAAAACATCAATCAAAATCGCAACGCCATTTTTTTCCAATATCGTGCAGCCCTACTTCGTAACCTTTGACATCGCCCTCGTGACCCAAATTGGAATATAGTCCAGAAGCGGGTAATTAATTGTTGCTGTTGGTGACACCAAAGCCTGCAGTGAGATCTGCGGGAGGGGTCAGGTCAGAAAAGGTCAACGGGACTGTGCAAAGGCAATTAAAGGTGATAAAAAAAACTGAGATAAAGAAAGAGGAAGGGAAGACAGCGTTAATCTGCGACTGCATGCGTGCGCCCAAGAGAGGACTCGTCTCACCTAGCAAAAAAAAAAAATTAAATAAAATGAAAAAAAATCCAACAACCTTGAGTCTAAGAAAGAGTCGTAAACAGATGAGAATTGTTTTTTTTTTTTTTTTGCGTCCCTCTCCAAGGCTCACCAGTGTGGAAGTAACAAATGAGAAAGAAAATGTTTTGGTTTACAGTTCATCATTCAAAACACATCATTTAAACAATAGAAAATGATTATAGAAGGCATCCGCTCGGTGTATTTATGGATGTATGGATTTATGCATGTATGGATGTAGGCGACAACAGTATGGCAGTGTCAAATAGCAAAAAAAAAAAAAAAAAAAAAATTCCATGATGCTTAATGTGGTAAATGACGATGCCAGTGCCATTTCTGACATTCTTAAAAAAAAAAAAAAGATTTGGCTCAAGATTTCTGATATCACAAGATATGATGAATATTCATAGCGGATCTCTATATGATAACATCTTACTGTTACTAGTCATTGCAAACTTAAAATCGACCCTTTCTGCCAGCTCTGTTCTCGAAAATGAAATTTTGAAAAAAGCCAGCAAGTCAGCGGAAAGAGGAGGAGATAAAGAGAAGTAAAGGTTAATGAGTCATTAAAAAAAAATAAAAATGGAATTAAATGCATGAATTCAACAGGTCACGCAGACAGTGATCAAATCAAATCAAATCTCATCGAATGCACGAAGCCAATAAATCGGTGAGAAGATGGCAGAATCAAATGAAAATTCAATTAAACGTCACGATTCTGTTGCGCTGCGCAACCGCGGGAGTTAAAATCCAATTTTGGAGGAACGCGAGAAACGATTATGAGCCTGTCGTGCCTCGCGTCGCGTCCAATCAAAACGGAATCATACAATACAAGCGCGTATGCTTTATCTATTATTAATGATATCAAAGCAAGAGGGTTAAGCTTTTGTGATGATGAGTTCCAACACCCCCCCCCCCACAGAATTAACATGTTTATATTCATGTTGCTCCGATATGTTCAGTCTTCACAAAACTTACAAAAAAAAAATTAAAATACAGTAAAATGTCCCAGCGTCGCCCCCGTGTGGGAGATGCAGGCACAATACATTCATTCGTTAACGCCAAAGGCGTCGAGTCGAGTCGGAGTCAAGAGTACGCTAGCGGGAAACGGCGTCCGTCGTGTTCTTGACGAGTCACTCCCCACCCTGGAGGTGTCCCCCGTGAATCCATGCAGGTCTCAGAACTGCATATTGTGCCCCCCCCCAATTATTCCCTCTGATGCTTTTTGCCATTTTAGGACATTTCCGCCACTTCTCGCTTGTGTTCCAGCGGTTATCCGCCGTTTCACTCCAAATTCCCCGCTTACAAACTCTTCTTCAAACTTTGCCCCCTCCTCCAAAGACCAAATCCAAAGTTGTCCAAGAGGTTTATCCAAGCAAGTCAAAGTATTGTAAAAAAAAAAAAAAAAAATTCCTCAAGATGTGCTTGTCACACTCCTTTCGGGGCGCCATCACAATTGCACCCCCCCCCCCCCCAGACCTACCTTCTGTCTATCCCTTGAAAGGCCGGGGAGGCGGTTTGCCGATCTCTACCGAGATGTTGGTGTACAGCGGGTACCTTTTGATCTGCACCAGTCTGTAGGTCAGCGAACTGATACCGTCCTTCTTCATGGTGTTCTTGGTGTTCTGGATTTTATTGAACCTGGACAAGCAGAAGGAGAAACGCCGTTAGTCGGGTTCAACCGACCACAAAAAGGCGACCATTTTGTGTTACGTGCTGTTAATGGAGGAAAAAAAAAAATGCGCTGAATTGTACGAAACAACAATGTTAAGAATTAGCGTAATTCCCGGCCTACAGAGCGCACCTGGTTACAAGCCTCACCGAGTACATTTGTAAAGGAAATACCATTTGGTACATACGTACATCGCAGCTGTGTAAAAGCCGCAAGCGCCCACATTGAAACAAGATATTTACAAAGAAAGGCGGTACACAGTAAGAGTTTAACGCTAGCGACGCACTAAAGCTAGCGCTAACGACAGCCTAGCGCTAACAGGGTAAAGTAAAGTACCGGTAAATATCACTAAGACATGCCAGTAACACGCTAGAACAGCGCTAACGGGGCCAGTAAAAGTCACTTCCTCGGCACATATATTCCACCGGTCTCATTCTTACCTTTTCTGCTCGAGTACCTCCTTGGGGCCGTTAGACAAAAAAAAACAGCAAAAATGAGCCACATCAAGCATAAACCGCAGGATTGAAAGAGCGCGAACAAAGACGAGGCTTGTCGGCCGGAAATTACGGTACATTGGTTTTGTCATGTCATTGTCCAAGCCGCTTATCCTCACAAGGGTTGCGGGAAAGCTGCAGCCTATCCCAGCTCGGTTCGGGCGAAAGGCGGGCTACACCCTGAACTGGTCGCCAGTCGGTCTCTGGGTAGATGGACAACACCACTGAGCGGGAATCGATCCCACGCTGCCCGCACCAAAGGCAGGCGTGTGTACCACAAGACCATCAGTTTTACAAAGTGCATTTACTGCATGTAATGTCGTATTTGTTTGATGTGTGCCTTTAAGTTGCACGTGTCAAACCCGAGGCCCGGGGGCCAGTCTGGCCCACCGCTTAATTTCCTGTGGCCCGCAAAGGCAAATCATGTGTGTCAACTTCCATGATTCTTGATCAAATCTGTAACAAAATTTCAAATTGTCATGATCATAAATTAAAACGTTGAGATATTCCGGCCACATAACGGCCCTCTGAGGGAAACCATAACGACAATGTGGCCCGTGAAAAAAAAGAGTTTGACACCCGTTCTTTAAGTGGTGCGGTGAAGCGTATGAAGATGAACTATTTCTCCACCATTTAGTAAATCAATTTAGCTTCCTTTCTAGTCACCTTCCCATCCTTTACCTTTCATCCAATTTTTAATCCACTGCATATTCATCTAGATTAATCTCAAATGCTGCATGTCTAGGAGTGAGTTGCAAAGCCCGAAACCGAACTGAAGTAAACCGCTGCAAACCAGGGCCGGGGGGGTGGGGGCTTTGTTTTGGTGATTTTGCCGTCTGCAGAACACGAGATGGCGTTCAGACATTTGCGCGCCGGTTCGTCAATTGAGGTCAGAGCGTCGTTTGAAGGGCCGCGGTTCCGCGGTTGCATCACGAGTCGTCCTTAAGTGGGAAATTGGCCGGGATGGCAGCGCCGGAGAAGGGGAAACGAGCGCAACTACGCGTCGGCTTCACATGTCGCTGATGCAACCTCGTCCAAAAGCAACGAGGTTACTGTGCCGGGAGGAGGGGGAATTTTTGTTCCATATTCCACGTGGAAAACGGTCAGGCCAACGATTTTAAAATGTTCTTGACGCTTTCAATAATAATCGAGCATTTGCTGACTTGATTATGAGGAGACGGGAGATGCTAAAACACTTATGTACTAGATGTGCTTATAATCCCAGTTTGATGATGATGATGATCAGAAACAGAAATTTACAATGACCATGCGTCATTTTTGTTTGGAGGATTATGCAACAATTGTGATATACAACATTTTTAATTAATACATATATATTTTTCCCCTACTTGTGTCAATCACCATTCCACAAAATCTAAAGTTCTACTAAAAACTTGTAGTTTCTGCTACAATGAGTGAAAAAAAAATTACTAAGCTTATTTTACTTTTTCCTGGTTCCTCATCAGGATTTTGCAAAAAATGTTTTTCCACTAGTTCATTGTGGTTTTTTGGGTGTGGGGGGATTATTGTATTGATATCAGGAGCAAAAAAATACATTACTCATTTCCCACTACCTTGTTTTTGTCGCCTTATCATCCATTTTTTTTTTGCCGCTCATCCTCACGAGGGTCACGGGGATTGCTGGAGCCTATCCCAGCTGTCAACGGGCAAGAGGCGGGGTACACCCTGGACTGGTTGCTAGCCAATCGCAGGGCACATGGAGACAAACAGCCGCACTCACAATCACACCTATGGGCAATTTAGAGTGTCCAATTCATGTTGCATGTTTTTGGAATGTGGGAGGAAAGCGGAGTGCCCACCCGGAGAAAACCCACGCAGGCACGGGGAGAACATGCAAACTCCACACAGGTGGGTCCGGGATCAAACCCCAGACCTCAGAATAGTGAGGCCACCGTGCTGCCAGCCTATTCAGTATTTTGCAAAAACTACCAAATTGATTTTCCACTAATTTTCATTTGTTTTTTTTTGGTGGCTTGTTATGAGGATATTGTGGAAAAAAATAATGAATGAATGAAATAAAGTAACATGTTGCTTGGTTTATTTATTTTTAAAAAATTATCATTATTTTTAGTATTTTTTTTGTATAATTATTGGGATTTTGAAGAAAAAAAAAACATTAAACGTGCTTTAATGACAATGTTTTTTTTAATTGGTTGGTCACCAGAGTACACAAAAACTACACCACCAATTTCAACTTGTTTTCAGCATTGTTTTTTTTTTTTTTTTTTCTCTGTGCGTGTTGGGATGTCAGGATTACACGCAAGCTGCCGAAAGCTGCCGATTGTCGGGACGGCGGGGAGCCCCGCGAATCGCCAATCTTTTCCTCGAACGGAACAGATAAAAATAGAAATACGGGAGAGGATTGACACTTCCATCTCGACGGGGTGGGGCGGGGTTTACCGCCAAATGAGGCCCGCGTGATGGACGAGAAAAATGAAGGATGGATGAATCCAGAGATAAAATTATATTTCGGGGGGGGGGGGAGTGACAGATGGGTGTAGGACGATATGAAAGATATTAAAAAAAAAAAAAAAAAAGGAAATCTTGGGATAAAGCCGTCATTGAGCATGTAGATTAAAAAGCCATAGAGTAATCCCCCGGCGTACATATAGAGAATATTAGATGTCCTCAATTGGCATGCTGCGGACCGAATGATAGAAGCTTTTTCTGATTTGATGGACCGGTACTTTCAAGATCCACACGCTGTTGGGCATTTCATTAGGTGTAGCACAACTCCGTGAGGTCCGGAACAAGAAGACCTGCTTCGCAATGTTTGATTGACGCCGGCAGCCATGTTGTGTTATCCCTTCGTGACTGTCTTTGTCTTAATTGATTGTCTGTTGTCCTGCTAGAGCGGCTCCAACTACACATCCATCCATCCGTCCGTCCATTTTCTTAGCCGCTTATCCTCACAAGGGTCACGGGGAGTGCTGGAGCCTATCCCAGCTGTCAACGGGCAGGAGGCAGGGTACACCCTGAACTGTTTTCCAGTCAATCGCAGGTCACATAGAGACAAAGCGTCGCACTCACAATCACACCTATGGCCAATTTAGAGTGTCCAATTAATGTTGCATGTTTTGGGGATGGAGGAGGTAACCTGGTGCCTCAGAACTGCGAGGCCAACCCTTTTACCAACTGAACCACCGTGCCGCCCAGCTCCAACTACCGGAGACAAATTCCTTGTATGTTTTTGACACACCTGGTGAATAACGATGATTGTGATTGTAATCGACTTTGGGCACATTTTAAAATCCAGAAAATGCCTTTGCATGTTTGCGGGTGATGAATGCGCCGCCTTTTTCGCCCGCCATCTCATCGTTATGCCTCGCCATGGCCGACGGACTCGCAGAATGGACTCTTGTTTGAGTCAATGCAAGTGTGCGCGCGCGCGTGCAAGATAACGCGCTCATTGGACAGTCAAGGCATCGTTTTCCGCTGTAAATGTAAGCCTGGAAATACTCATTAATGTGCCCGGAAACATACGCTGCTGAGTTTTTATCTGAGTGATGGAGTGACACTCCCTTTTTGTAGAAAGAAAAATCATTTTTGGGAAAATGAAAAAAAAAAAAAAAAAAAGATTTATATATTGGCTCGTGTATGCAGCTGCTCCATTGGTGAGCGTTGTTTGAATCATACTAAGAAATACTGAGACATTTACTGTGATACCAATAAATAATTAGATAATTATTATGATAACATTATAATTACTTGTAATATATTTCTATTTATTTCGAATTCTAATTTATAATCATTATATATGCAATTATAACAATAATTTGATGAATTAATACTTAAAAAAAACATCCATCCATCCAATTTCTCAGCCGCTTATCCTCACGAGTGTCGCGGGGAGTGCTGGAGCCTATCCCAGCTGTCAGCGGGCAGGGGGCGGGCTACCCCCCGGCTCGTTGTATTGCTGGATATTATTCGAACACTCGGGAGGATGGATTTACTCTTCTTCATACTACTACTACTACAACTAATAAGACGTGCAAAAATGGATTGCACGGGTGCAAAGGACAAGAGCTTCGTGGGTTCCAAATGACAGGTAGAGGTGTGTATACAGCTACTAAAAAAAATAATAGTTGGGGGGGGGGGGGGGAGATGACGTAATCCTTCTCTCAGAACGCAACAAAAGATCCGCGTACATAAGTCAGGCGTCCTAAATGTGTTGATGCTCCCAAAGCCGTCCGCGGCGTCAACGACTTCGGCCGGGGTGGCTCATACATACTATGTGAGAGTCTGTTGTTAGTTAGAAGTGATCCGAACGTCATCTAAATATGACTCGAAGTGATCCGCATATCACCTAAATATGGTTTCCATCTGGATGTCAAGTGAGACTTCCGCAAGGATGACGCGCTCTCCACTCATATTTATTTTTTTCGCATGGACATTGAAGTCAATAATGTTGTATGTATCTTTCATCACAATACCTATTTTAGAATGTTTATGGGCATGACAGTGGCGCTTTAACCTGGATGTTTTTTTGGAACGTGGTGCCAGGATGCGAACCCGAAATGTCAAGATTAGTGAGACAGACGTGGTAACCACAAGTTCACTGACAGGGTAGAATATAGTCAATTGCTCACATTTTTCTCAAAAACCTTTTTTTTCCCCTGTCCTGTACCATTTTCTACTACGCGAGGTTTGGATGACCACGGATTATTCATAAAAATTTCAGAGGGCCACACATCACCAGCCACGTTCCCAACACTCCACAAAAGTATGCATCATTTAGTATGTCCCATATCACTTTATATTATTCATGCTTGTGTTTCCTTCGTAGTATCTAAAGGTAATAATACCGTGTGTGCGAACCTTCCAAAAATACAAACTCCGCCATAAAACGGGCGCCCTGACACGAGTACCGTCCTGCCCGAAAGGCCAACGGGAGTCTCTTTTCTGTAAGTGGCGGCGTGCGTTTCAGTGGCGAGCGGTCGCGACGCTGAATGATTCATGCGGCGAGACGCGGCCGTACGTTGAGGAGCTGCTGAATAAATAAAGCGGGAGGTAGATCGGCTCGTTTGTCCACTGCAGTCTAACAGAATTCAGTTCTTTCTTATGGTACACAAAGAAAGCTGTGTTAAGTACTTTTGTACGTCACAGTCAATTCCAAACCCCTTGATACCTTTCTCCGGTGGCTTCAATTAAAAACAAAAAAAACCCCCACTAAAAACCCAAACAAACGTGCACATACAATGAAGAAAATAAGTATTTGAACACCCTGCTATATTGCAAGTTCTCCCACTTAGAAATCATGGAGGAAGCTGAAATTTTCATCACAGGTGAATGTCCACTGTGAGATAATCTAATATGAAAAATCCAAATCCATGTATGATTTTTTTTAACGATTTATTTGTGTGATACAGCTGCAAATAAGTATTTGAACATCTGAGAAAACCAGTGTTAATGTTTGGTACAGTCGCCTTGTTTCCAATTACAGAGGTTATACGTTTCCTGTAGTTGTTCACCAGGTTTGCACACACTGCAGGAGGGATTTTGGCCCACTCCTCCACACAGATCTTCTCTAGATCAGACAGGTTTCTGGGCTGTCGCTGAGAAACATGGAGTGGACATGCACCTACGATGAAAATTTCAGACCCCTCCATGATTTCCAAGTGGGAGAACTTGCAATATAGCAAGGGTGTTCAAATACTTATTTTCTTCACTGTAATTCTTTAGACACCTCACGACACTGAAGTGTCACAAGATTTGCATGAGAGTCATCTTTTGGGTGAAAAAGGGTTCAGGCGGTCGATAAAAATATTCAATTGATGATCTATCCTACCATCCATTTTTCTACAGCGCTTGTCCTCATTTGGGGCGCAACCATCGAGTTGTAATAAAGTAACTTTTATACAGCTGCCTTCTTGCTCACCGTCGCTTTATGAAGTATGAAATGCGTGCGCAAGGAAAATAAATTGTTTTGAATAAAATGGGACCAAGATGGCTTTCCGGTGATAGAGTTCTGAAGGGCGGGGTGTTAAGGTTGCACTTTTGGCGTGCGGCTTTTAAAGTGCTTTACAGGCGAGCGTAAAACCACCTCCTGTATAAATGACTTATTTTCCGGCGTGATGAACGAGGCCCAATATGGCGGGATGAGCCCTCCGAGGCACATTCATCAGCGGCAGTGTGGCGCCTCACATTAAGCCGTTTGAGTGAGGATTAGCAATGTTTATTCTCGCTAAAGAGCACCCCAACCCCACTTTCCCAAATACTCAAACGTCGCACCCGTTCCCACCCGTGCCAAGCTCAACTAATGAATGCATGACATATCTCGACAAACTTCATTAGCGCTCGAAAGTTAGGAACTTTTGACTCTTCACCTGTTAAAAACTCTTTAACAGTGTTTCGATAATGTCCAAAACCAACCTGCTCCAGTTTCCAATATATACCACGTAAGGTGGTTTTAATATCCATCCAGGATAGAGGGCAGATAGAGACAAACAGTCCCACTCACAATCAGACCTAGTGTCCAATTAATTTTGTTGCAGGTTTTTGGGATGTGGGAGGAAACCCATGCAGGCACTCTACACAAGCGGGATCGAACCCAGGACTTCAGAACTGTGAGGCGAACACTTTCCAGCTGGGCTACCGTGCCACCCTGGTCGTAAGTCGTCCTCCAAAAGGTTTTGATACATACATTAATGTTTTCATTGATGTTAACACCGCGTCCAAGCCCTTACGTAGCAAATCAGTCCCAAACTCTCGGTTCCCCTCCATTATACTGTACGTCACTCTTTGGATGTGGTTACAATCTTTTCAGCTGATCCACCACGGCTCATGGCTCATACATACTGTCTGTGAGTCTGTTATTTAGAAGTGATCCGCGTATCATCGAAATATGGCTCGAAACAATAGGGTAATATTGCCCCGGTCACTTCACTCGATTCTTTGAAAAGCGCTTCCGTGTCCCATAGTAGGCGGCACAGCGCGTTTTCAATGGCGAATGTCCCGGTGTGACGTTGCAGGCAATATAGCTACCACCTGAATGTCAAATGAGAATTTTGCAACTTTGCGCATGGATGACGCACTCTCCGCTCAATTTTTTTTTTTTTTCCTATGGACATTGAAGTGAATAATGCTAGATGTATTTTTCATTACATTATCTATTTTAGAATGTTTATAGGCATGACACTTGACCTTTCAGGCATATTACGGAATATTTCTCTATCCCAATAAAGGTGTAATGAGGAAAATAGCAGTAGCCCATGAAGGCATATTAAGAAAAGTTGCTGTGTTCAATTATGCCCTATTAAGGAATGTCAGATAAAGGTGTCAAGTACGTCTTTGTGGCCGATAATGGCATATTACAGGTTTGTTATGCACACGCATGGTATTAACAAAACATTTTATTAAAAAAGACAATAGTAAGCAGCAAGCAGGTACTCTGCTTTCCTCATCATCCCATTTAAATGATCTGGATGTCCAAAATAGCCTGCTCTAGTTTCTGAGACACACTTTATATACACTGATTTTAATATCATGCCTTATTGAACATCTCATCTGAGGGGGGGAAAAGTACGACAGAAACCACATTAGCGTGGTTTACTGCGTGGTAAAAAAAAAACGGTCAATGGGGCACAACTCATAAAGTGGACGGGATGGTTATTAATTGGTTAACACATCTGCGTCACAGAATCCCCCGTGGATGTTTGCCTGCTACACCCGTACTTGTGTGGGTTTTCTGCAGACTTCCTCCAACATTCTTAGGTGAAATGTAGACAAAATTGTCCTGAAGCGTGAACGTGAGTGGGGCTGTTTGAAGGGGGCTCGCAAATACACCAGGATTCATTTTGTAAACATTTGAAACATTGATAAATGCCATGTTTGGATGGTCCACAGGGATGGAATTATGGGTGATTGGCCGGCATGTGACAGAAAAAAAAAATGGATTGATTGATTCATAAACTTTGCATTAATCCCCTTCTCACCCACGGACATACGCAATTAATCCCCTCCAGGCATATTTTTTTCCACACTTATTCAGATTTTACGACATGAGTTGATGCATTGCGTTTGTTATTGCAGGCTAAACGTCCACCTTCACGGATGAGATCGTGTCACGGGATATAAAATGAAGCCAAATGAGACGTCAGAAATCCAACGGCGAGTTCTCGAAAAACAATCCGCTGACCGAACGGGACGGCGTCGAAAACAAGCAGCTGCGTATCGCACGTCGTCCGTCATACTTTTTAAGTGCACGCGTCGTCTGTAATTGCCTGCCAAAAAAAACCGCACGGCTCCGAATGGGAACGGCTCGTCGGCTCGCTTTCATTCCAAATCAATAAGCGAGCCAGCAGACGGGCTCGGCGCCATTGTGCTTCGCGCTCGATTCCTCCCGCCCCGCCTCTTTGAAGCGCAACACTTGCACAAAGACCTCGCCACCAACGGGGACGCGCGCTATTTATTTGGAGGGCCATGCATTTATTTATGAGCGAGGGGCAGTAGATAGTGTCTTTAGCTGGAACTAACGTCATTTCATCTTTCTTTTTCTTTTTACATCACAATATTTTGCTCTTGAAGGACCTTCAGAGATGAGAGAAGAGAGATAAAATACTATATTTTGCAATGAAATTAATATTAGGCATGGAAAATGCGGTATTTTACAGCAAAATTCAAGCAAAAACGCTATTACGTAATTTAAAAAAATTCGATACAATCTAGGCGACATGGTGGAAGAGCTGGTAAAGCGTTGGCCTAACAGTTCTGAGGACCCGGGTTGGATCCCGGCCCAACCTGTGTGGAGTTTGTATGTTCGTCCTGTGCCTGGGTGGTTTTTCTCCGGGCGCTCCGGTTTCCTCCCACATCCCAAAACATGCAACATTAATTGGACACTCTAAATTGCATTGTCTCTATGTGCCCTGCGATTGGCTGGCGACCAGTTCAGGGTGTACCCCGCCTCCTGCCCGTTGACAGCTGAGATAGGCTCCAGCACTGCCCGTGACCCTCGCGAGGATAAGCAGCAAAGAAAATGGATGGATTAATACTTTAAACACTGGCAGATATTTAAAATGAAAAAGGCCATTAGTTTAAATAGAAATGCTATGTTGGAATAAATTCTCCATATTTTCCCATAAAAGCAACATTTTAATAAATAAATAAATAAAACACTATAATTTCCCACGAATATGCAATTTCTTTTTTAAACAAAATTTCCATTTAGATGCTGTAATTTGCAATGCAATCAATATTGCTCTCCCATGGAAATTCTTATTTTGCAAAAAAAAAAAAAAACATGGTTGTCGACTATGCTGCAATAAAAGCACTTTATTGTGCCATAAAACCACTTTGTTTATGAAAAATGCCTTATTACGAATCATTTGCCAGGAAAACGCTACCTTTGAGGGTTGGGCTCGTTGTGTTTGTCTCTCTCGTGTTTGATCATTCTGTAGCGGCCGATGCGCACGTCCGGCCTGGACACCTTCATCCCGTTCAGAGTGATCCTGCGGCACACACACAGAGCGGCAGCGCGCGTTAGACGGCAATAAGACTCGATAAGAAGCGCAACTTATTGGATTCGGCCTCATCCGGCTCTCCTGCACTCCATTGCTTTCATGCAATTAACCCGGCTGGTGGGAAACAGGAGACGGGAGCTGGAGCATCTCCCCGCGAATCCAATCAAATGCGCCCGTGCGGACGGAAATTTGGGATGATCATTGGAGCAGCTCGGAAAGTTCTTCGCGGGTGTGGACGCATGCGGGACAGATTAAAAGACTGTCCGACAGACAAATTGCTCTTATTTAGGCGCGGTAATAGCGTACGGTGAAGAAAACAAGTATTTAAACACCCTGCTATATTGCAAGTTCTCCTGCTTAAAAATCATGGAGGGGTCTGAAATTTTCATTGTAGGTGCATGTCCACTGTAAGAGAGATAATCGAAAAATCTGGTCATAATTCCACTAACCGTGTTTGGAGGACGATGAATGATGAGTTCCATCCCAAGAACGCCATCCCTACTGTGAAGCATGGGGGTGGGTGGCAGCAGCATGTTTTGGGGGTGTTTTTCGGGACATGGGACAGGACGACTGCACTGCATTAAGGAGAGGACAACCGCGGCCATGGATTGTGAGATTTTGGGGAAAAACCTCTTTCGCTCAGTCAGAGTATTGAAGATGGGTTGTGGCTGGGTCTTTGACCTCAAGTACACGGCCGGGAAAATCAAGGAGTGGCTCCATAAGAAGCATATCAAGGTTCTGGCGTGGCCCAGCCAGTCTCCAGACCTAAACCCAATAGAAAATCTTTGGAGGGAGGTGAAACTCCGTGTTTGTAAGCGCCAGCCCAGTAACCCGTCTGATCTCGAGAAGATCTGTGTGGAGGAGTGGGCCAAAATCCCTCCTGCAGTGTGTGCAAACCTGGTGAACAACTACAGGAAACATTTGACCTCTGTAATTGCAAACAAAGGCTGCTGTACCAAATATTAACATTGCTTTTCTCAGGAGTTCAAATACTTATTTGCAGCTGTATGACACAAATAAATCATTCAAAAAAAAAAATCATACATTGTGATTTCTGGATTTTTCTCTCTCACAGTGGACATGCACCTACGATGAAAATTTCACACCCGTCCATGATTTCTAAGTGTGAGAACTTGCAATATAGCACGGTGTTCAAATACTTATTTTCTTCAATGTAGCGAGTGGTGCTTTATCTTAAAAGTCTTTTTTTGGGGCCAAAATGTGAACTGACCTGAATTCATTGCTTTTGTAACCACTTGATCTGGTCACTTAACACTCAAATTCATCCTTCTTCTTTTCACGCTCACTCAGAATTACAATTTGTATGTTTAAGTGTGAGCACTACACATACATTACACACATTAAATAGGTCAGATTATCACAATCCGAACATGTCTGTCCATTTTCATACACACATAATGCAAATAAGTACAGCGGTGCCTTGAGAAATGAGTTTTTATCCGATGTGTCACCACACATTTCCCCATTAAAAATGAATGGAAATGCAATTACTTCTTTGCAGTCTCCCCAAAACACCACTTTTTCTAGATCAATCGAGAAAAATGAAAAAAAAAAAAAATACATATACCGTACTGTAAAATATAGTCAAAAAACACAACAGAAGAGAATTTCAATATATCAGTTGGTTTTATTAGATGTAATCAAACCAAATCTCTCTCTCTCTGGACCGTCTATTTAGTTTGTCTATTACAAACATGACGGAAAGTAACGTCTCTTCACGTGCACACGTCGTAAACGTCTCCCTTCACATGCACACACGATGACGTGACTTCCTGTCTTTGCTCGAGGCAACCGTTGTCTATTCAAAGCGGATGAGGAGACGCTGGAAAATGGAAAGAATTGCTGTCGCGCCGCCCTTCAATGTGACAGCGGTGACGAGGCAAGGGTACGGGGGTGCGTCCGGGGGCGTCCGAGCGAGCTGCTGCCCCCGTGAGTCCGCGTGACACTGGGTTTGGAGCCCGTGGGTATTGCATTAAGATAGCAGGACGACACTGTGTGACTTAAACTTCCTGTCGCGGGGCGGATCTCCACTTTTGGAATGTATAATGAGCAGTCTCTGCTTTTGGCCTCATTTCATTCAATTTCCTTGAAGAAGATGGTCAAAGTACGCCTGGCGGAATCGGCCCGTTCTTAAATCACGGCCTATTCACAGTTTATCACCGCACATCTATCTCATATCCGATTTGGGCTCATTTGGACGAATCCCCTTTCAGGAGTTTGCAAAAGTTTGACCGTACAAAGTACTGTAACTTACAGCCTAGAAAGAGCAACTTTTTTTATGTGGCGATGCGGCTAATTTGTGCATTTTTTTCCTAACGGCCCCAAGGGGGCACTCGAGCAGAAAAGGCAAGAGTGAAACTGGTGGAATACATGAGCCGAGGAAGTGACTTTTACCGGTCTGGCCCTGTTAGTGCTGCGCTAGCGTGTTACTGCCATGTCTCAGTGATTTTTACCAGTGTTTTTTTGTCTAACCGGCCCTGTTAGCTCGGCACTAGTAATGGTGCGGCGGCGCTAGCATTAGGGTTAGCACGGCGGTGCTAGCATTAAACTCTCTGTGTACCGTCTTTCTTTGTAAATATCACGTGTTTCAATGTGGGCACTTGCGGCTTTTACACAGCTGCGCCTTATATATGTACCAAATGGTATTTCCTTTACAAAAGTACTGGGTGAGGCTTATAAACAGGTGCGCTCCATCGGCCGGGAATTATGTTTGTATTCAATAAATCTTTTTTGTGAAACTTCTTAAATTTGTGTCAACATTGAAAACCCCTCTCAACCCTTTTGATCTCTTGTATCAAAATGTGTAACGGGGGGGGGGGGGGTTGAACAATATTACAAATATTATATAAAGAACAACATAACTCAATTAAGGCAGCCAGTAATATTGGACCTGTAAAATATCAGGAGGGTTCAAGTTGAGAATGTCATGTCAATGTCATGTCAACCTATTAAAATTTTTGTGGTAGCATTGTATAAGAATAAATTAAATGATAAACATGCAAAAATAAAAACATCAATAAAATAGTAATATATAACAAAAACCTATTAAAGGTATTTAGGATGGAAAAAAGGGAAAAACTTCAACCTTTTTCTATTTCTATTTTCAATTGCACGAGGTTATAGGTGAAGTCAAAACTCGTGTGCGCTACATCAGTGACATTTCAATCCACGCAGGAGACACTGGGACAAAATGGTCGGCGCCGACGAGGTGAACCGGATCAATGTGTACTAAAACACAGCAGACTTTCTATTAAAAGTGTCTGAACGCGGAAGCTTGTCCAAAACGAGCTTTGAAGGACATATTCCTTAGGACTGCTTTTAGAAAGGCTTTTAAAGCAGCCAGCCATGACATGGCGAGGGGGTGCTTGTCCTTGTGTGTGTGTGTGTGAGCTTTAATGCGAGCCCACCCGCAACCTTCACACACGGCAGCTTAAAGCGAGTTAGAATTATTGCCTTTTTAATGTCGCTCCAAATGCAAATGACAAAACCTAGCCCCAATCTAAAAGACCTACTTTGGCGGAGGAAATTGGACCAAGAGACAAGAACATCTTGGTTCTTTTTTTTTCTTCTTCTTTTGTCACCCCCGTCGCTGAAGTGGTTAAAACCGATAAAAGGGGCAGTTACGCCGAT
Source organism: Syngnathoides biaculeatus (assembly GCF_019802595.1). Classification (NCBI taxonomy): domain Eukaryota; kingdom Metazoa; phylum Chordata; class Actinopteri; order Syngnathiformes; family Syngnathidae; genus Syngnathoides; species Syngnathoides biaculeatus. The sequence continues at coordinate 4,835,834 of NC_084652.1, read as the reverse complement.
GATGTGCCGTCTCGGCGAGCGTATTGAGCAAATTGAGCTTTTTACGAGTCCGGCGGACGCTCAAACGATTTCAACTGGATCCGAGGTTGAGCGTCCCCTAAAAATACCATATGTAATAACTAATACAAAATCTGAACGGTACACTGACTTTCCAGAACTGAAATAGTATCTCTGTGATTGTTACGCGCTATAAAATTGGCGGGACACTTCGTGTTGGGTTAACGTCCGTCTTAATGTCACTGAGCAGACACAATATTGCGGAGTCAATCCTCATCAGTTTATCATTGTGGCTTAAAATTGAATGTTCTCTAATATCGATAGAGCTACAACGATATATCATTTTGTGTTGGCGTCATGCTAACTGACATCACGGTTAAGTGTTTTGTGGGATGATTTTTAATTGGAGATAGCTGGGATAGGCTTCAGCACTCCAGCAAACCTTGTGAGGATAAGGAGCTCAGATAATGGATGGATGGACTTTGGTTTAGTTTACAATGGTAGATTGGATCCATCCAGTTTCTTTTACCGCTTATCCTCACGAGGGCTCGCGGGGAGTACTGGAGCCTATCCCAGGTGTCAACGGGCAGGAGGCGGGGTACACCCTGAACTGGTCGCCAGCCGATCGCAGGGCACATCCAGACAAACAGCCGCAGTCACAATCACACCTATGGGCAATTTAGAGTGTCCAATTAACGTTGCATGTTTTTGGGATGTGGGAGGAAACCGGAGTGCCCACCCGGAGAAAACCCACGCAGGCACGGGGAGAACATGCAAACTCCACACAAGTGGGCGCGGGATTGAACCCGGGACCTCAGAACCGTGCCGCCGGGTAGATTATATTCACCAAGATATCTGAAAGCTAACACTTTCTTGAGTGTTGTGTTCATCAAAACGTCGCCTTAGACTTGTACTTGTATGAAACGGTTAAAAGAAAAAAGAAAGGCAAAGACAAGGTAACAAATAGCATCAGTGTCGCAGTGTTATTACCGTGTAATCAACAAATATCCAGACAGAAACTGTGAAGCCCCACACACAAATAATATAACAATACATGGACATTATTTATCCTCTGCGAAGAAAGTCGAATATTACTGCATCTTACTGAGAAGCAGTGACTGTCTTTTGTGTTTATCCCCATGTCTGCATTGTACTGACCCCCCCAGCTGGCGAAGTCCCGCACACCAGAAGGAGCAGCACAATGTCCATGGAATTGAAAAAAAAAGAAAAAAAAAAAGCAGAAATTTTTGTTTAGCTTTTTAAATATTATACAAAGATATTATTTATGTATTTTAAGTACAATATAAAAGTGCAATTTTTGTCATTTAAAAGATTACAAAAAATTTTTGTTGATGATTTTTGGGAGGTTATAATGGATCAACTGCATTTTCATGCATTTCAAAGGGGAAAGATGCTTTGAGCGTGGTCGTAGAACAAATTATATCTAATATCGGCCACTATATTATGGTACAGTTTAGCATAGCGTAGCTAGCCGAAGCATCTTTTTGCCATAAAAGGAGCTCACCTGTTGTAGATGTCGTCGTCCTCTCCTCCCCAGCCCCAGTACTCGTTGGGGAACCCATTGATCTTCAAGAACTGTTTTTTACTGAGGCCTGACACGCCCCCGAAGTAGCCCGCATACGGTAGCCTGTAGCAAAACCACACAATTCTGTGAGCCACAACCAAACTGCTTAGCGCAGTTCTACATCATTGTACATAGTACGTACAAAAGCTTTTTTTTTTTTTTTTACTACCTGAAGCCAAATTTGTCCATGGCGATGGCAAAGTGCCGGGGCTGCTCGTAACAGTGGTAAAGGTTGCGGTCGTCCATGGGGATCAGGTCCACGTCGCTGAAGATGAAGCAGTTGTAGTCGCCGTCCTTCAGCGCCTCCGCGTAGCCAACGTTCAGCAGTTTGGCTCGGTTGAAAGTGTCCTCGCCCAACTGCAAACGGACGGAAAAGCCAGCCAGTAAGTTCCGAATATGAATATTGTTCCCTTTCATTTTGTTGGTATATGCTGCAAAGTGACAAGGCAAACTGACACGTTGTTATATGATATACTGTACTATGTATGAGCCAGCCCGGCCGAAGCCGCGCGTCATCCGCCGCGGAAACAATCGAATGAGGTGACCGGGGCAATATTACCCGATTGTTTCGGTTTGAGCGATATTCAGATGATATGCGGATCACTTCTAACTAACAACAGTATGTATGAGCCGCCCGGGTGGGGCCGCGATGAGCCACCCCGGCCGAAGCCGTCCGTGGCGCCGACGGGTATATCGACACATTTAGCACCCCTGACTTACGTAAGTTGATCTTTGGTCACATTCTGAGAGGATTACACCCCCCCACCCACACACTATTGTTTTTTTTTTTAGTCGCTGTATACACACCTACATGTCATTTGGAACCCACGAAGCTCTCATGCAATCCATTTTTCACGACGAACCGGGTCTCTTGCAAACTTATGAAGGGTAAATACATCCTCCCGAGTGTTCGAACAATATCCAGCAATACAACGAGCCGGCATTTTGGCTAACACGAAGGAACAAAGAGCTACCTTCCAGCAGATAAAACTAGTAGAAACATACAAGACCACCTGAGTGGGTGTCTGCTACTAATGTCACTTCCTGTTTCTTCTGGAAAACAAATCCCTCGAGAGGATTATCATGGCGGGAGTGACAAAAAGCCATATACGTCAAAATCATGTTATGTGGTGAAAAAAACCGATGGCTCCATTCCAGCTGCCTTTTTTCATTAATAACATACTAAAAATCATGCATTTCATGACAGTGGACCTTTAAGCACATAAGTATATGCTAGATCGCTTCATGCTAACTCTCTTGTTACTCACTACATACTTAAATAACTTGCATGGACAAGACACTACACAGCTGTATGCTACATGCTACTTTCTGACCCACTACATAGCTACATACTACATGGCTACAAAGCTATATTCTACGTAGCCACACATTCCATAGCTACATACTATATAGTCGCACGCTACATTATATGCATTGTTTCCACACTACACGTGGCCACGCAGCTATATGCTACAAAGCTACATTTATTACTACATACGACACAGCCGCACACTACAATACTATACGACTTTGCAATATGCTACTTAGCTAAATACAACTGTATCTTGCTTCATGCAACACAGCAAAATGCTACTCTGCCACTCACTTTATAGCTGTACAAATATGTTCTAGGACCATACACTACACAGCTAAATACTATAACTTGTTTGCATTTTACACAGCCATATGCTAAATGGCTAACAGTTACATTTCTTCACACCTGCTGAAGTATTTGTGACTTATAGCTAGGCAGGTGTCACACGCTACTTGCTATATGCTAAATAGCTGCATACTACATAGCTATAATTCATCGCTGCGTGCTACTTTATGTCCCTTTGCACAGCTATTGAGATGATGTTTTATTTTTTTTGATGACTGCGTATGATCAGGTTAATTAGCAACCGGGTTAATCAGTCTATAATCCTCACAGCTGGGGGATTTACCATGTCGCTGAAGTTATTTACGCGCGGGAGTGGAGAGTTATCAATCTGCATCTGCGTGACACTGTCGTCTCTAGTGAATCACGGATCTCTGTTCCCACGTGGAAAAGTTACAACGGCGCGCCGTCACCAAGTTGCGCCAAACAATTACGGTGAAAGGTACACATTGAGCATTGCTAAACAGCCGTTTTTAGTGCGCTGGTGCTCTGTATACATTATCACCCGGTGGATGTGTTTATTGACCTCTGCTAAGCTGCTGCACGCGATTATGTTTCGCAACTCTCAGCACAATGTGTATGTTTTGTCCGTGTACAATGGATGCAAGGCTGTAAGACTAAATTACAAGATATTTTATCATGACTCAAATGAGAATGTGCCTCACATCCTCAATCCCCTCAGTAACAGCCAAAGCTTGAGGCTAATGGCGGATAGCTTAATTAGCAAGCGAGTGGAATGACCTACAGTAAGCATTACACAATACATTAAACAGACTTGCATGGTGCAAAACTACATTTTACAGTTACATTGCGTACGTTGTTCATGACATTTTACAGTAGCTACATATATCCTGCCTAGCCACGTCCCGGTCTTATACTCCAGAGCAGCAATTGTGCACCGCTGATACAGTCTCTTCGCAGATATACTGTGTTCCGCGCAAAAACAAAACACCCCAATGCAAATTGAAAGAAGAACATCCAGCTATTCAGTTTGCGGCATTTTGTGCAATGTGATTCAATGAGTGAGGGATGACTGGTTGTTACATCCAATGGCACAATTCACATACATACTGTAAAAAATTTAGGCAGCACACGGAACTTTCTCTAAAAACGACCGCTGCTCCGCCACACTCTCTTATTCCAGTTTACCTTACACCCCCCCCCTCCCCGTTCTTAAAGATGTACACTCATAATTACAAAAGTTATAGTACTTACGCAGCCCATCAATGTTTTTTATAATGATAGCGTCCACCACCGACCCTTTAGTTAGCAACACAGTCTGGGCAACGTAGAGCAAAGATGAGCTAGACATGCTGCATATGTTTACTTTTGATATTAATGGTGAAAGTTAAAAAAAAACAGAAATGCTGTTGTTTTAAGATGCACTGACTGTCAGAGTATGTGAATAATTGAAGTAAAAGTGGTTAAACTGGACGAGATTTTCTCTTTTCAGAGTGGGAAAGGTCTGGTCTGAAGCCAAACTAGAAAGTGCAGGACGAGATGGTGTGTCATTTTAAAATTTAAAAACAGCCTGATCCAGGATGAAAGCACAGATAATACAGTGCACAGAAAGCTAATTCTGAATTTTAAATATAGGAGGCAACATAAAATTAACCTTAAAACGGTTTGGGTTAGCATCATCATCATTCCCCCTAATCCCCCTGTTTTCATTGGTAGTTCACAAGAGGCTGACTGCTTGAAAAGTGGATCTTGGGGTTAAAAAAAAAAAAAGTATGGGCACCCCTGATCCAGAGTATTTGTGAATACTTTGCAACCCTTAGTGCCTGAATTCCACATACTTTACTGTTAACGTTCATCCGTGTATTAGACTGAGGACTTCCAATTCATAATGTTTACAGACGAGAACATAAAACAAAGGCAAGACATATTACACTACAGCACTACAGTCGTATTTCAAATTGTCACATAAAGATTTTATGCCGGCAGGATGAGGTATTGCACTTATTTATACATGGCTGACTGACTGACTGACTATAGAGTTGGGTATGTGGCATATATACGGCACCGAGTATATCGATGGGTGTTAAAATAACTGGCCCCCGCATCGTTTGGGAACAGGAGGCTCATCAAAGCTTCATTTGATACCGCGGCCTACCACGCACACACAACAACAGACATACCAAATTAAAAGGTCGCAGTCTTCACTCTCTCTCGCAAAGCCATGTGTGTCACACGGAGGAGCGTGGCGCCGCCGGCACCGGTCCAAAACAACTCATTTGTTGTAATGACTTTCGTAGCGGCGCCCGGCACAGCGAAGGCTCAGAGCAAGCGGTGGTGGTTTTGTGCAAGGAGCATCAACGGGACGCAGGGCCGGTCGTTTGTTGTAAGTAAATAAGGACGGGGTGGCAGCCATCCAATAGGATGGGCGGCACGCTTTGCTTTATTAATGCGGAGTGACCTGCCCGTGTGGAAACATGAAAAGCAGAAGAAGAATCGCATCCGCGCTGGTCGGATTTTATTACAGTTAAACGCAGCTATTCGCGGGGGAGAGGGACTCAGCCCGACTGCGGTAGTGAAAATGTAATATATCCCTACCCCAAATTAAAATATGTGCAACAAAAACTAAATTGTATCAAAAAATAAAGGAGTATATTACAAAAGAATGATCTTCAGCTGTACAATGCCGGCGAGAAGGGATGAGCGCGCCAATCACACGGAAGTGTGCCAGAAAGCGAATGAACAAAAATGTGACGGGAGGGACCGAAGGGGGAGGACGGAATGATGACGAGCGGCGACAAACGTTGCTGACAAGGAAAGCCGGTGGTGCCCTACGGTGGCGGGGACGAAGCCGGCGCCGCGTGTCAGTCAAAGACAAACGGCAGACTCGTGCGGGAAGAGACAATTTTCTCGTATTCTCGTAGACTTTATAGTCGGGGAGCTGCCACCTGACATCAGACACTCGTGAGGCGTGAGGGGAGTCGACATAAGCAGATGGTCGCTGCGGGTGCGGGATTTCAACCTTCCCTGCCGCGACCAGGTTCGAGCTATAGTTGCAACACAGCCTGGGCAACGTAGAGCAAAGACGAGCTAGAGATGCTGCTTATGTTTACTTTTGATATTAATAGAGAAGTTAGAAAAGAAATGAAATGACTGTCGGAGTTGGCCACTGCCAAGAGGGGCGTGGCCACGCCACTGCTCTGGGCACCGCTCACAGCAGTTTCACACTGGGACTGTAATTAGACGGGCATTGAAGTTGGGAGTTTTTGTCACTGGCATCTGCCAGTTCGCTGCCTTGCGTTAGTGAGTTTGCACACTGCTTCTGAAATAAAAGCCACTGGACATTATGCCTTTGCCTCGGAGTCCTGCATTTGGGTCTTCCCCCGCACTGATGGCTTGTGACATATAGTCTACAGAGTTAAATTAAAAAAAGAGGTAATAAAAATGGCAGATAATTTAATAAACAGTGAATAAAAACAATATGTTTTGAAAAGCTAAACGATACAGTAGATGCGTGAGCAGGATCCACATCCTCACTACAGCATATAACGCCCTTCAAATGACAGAAACTTCAGAATTCTCCTCTAACTTTCGTCTGCCTTTTCCTTCCTCTTGAAGTTGACAGAATTGTCTTTGTCCTGCTCCCATCTCCTCCTCATTATGTGCACGCCGACACACACACCCACCGTCTGGGTCTTCACGCCGTGTGTCCCTCAGACCTGCTGCAGCTCAATACCGCGAGGTGACTCATCCCTCCTCATTTGCCATCACGACCAATATGGGACACCATCTGCCTCGTGCCTTAATGCTGAAGCCTTCTCCAATCTCGCCATCACTTTTGAGGTATTGCCTTTCTGCGTGCAGGGTGGGACTGGGGAAAGTTGCAAAATGTTCTTTTCCGAAAAAAAAATAAAAAATAAAAATAACTGGCAATGCCGAGAGATAAAGAACGCGTTGGACAGAAACGCGAGCGTGTTCTGGCATCCCTAGGAGATCTTTCTGGTGTCATCTTCGATGTCACACCCTGGCCGAGAGTGGAAATTATTTGCATGGTATCTGGGGATTGTTACAATATGCTGTGGGGTGTGAACCAGTGTATAGCATACTGCATGTGCCACTTACACTTTCTACTACGTTTTCCAGCTTTAGTTGTGAACGTTCAAATTCATACAATCTGATCAACACGATCTTCTTCTTTTCCTTTCAACTTGTTCCGATTCGGGGTCGCCACAGCGTGTCATCTTTTTCCATCTTAGCCTATCTCATGCATCCTCCTCTCTAACACCCACAGTCCTCATGTCCTCCCTCACCACATCCATCCACCTTTTATTTGCTCTTCCTCATCCAACTTTGGCTGTCCTTCTAATGAGCTCATTTCTAATCCTATCCAAGCTGCTCACTCCGAGCGAGAACCTCGACATCTTCATTTCTGCCACCTCCAGTTCTGCTTCCTGTTGTTCCTTCAGTGCCGCCGTCTCTAATCCGTACATCATGGCCGACCTCACCACTATTTTATAAACTTTGCCCTTCATCCTAGCGGAGACTCTTCTGTCACATAGAACACCAGACACCTTCCGCCAGCTGTTCCACCCCGCTTGGACCCGTTTCTTCATTTCTTTACACACCTCACCATTGCTCTGGATTGTTGACCCCAAGTATTTGAAGTCATCCACCCTCGCTATCTCTCATTCCTCCTCTGCCCTTCATTCGTGCAGATATGCTCAGTTCTATTTCAGATAATCCTCATTCCTCTCCTTTCTAGTGCGTCCCTCCATCTTTCTAATTGTTCCTCCGCCTGCTCCCTCTTTTCACTGCAGATCACAAGATCATCTGCGAACATCATGGTCCAAGGGGATTCCAGTCTAACCTCATCTGTCAGCCTATCCATTAGTACCGCAAACACGAAGGGGCTCAGAGCGGATCCCTGATGCACTCCCACCTCCACCTTAAATTCTTCTGACACACCTACGGTCTGATCAACATGCTCAAGATGTAAAAATCAAATTAATGCATAAACGTACATTGAACAATTTGCTTTTTATGCGGCTTAAAGTCATTCTGATAAGATATTTTTGTGTGTGGACTGTATCTAATGCTATATCGCAGATTTTTTTTTTTTAAACACTTCTTAGAATGCTAGTGTAAATACTTCCTAAAATTTGTTTTGTGATGTCTCCATGGACCACATACACACAGTGTACTGCATAACGTACTCCTCTACGAGGGAAAATTCTTTGTCTTTGTGCCTTTTAAACCTCGTACCGCTATCCTTGGGCGTCGTGGTAACAAAATCCGGCCCGGCGCTTCATGGGGTGGCTCACTTGCATGTCTCTCGAACGGGCAAATTTCAGCATGACAAGAAAAGGATGTTTAAAGTGTCCCACAACTCTTGATTCTTTGGGAATTTTGCCAGTCATTCCCACCTGATTCCAGTCATGAAGTGGGATCAAGCAGTACCGATTTAATCATCCCACCACGGTGGGTTAGGACATAATCACGTTCTCCATCTGAGGAGGATTCGGCCATTAGCACGTGGTGCAGAAAGTCGGCGAGCTGTTAAAAAGTCTTGCCGAACATGCTCGCCGCTAAACACGCCAATCAGAGACTCTAATTAAAATTTCATCCGCTGTCCCAGAGTGGACTGGCAACCAGCGAGCCGTGGCGACCGGGATGTCGACGCCACTCAAGTACGTGTGAAACGAGAGGTGGAAAGGCCCAACATTATCCCGCGTGCGCCATTACTGCCTTCAGCTGAACCCCCCTCTCAGGGAATGATGTGCCGGTGCGCCGACGGGGGAAGGCCGCGGGGCTCGTAAAAGGAGGCAAGTCGGATGACGCCGTTTAGCGGAAATATGGCAGGCGATATGGACCATGCACGCAGGATGATTAAGTTTTACAAGAATGCTGGTGCAGTGCAGATAACAAGCTATGAACCTTCTTTTTTTGGGGAGGGAGGGGGTAGTATACTGACTGGTGAGATTACTACAATAACCATATTGGAACTTCTCCCCCTCATATTTCAAGTCATTGTAATTATCATAAACAACTGAGAACAGTCATAAGCATACAAAATTCTAATAAAAATTACTGACTACTGGTGATTTACTGGTTAGAGAGTTTGCTTCGCAGCCCCCGTGTCTGTGTGGAGTTTTCCCTGTGCCTGCGTGGTTTTTCTCTGGGCACTCCGGTTTCTTCCTATATCCCAAAATCATGCTTGGTAGGTTAACTTGAAGTCTCTAAATTCCACGTAGGTGTGAATGCGAGTGTCGATGGCTGTGGGTTTGTGTGTCCCTTGCGATATTTTGGCAACCACGTCCAGGTGTATCCCGCCTCCTCCTCGAAGATAGCTTGCTTTGGATGTGCGCCATACACACATTAATTACATAGTGTATACAAAATAGCTTGACAATAATGTACCGCCCATTTGTCCATGATACTTGCTTCCAGTTCATTTGGTCTAATTCCCAAGTAGGAATTGGTCAAAAGGTCTTCTCAAAATCAAAATCCAGCGGTGCCTCGGTTCTCGAACACAGTCCCTTCCAGAAGGTCCGATTGAAAATCAACACGTTCGAAAACCGGGGCGCCTTTTTCCATTACAATGAATGGAAGATGGAATAATGCGTTCCAAGCCGAAAAAAATGCGCGTTTTTTTTTTTTAGCTTTTCCTGATAATAATTCATATTCGGCTCTCAAATCCTTCTTGAAGTCGACAGTTTTACGCACCACTTTCCTTTTTTTTCCAGCAACAACAGTTCCATTTGCCTTCTTCGGAGCCATGATCGGGGATTAATATTGCTCGATTGGAAGGAAAAAAGTCACTACTGGAACACATCCACGCTCAGAGGAGTGTGTGGGTCAACCGGAGCGCGTTTTCCCATTACAATGAATGGAAATAAAATAATGCGTTCCAAGCCTAAAAAAAAAAAAAAACATTTTTTATCGTTTTTTTTTTTTAGATTTTCCTGATAATAATTTGTGTTCGGCTATCAAATCCTTCTTGAAGTAGACAGTTTTACACACTACACATCCGCGTGCAGAGGAGTGTGTGGGTCAACTGGTTGCGTCGCACGCGTTACGTCGTTTCTGTTTTTTTCGGGCGTGCGTTCGAAAGCACAATAACAAATCGTTGTGGGTCAGATGGTCGGGGCGTTCGTATATCGATTTTCGTTCGAAAACCAAGGCAAAAAAAAATCTCGAATTTTTTTTTTTTTTTTTTTTAAACCGATTTGTACAAAAACAGAGACGCTCGAAATCCGAGGTACCGCTATATATATTTTGTTGATCAGTAAAATGTTCCCTTGCACTTTCCAGCAATGGATTGAAGTCATTCATTTTAATCTAAGAAGCTCATTTATTGATTTATTTTAAAGTCATGACTGTTGGGCTTTTATACTGTCGTGTGATGGTCAAAATGCCACAAGGCCAGAAATAGAGTCATCCCTCAAGACGGCTTCTCCGTCCCTAATCTAATCAAGCCAGTGGGAGTGGTTAATGTCAAAGCCGAAACACAGCAGTGGACCCCCATTAGTCTGATCTGATACGGCTTTGAGGACCAGCCCGAAGCCAGCCACACTAAAAGCGAGACAGCTGCGAGGTTTGGCATTTCACAACCACGGACGCGATGGAGACGAAAGGAAATGTCCCGTGGGTGGGAAAGTTCAGTCAAGTGAGCAAGGTCTGGGATTGAACTCGAGCTGTTGGAAGAAATGCGGCAGGATGCCAACACAGGGAAAATACCGAAGGGTAGAGCTGCAGGTGTGGGAACACAGAAGCAAAGATGGAACTTGCCAGAAATCATCACGAGGGATGTACATCAATTGTGCAACCCAAACTAGACCATCTCCCCTGCACTCGCTTCCAGAACTATTGGAAGAGTGAGGCTGTTCAACATCTGTTTCTTGAAAATTGCTTGCTTTTCACCCAGAGACAGCTCTCTGGTTTCCCTGCTGGTTACACTTCTTTTAATGTAGTCTGCATGGGGCAAACTCTAACCCAAATCTGAATTAATCTACTTTCCTTGAAAGTAATTGGACACACATGGACAAATAAACACAACACCACAGGCTTTTGTTCACTTGAAAAATATGGTTCAAACAAAAAGGTACAATCTTCTTAAGTTCTGTGTAAGAATCAGATGTACAGTAACATCATCTGGAAATAAATAACTGTTGCACTGTTGTCTAATATTCCCCTTTTGATGTCAAATCCAAAAGTTTTCAGTCTATTGCTAATGATAGAAGCGGCCCTGACATACTCTGTCTCGCAGCTAAATAGGCGCTAGACCACAGGTGTCAAACACAAGGCCCGGGGGCCAGATCCGCCCCACCACATGATTTTATGCGGCCCACCGAGGCAAATCATCTGCGTCAACTTCCATGATTCTTGTGAAAATCTGTACCGAAACGTCAAATTGTTATATATCAGAAATGATAACTCCAATGTGGCCCTGCAACAAAAGTGAGCTTGACACCCCTGCGCTAGATAATCTATCTGTGGCTTGGTTTAAAATTTTACAGGTGTTGACCCTGAAACACGTCTCGCAGCTAAGTAGATAGTGGCCCGTTCGCTTGTGACAAGAGGTAGAAGTTTATGTTAGTGATGGCTCTGAAAAACTCACAGCTACCCAGTCAACTCGCCACAAAATTTAGCAGCTCATGTTAGCAGTGATACTGACGTATTCCATCTGTTACAACCAGCACAATACTCAACAGTCAGGTAGCATGACTGGCTAACATTAGCACCGGCACTTGGAAAAAAACCTACATATTCGACATACAAAACTACCGTAAATGCTTTTTTTTCCCCAACCTCTTTACCACAAACTTATTAATTCAATGAAAGGTAAACAGCATATGGACGTGATTAATTTAGGCGCTGGAAGGGCTTTATAGTTATCGCGGGAATGGTCGCTGAAACGTTTGCCCAAGGCCAAAGCAGAGCATTTTGTGAAACTACACCACATATATCATGTTTTGTGAGAACTTTCTGGAAGAAAGCCATTCAACAAACCATTTTTCCCCAGTTAAATTCCTTACAAACAAGCTTGTTTTTGGGTTTATTAAATTCCTGCTCGAGATATCTCGTAAGACTCCACAATCCGAGCCAGATTTCAAACAAACAAGCATTCCCACTCACATCGATGGACCGCTTTCGCGTCTTTAATGACTGTTTTTAAAATATAGAACGAAGCTGGAGCACCCCGAGGAAGGAAAACCATGACGAGCATGGGTGGAATTTAAACTCCATCCAAAATAGTCTAAGTCGCAATTTGTAACTTTGAAATACGCAGACGTGCTAACAATGGGGAGTACCGTACTTCATAACCTTGAAATCTCATATTTCAGGGTAGGTCTTAAACCAAAGAACCTTCACACTTTCAAAGCCTCTTCAAATGATTCATATAAATCAATCATTAAAGATGTAAAAAAAAAACAAAAAAACATTAAAAAAGGCAGGCAGTGAAGTATCAATAGCAATATCTCATATCTTGCTGGACAAATACGGGAAGAAGAGACAGTGAAGCATCTGTTACACAGGCAGTTTATTTCTCCTCATAACCTCCGCACAATACTTCACTTTCTGTTTTCTTTGTGCCATCATTTCAACAGATATAAAGTACACCCGCCGAATCGATATGAATCATTCTCAAAGACGACGATATTTAAAAAGACGGGCTTTTATATATCGACGCGGCTATCGCGGCGCTCAAAAGTTATTGCAGATGACTGGAACGGATAAAGTGGGCTCAAGGTCAAGGATGATCTTATCAGATTACATCGCTGCATTATTGAACACATCCAAATCCATCAGCGGTGTCCTTGTTTGGGAAAGCGATACCTCCAACTTTGTTGTAAATTGCTGCACATAGACTCAACTTTTGAAGCTGGTCTTTCTGAGTCTAGCGCTAGCTGCTATTGATAGCTGTGGCGCTGAAATACTCTTGTTCACAGTTGACGACACAACTTGTAGCAGAAATAAGCAGCTAATGTTAGCAGTTGCAAGAAAATATTTGTCTCACATCTAATGACACTTGAGCCAGTTTACCTTTGGCTCGTATTACCAGCTCATAATGGCACAGGAACTGAAATATTCTGTCTCACAGCTAATGTGCTAGCCAGTCAACCTCTGACAACGCTAGCAGCTGATGTCAGCGTTGGCACTGAATTACTCTTACGTACAAATAACTAAATACAAGCCAAAGCACTTTTGGGGAGTACTAGCAGCTAAGGTTAGTGGTGCCACTGAAATACTTCATCTCAGAGATCACGAGTACATTTGGAAATGCACGTTACATGCTGGAACTTTCAGAAACTCAAGAGCTGTGTCGGTTGTTGGAATATTCAGAGCTCCACACTCTGACTGCTCTGATTGGGGGGAGAGAGAGGGCGTCAGAGCGTCAGGCACGACGATCAGATCATGGAAGCTGTTCAAGCAAGGTGGTCGTTTGTCAATTCAAATACAGGCAGTGTGCATCTGCCTCTCACAGTTGAGTTGGGGCGTCAGATTGAATTTCAGAAAGCACCCTGCAATGCACGAGTTAGCCTTTTTACTTGTGAGTAGGATTGGTTTATAAAGGTAGCAGGAAGGGGGACTAAAGTACTCCATATGAGACCCAACAACAAACTGGCTAGTGCTAGCTGATAACATCAGAGGGACTACGGTAATTAATCGGCCTCAAAGCTAAGAAAGTCGGATTCAGTCACCCTGGGGGTAGAACTGTCAGATCACAGTGTTAGCCCCGATGTATGCCATCTCACAGCTAACAAGTTAACAAGCCAACTTGCTGTAGCGCTATTAGCTAACAATAGCAGTGGCACTGAAATACAATCTTGAAGGGGAAATCCAGTGCTTTGCACGAACCCTATTTTGACAATGTGATGTTAAATCCTCTCTCATTTAATAGTGCTTTGAGAAGATTTTTCAGAGACAATGACGAATTTTCAGGGTCACTGCCATTTTCGAGAGTCATGTCATCTACGTGGGCGGATGTGACATGTACCGTGCTGTTCCAAACGCTGGATTACATGGGACACCATTATGCCCAGCCCTGACTTCTCGGATTTATCCTCATCTGATGAAGAAATAGCAATATCGGGAAGACGGAGGAATACTTCCATACAGATTTGAACCTGTGGCTGTCATTAATTTTACCAATAGGGTACAGTAGCTCACCCCCCCCCCTACGTCTGAGGAGATGATATTTTTCTCATAAATTGGTGTAAATGAAGGTCACATGATATCCCGCTTATCCTTCCTTTGCTTTGGAATCACACCCGAAGCCTTCAGGAAGGAACAGCGATAAGTGGCCTTTTTGTCTCAAGCAATTACGACTAACGGTATGTTTCCCTTGTTTCGGCACTGTGTTTTGCAAAATGATCCCCGTTGGTAATCTCTAACACTGATGACATTACGACAACACATCATTTTGTGTGCCTTTTGTCGTTTTTCACAGTTGTGGATTGGTGCGGACCCGAGGAAACAAAGAGCCAGAGCGCAAATAAGAATGCAATGGAAGGGACGCGTGCTGCGATATATGAAGAAAATATCAATGAAGCGTCACACTTTTTTTCTCATTGAAAGGTTTGGAAGGTTAGCGGTTAACAATAGCATCGGCACTGAAACAGCCTTGGACGCCCGATCCAGTCTTGCACTTGCACAGAAATCCTCCACTAAGCATCAAAGGAAGCGAGCCAATCCACCAGTAGCTAGAATTAGCAGCTAACATAAGCAACAACACTAATATCATCCGCTCTCTCTCCACTAATTATGCCCTATAAAGATATTTGTCGGTTGTGTTAGCAACATATGTGGTAGCACTGATACTGTACACTCTGATGTGTGCAATCGTCACCCTACCTGTGACTTTCTGAACTAAGCGCTCGTAAGGTACTCTAAGGTTATGCGTGAAAGTGGCTTTAGAGACTTTAAAGGCACACCTTCCCCTACTTGTGAGCTTCCGCTGTACTTTGCATTTTAGTTCACCTTTGACTGTGTAACTAATGGAATTTTTTTCACGCTTTAAAATATTTTCGGCAAGCGGACGTTAAATTATGAAGGCCTCGAAAAGCTTCACTGGTAGCGCACAATGTGTGAAGTTACTCTTTCTGCAGCACCGACTGAAAGGTTGGAGGCTGAGGATGATGAGCATGAAGATCCATATACTGTTCCATGGTCAACTGCACAAATCCCCCGATTTTTTGTTTTTCCCAAACATTGATGAAACATTTTATTATCTGTTTTTGTGTGTGTTAAGTAGATAAGAAAAGTAATTACTTGTATAATGAAATGGATTTCCCTTCCATTAGCATTTGAATGAAAAGCTAGCTAACACCAGATAGGGAAGATAAACTACAGCAGATGGATCTGAAAACGATAAGCGGATTCACTAACTACAAATTTAACGTTTGGTGTCATTTGTACAAGTTCTCCTTATCAAATGAACCATAGGTTATTTTGCTTCAAATGCAATTTCAGCTTTGAGATTGTCAAGATTGGACGTTTCTTTCAAATGCAGTCTTATTCTCTTGTTTATTTGTATTGTGTTTCACATTGCTAATATTTGGTTTTAGGTCAAACATCCCACCCAATGCGAAGTCAGCCCCAATGGACCTTTCCGACCTGACAATCGCTCGTACAATGATAGCCAATCAGAAAGCCGCATTGTCTTAACCCCTGGCTTGACACGCCCCTCTCCCCGTATTGTCCCACAAGCAATGCTGGTTGTCAGTAGTGTGCGCTTGGAAAAGTTAATGTTATGAAGAAAATGGTCCTCAGATGGGCTTGGGGAACGTGCAATTCTGATGAAAGGTATCCTGGGGCCCGGTTGATTCATTTTCCAAAGCCTAAAACACAGTTGACGAAGTGTCTACGATAGATTACGGCTCGCGGAAGAGCGCACATACAACTAAATGTGAACAATATCAATAAACACAAGGCTTTATGTTTGAAAGTAAGTGTGGGAGAAGTATCTTCTCTGAGTTTGAATTATTATCGGTGCTTTATACATTGCAGGAGAACAAGTATCACTTTGTTAGCTTATTACTGACCTGCTGAATAAAGTGTGTCATGTTTTATGGCGAGGAGTCGGGTTAGTGATACGTAAATGCGCCATGTCATGCAAGAGAAATGTCTATTTGTATCACATCGGACTTTTAAGACTGAGCACTGGGTTCCATTACGAGCCAAGTCAAATGAATACACCCACTCACTCATAAAGACTACAATGACATTACTCGTTATCTTTCCAAGTAAAAAGTACTCACCCTGCTTTACATGCGCAGTACGATTCCACTATTTTATCCTGTTGGATTTCAATATGAAGTTTGTGAGGCGTCAAACATTTTTGCATCAATCGCCAACATTTTGCTGTAACTCTGACATTGCGTCCTGCTCCGTCCAAAATCTTAATTCCGTGCACATATCCTCACGTGAAATGGTTGAGACCTCTCTGTCGAGCCCACTTGGACACGTCTGACACATTTGCCGAAAAACATACCGCAATATTATCTGGAATACCCAATAGAGAATCGACTTCAAACACGTTCTGTTCAGTCGCCATTTTGGAGGCTTTTGGGACACGGCTAAGGGAGGGGAGCTCAAGATCACCATCGGAAAGGTCCATTGGAGCACTCCTTCAAATGTGGCCTTCTTTTCCTATTCACAGGATGTACTACGATCAGCAACAATAACGCCCAATTTGAATACTTTCCCAATTGGAAATGCAGCCTTATGTTGTTATGTGATGTCATACTTGCATTTCTACTAGCCTACGCTGCTAATTTGGAACGTGCCCTAACTCCAAGAGTCCTTTATTCAACATTTTTAAATGTAGCCTTGTAATGTACGGCTAATGTCCTTCAAGTGGAATCACGATGCCCAAGTCCAAGACTGTCCATATGCAGTACAGTTACATTTACCGTACAGCGTCACCATCCATGGTTCAAATCGAGGCCGGATCAAATAAAAGCTCTCATCTGACACAGCTTGGCTCTTTTTCACCTGCATCCCTTCGGTTCTGGGCTCCTCTCCAGTTCACACAATGAAAGATGACAGCCAAACAAACAAACCGGTGCAGTCACAGCGGGGGTCACAGGGCACGGCTGCGCCTCCGCAATGCCCGCTCGTGTTACCGTGCCGCAATTTCCGCACAAATTATTTAGTGCTAAGTTCACGCGTTTGCGATCTTTTTGGCGACGAGAGACAATAAAAACCTGCTGGGATGGAAGAGACCCTTTGGCACTTCTAAAGCTTCCGGAGAAAGCGGACAGCAGCGCGTCGAGAGCAGACACAGCGGGGCGAGCGGAACCGAAAAGGTCCGTTCCGCAGTGGAAGTGATTAAAGGCACAGTGTCATGCCCCAGTGAGGAGAGCACGGATACGGGAGATCTCGTGACCCAAAGCTACCGTTGCCGTCATGGCTCAAAAACACGTCGTACCCATCATTAAAGCACATTATTACTATTATTGTTGATATTGTATGTTTTATATGATTAGAATTTGGAAACCATGTAATCAGTAAATATGTAACTATTTAGTTGTGCTAACTTCGATAGGTATTAATAACTAATTAATGCAAAAAAAAACATTTGAAATATTAAACCAATAATTTAAAACATACTTAAAATAAGAGTTTTCATATAAATATATAGTATTTATTTCATGATTATATTTGCATTTTTTAATTAAAAAACGAATTCCAGTGAATAAATGTGATAAGAAATCAATGCCTTTTCCTTTTGATACTATAAAAAACAATTATAGACTAACACGCAATCTTTATTTAATAACCAGCTATCCATTTTCTGAGCCGCTTATCCTCACAAGGGTCGCGGGAGTGGTTTAGAATAATTTGAGTATTCCTATCAGGAATCTTTCAAAAGTGCACAGTGATACGACTGGTGAGAGTGTCATCCTCTCAATTTTAAGGACTGGGGTTCAAATCCCGGCCCCGCCTGTGCGGAGTTTGAATGTTCTCCCCGTGGCTGCGTAGGTTTTCTCTAGGCACTCCAGTTTCCTCCCACATCCCAAGCGCGTATTGAAGACTCGAAACTGCTCGTAGGTGTGAATGTTGAGTGTGAAGGGTTGGTTGTATCTATGCGCCCTCCGATTGGCTGGCAACCAGTTCCGGGTGTACCCCGCCTCCTGCCCGAAGATAGCTGGGACAGGCTCCAGCACTCCTGTGACCCTTGTGGGGATAAGCGGCTCAGAAAATAGATGGATGGAAAGGTTTGTTCCACACAGGGGGAAGCGTTGAAGAGGAACGTGGAGCCGAAATAGCTTCACACTGCGTGTCCCTACCTGATTGATAATGTAGATGCCGTAGTCGATCCTCTGCCGTCTCAGGATGGGGTGGAGGTAGTGAAGCCAGTACTTGAGATGGTTTTCCCGGTGGCGGAACGGGATGATGATGGCCACCTTAAACATGGGACAAGACAAATCGTTAACACCTTCCAGACGTTTTTTTTTTTTTTTGCCGAGAGACCTGAAATCAGGTCGTTTGAATTTCTCAAACTTGTCAACATCACTAGCGCCGCCGCCGAAGACCTCTCTGCTCCTGAGCCAGCGCCGTCAAAAAAAAACAAAAAAACAAGGGTGCTCTCACAAGTGGGTCTTCTACACAGAGGCAACCAATCAGAGGAAAGGGGCCGGTCTAAGCCAAATATGAACCAAGCGGATACAAAACTGGGTCAAACAGAAGTAATTGTCAGATGGGCGTTTTCTGGACACTCGTGCGACAAAAACAAGTTGCTTTTTTTAAAATTAAATTGAAAGTTTTTTACTTTTGTATTAGTGAGGCATTCTCTGGAGATCTGAATAGCCAAAATACGGGGCACCTTTCAAAAGAGGAGTTAAAATGTGGTCCTTGAGAACGATGATCTTACCTTGCCTTCGAGAAGTATCTTTACTGATGATTGACATTCCTGCAATTGGCCCACAATGTTGTGTGCATCCATATTTAAAGTGTTATGTATGTGTGTATTTTTATTCTCTGTTCTCTTCATTTCCGTTTTAAGTTGTTATAACGCGCATCTTTGTGACACTGTTTCCTTTCATACTTTTAAGTCCTTATGATCCTCTAATGCTCTTGGGTCCGTGTGACGGAAACTCTTTGTGTCCTTTGTGGTGCGGAAATCTGAAATGTTTCAAGGATTACCTATATAAGGACGAGAAAGACGGACAACGAGGCTTCTTTTTTACGACTTCGCTGCTCTGGGAATCTGTGCTGCTTGTAACACTAACTACACGGACGCCTTCTGCCTTTTGTTTTTGGACTGGCCGGAACTTTGGCTAATTTTGGAATACCCGCTGGGACGAACATTTGCTTGTTTGGGAACACTCGTTCAACATTGGTGACTATTCGCCATTGTGGCTCAACTACTCTGTTCTTCAACGCCCATTTTGTGTTAGCTACTTTATCGTGTTTGTGTTGTATTGATGTGTGTGCGATTAAATTGTCAGAAACGCAATAAAACTTGCCTTGTCGCATTTTGCTGGTTTGAACAAAGTGGACGATAGTCGAAATTCACTCAAAAAATTGTGATGCAGGAGCTACGTGATTTCAAAAAGGACCCTCTGTAATACCATTTTAGGTTCTCGTCATTACCTGGATTTTAAATACTGTACACTGGTCAACTAAAACAAGATTTTAATAGACATACAACAGCCTCAGTAAAATGTAAAGTATTTTCATTTTTGTGTATTTTGGATTACTTTGTACATTTAGGGGATTTTTACTGCCACAAAATGTGAAACTTGACCCAAATATTATGAAAAGAAAAGCCAGAGTTTTAAAAACGCACACCTTCCATCGAGGCCGACAGTCGGGAGGCGTGTAGCGGCCTCCCTCCGTCACGTTGGGGTTCTCTCGCTGCACGCGCTCCATCGTCATCTGGGAGCTGAACTCGATCAACAGGCGGCCCACTGCGGACGGAGAGAGAGAAGGAAAAGAAGGGAGAAGAGGCTAAATAATGGGAAGAACAAATGGGGCGGCGGATAAACGAGCGAGAATTTAAAGTCTTCAAAGTAACGCTCGGCGCATATCAAAGCATCTACGCACGAATAATGGCTGACTTTAGAAGACGCATTCCTAGAAAATCCTCTTTGAAGTCTGCGCGTGTGTGTGGAGTTAGTTCATTACGGGACGATGAAGCAACACCATATGTTACTTTACATATTTTAATCTAGCGCTGAGAGTTCAGATAGAAATTATTCATTGTAGAGCACCGCCTGGAGCCTCGATAATACATCACAGCATATCAGCGCAAATCCCAAATATGCCCCCTAGTTGCGACGACCACCGGAGGGAATCAGAGCAATCCGATCGGTTGCTGAGTAAAGACTTCGAGGCGATGCAATGTGGTTTGGACAAGTCCAGAGGCGAGAGACTGAGTATATTGTGTAGAAGGGTGCTGAGGATGGAGCTGCCAGGCAAAAGAGCGAGAGAGAGGAAGACCAAAGAAAAGGTTGATGGATGTTGTGAGGGAGGGCATGAAGACTGCGGGTGTTAAAGAGAGGAAGATGCACGAGATAGGTTTAGATGGAAAAAGATGACACGCTGTGGCGACCCCTAACGGGACAAGCCGAAAGGAAAAGAAGAAGATTATTACATACTATCTCGACCCCGAGTGAGCGCCCAAGGATAGTCGCTACAGCGAAGAGCAAGGGAATAAAAAAACATTGACATCAGACTTACAGATGGATTTTTGAGGACACTTTTACAAGACCCTGGTCAAGAATGCTGATCCCCAAACAGCACTGAAAGGTATGAAATTAAATCATAGGAGGGGGAAAAAAAAGGGAACCCTAAATGTTAATAGTTTGCGATGGAGCTGCCAAGGATGTGAAACATTTTTGCAGTGAGAAGAAGCCCAAAGAACTGTGTTTTACGAATGATACAGTGTCTGATATTTCTCCCAAAAAATCCTGGAGATCGTTAATCAAAACCCAATGTTTGGATGCTGAGCTTTTTACATGCGGACCTCTCCCACGTGTACGATTTGGAGATGAACGTTTCTTGAGGCTACGTCAATTCAATAAGTGATTAACCGAAGTGTATACTGCACTATCCGTTTTTTCTGCGCTTTTTTGAGAGCGCAGATATCTTTACAAGGCAGACAATTTCCGTCTAAAGCGACAAGGGGTTAAGTTATCGGCGGCCAACATTTTGCACTGTGTAAGTCATTAATTGCCCCGAAAAGAAAACAGTGGCGATGTTTACACAAGGACAAAAGGATGCAATTGTTCCCAAACAATCGGAGGAACAAGAGATAAGGGGACACGAGGTGCAAATGATTCATCAGAGTCAACCAAACCACCGGAGGAGCAAATGACAAATGAGATTAACCGTCGCTTTCTAAATCCCACACCCCTCCCTGGCCCATTGGAGCCAAGTCCAGTGCAAAAGTCACTCTACTAGCCTAAATCCCATGCTAGATCTGACAGATAGGGTGAAGGCTATTATCAACGCTGGAGTCCAGCCCACATCAGGCCTAGAGCTTCCTCCCATCCCCCCTCGCCTGAAACCACAGTCTGCAAAGATGTGACGGGCCCCTCCTCCACCCATGAAGACTCTTGTCTGTAAATCTGATTTTTGTCGAGTCTTTTCCAGAATAAATCAGACACCTATGAGATCATCCATGTTTCATCCTCGTAATTTACAAGGGACAAAAAGTTTGTCAAAGAAATATGGGACAAAAAAGTAGAACTATAAACCTAGTGCACATAAAATATGAATCTATCAAACCATTGTCTCCAGTCATCTCTGTGAGACTGGCTCTTTTTTTAATATCAGGTCACTGGGTAATAAATCACTGTTGATTAATCATTACGACCTATGATATGGACTTTTTGTTATCAAATGAAACGTGGTTAACAGAAAGTTAATTTTATGAACGAGTGGATAATAGGTAAAAAGGTGGTGGTATTACTGTTATTTTCAAGCCATTATTTCAGTGTAAAATTATACTGGGTGATTTTAGCTCTTTTGAATATGTGTTTTTTTTTAGTTATAGGTGACCCAAAGGTTATTGTTTTAATAATTTATAGATGTTCTGAGATGCAATAGAACATTTATGGAGGATTTTTTTCAGAAGTGTTGTCAGTTATTCGTACTTACAACAACTATTTTGTCATAACAGGGGACTTTAACATTCATCCATCCATGCATCCATCCATTTTCTTCACCGCTTATCCTCACAAGGGTCGCGGGGAGAGCTGGAGCCTATCCCAGCTATCCTAGCTAGAAATTAATGTTGCAAGATTTGGAGATGTGGGAGGAAACCGGAGTGCCCGGAGAAAACCCATGCAGGCACGGGGAGAACATGCAAACTCCACACAGGCGGGTCCGGGATTGAACCCGGCTTTAACATTCATGTTGACAATAATATGGGAAGAAAAAAAAAAAAATTCCCCCAAACTCTTCACTATACGAGACAATTTGACGTATCTCAAGTGTCCAACTCACACTTAAAGGTCACATCTTAGACCTGGTCATCTCTAAGGATGTTGTAAATTCTAATCAATGGACAAAGATATGGCCATTTCTGATCATTTTTGTGCATTCTTTGAATTACAGATTCTTCCAAAATTTCAGACCACCTCTCTGTCTATTAACAAAAGGTACATAAATGAGAGTACTGCCACCAAGTTTATGGAGACTGAACTAAATGCTGAGACAATTGATGAACTTTTGGACATTTTCACCTGGAAAAACTCTAATGTCATGAAAGGTGTCGCTCTTGTTAAAACTAACTCCATCTTGAGCCGGTCTAGAAAACCGTGGAGGAACACCCCCCCAAAAAACAAAAATTAAGCACCGCATACACAATGGTGTCAGTAAAAATCAAAACAACAGATTCGTGCAAATGCTAAAATGAAAAAGCATTTCATGAAGCATTCAAGAGTCAGGACAAATGAAAGACAATAAGATAAAGCTAATAACGTGGACATTTTCCTTTCGGGCTGTTTCTCGTGTCCTGCTTTGACGGACGTGTGCATCAAAACGATGAATTCACACACGTGCGGCAGCTAACAATCCACTTAGCGTTGATGAGTTGGCTTCGAGAGGCCTCGTCCAATCGACGCGCCGGAATGACCTGAAGAGTGATCGACTTAACTGGGTTACGCGCTCTCAATATTAAGAGTCCCAACTGCCCTCTTCACTCGCCGCCTTCAGCCTGTCGTTAGTCAGCGTGAAACCCCTGAAAATCTTTAAAAGAAAAGCACCCAAAGATGCTCTACTGGGCTGTTATTACTGTGTTGCGACAACAACCTTATTGAGTTTAGATGACTAAGTGGTCAAGATAATGAAGGAAGGAAGGAAACATGACAAGGTAACTATATTTTTCTTCATTTAATTCTTTAAATAGACATTTTATCCAAGGGGAGAATGAGGGCAGCAAGGATATGGAGTGCTGGAGCTAAGTGGAGATTCTGGAGTATATCAATGCAGTGTCCGGCGCTAAGACACAGTAAGAGGGGTAAGCTAATGTCTCCTGTATTTGTTTTGCTCAGAAAGACATTTTCTTCAAAGAGAATAAGGGCAGCAAAAAAATGGAACACTGCAGTAAAGTGGAGACTGTGAAGGACAATAATGTAGCATACGGTAAAGCCCCTCAGACAGAGCAGCAGGGTTAGGGAGCTGGCCTCTCGTATCTAAGGAGGGAGATTTTATGGAAGACAAGCACAGCAGGAAAACAAAGCCCTGCAGCTAAACAGAGACTACGGAGGCTAACACAGCACACGTGCACGAATCCAGGGCTAAGGCAGAGAGAGAATCAAGGCAATGAATCCAATGTCTCGTGTCTCTAATGAGAAAGATTTTAGGTGAGAAGACACTGCGGGCAACCAGAAAACGGAACGCCAGAACTAAGTGGAGACTAAAGTATACCCCTACAGAATCCAAAGCTAATTAGATAAGCTAATGTCGCCTGTATTTACTTTTCTAAGGAAACTTAATTGAGTGGAGACTGAGGGCAGGAAGAAAACAGAGTGTTACAGCTAAGTAGACACTATGGCGCACGGCACTGGAGCTACCAGAGCTAATAAAATACGCTACCATCCCCTATCTTTACTTCTCTAAGGACCATTCGTAGTCCGCGCTTCAGTGCTACCTCGCCGGACACCCTAATCACGAGGTGACAAGGCAAGAAGCGTACCCCAGAGCGTCACGCAAAACCGTCCCGAGATATCGAGCCATCGATCGAGCAGTACATTCATCGCCCGTCCGTCGATGCAGAGGACTACAGGCGCGGCCTCTCGACGGGATCGCCGGCTACAAACCCAACATCGTGTCGGACGGCTACCCGCCTCCAGTAGCCGAATCCGAAAGACAACGCCCGCGGCCTGTGAGATCGACGCTATCGCGACTCCGTTTGGTCTGGCGTCGCAAGCTCAATAACTATCGGCATCGATTCAACAACAACGTCGTCGATAAATGCCCATTGCGTGACGTCCCCCCCACGATACGCATCATCTCTTCAACTGTACTCAAAAACCGACCACATTGATGTGGCTGACTTTCTGGACCTTGATACGGAATGACGACCGTCCTACTTGTCTACAACAACAATAACAAATTTCATTTGAGTGGAGAAGGAAGGCAACTAGAGAACTAAACGCTGCGGCAAAGTGGAGACTGTGGAGTTTGATACTGCAGCATCTACAGGTGACGGAGTAAGGTCAAATCGTTTTTTCTGGGGAAACATTTGGTCTGAGAGGAGACTAAGGACACGGGAGAAAATGGGGCGTCGGAGCTAAGAGGAGACTGTGGAGCATAATAGTGCAGATTTCAGCTCTAATGTACAGACAAATTCATTGTTACTCTGGCTCTCATTGGGACAGAGAGCAAAGACCCCAAAGTGAATTTCGTAGACTGTGCCAAAGGTGTTAAACTCGTGGTCCGGGGGCCAGGTGTGGCCCCAACTATGTGAGTCAACTTCATGTAACTGCTGGGATGCCAAAATTCCAGATTCTTCTCACTTTTAATAACATTGCGAAATGCAAGCATTTTTACAATTCCCCTGAAATAAAGAGTTTTTATCAGCTTTTGATTTTAAAACTAGTTACCCATCAGTGTGTTAATATATGATATGACGCCATTATAGATGGAAAAAGTACAGTGTATACGGTTTCACAGTCATCACTGGCCTAGTCGAGAAAACCCTTCCTCGGACGTGGCCCGGGGCTAAAATAACTTTGACACCCCCCCGGTCAATATTCCCTTTAAAATCCCCGAGAAGGCCCGGCAGCGTTTGGCTCGTCACTCTGAATAGATGGCAGGCGCAGAGAGACTCCGGGCTGCCTCCGCCGCTGATTAACGAGCAGCCTGTCGTGCCGTCGCCGCGGTCAGATGGCGTGCGAGCGAGAAGAGGACGCGGCGAGGACACGGTGTCGTGCCTCTCCACGGAGGATCAACGCGATTTTGGTTCAAGTGAAAATCTCACAAGCGCTACTGGACAGTACTGAGGATTGTTAAAAAAAAAAAATATAGACAACTACAATTACATCAGTGGGATAGTGTTCAAAAACCAAGCAGGGTAAATAAAATGTGTAACTTGTGATCAAGACATCTCCGAATCAAATATATTGGAAGTGAAAGTATTCTTCCATGAAAAAGACTTAATTTGGTCTATGTACATTTTTTAAGGCGATATATTATTAGGAAAAGACGCTCAATCCATTTTGAGGGAAATGTAGTTGTCACTATTAAGATAATTGGAATAAAGTTATTTTCCTGGTGACAATAAGGTCACAATATTGCAGCAATAACATCATAATAATACAAGAATTGTCTTTTTTTTAAGCACACGCATGTACAGACACACACAAAAGAACAAGGATCAAGTATTAAAATATTGGACAAAATTACATATTTTTCTGAGATGACACTATATAATTAGTGCATTTTCTAATATTTGTTAATAAAAGATTAAAAAAAACAGCTATTTTTATGTATTCATGTAGAATGTTGCAATGTGTATTTGTTCAAATGAACTTTTAAAAAATTGAATAAAATACAATCTTAGATTTCAAGTAATAGTTCGCTTGAGTTAAACAATTAGTACCTAGATTAAATTAAATTCTACTGATTAATTTAGTAATATGTTGATCAGTAAAAATTATTCTAAATAGTTTTAAAAACAAAAAACAAAATCATACTTAACTAATTTAAATTACATTTCAAGTATAAACAATTCATACTAAAATACATTTTACTTTTTCCATTTAAAATCATATCAAAATAGCTGTAACAAGGGCAATTTCATATTAAGTGTATACACTTAGATTAACATAAAAAAAGCATTATTTAACAGTGTGTTTACTGATGAAAAAAATACAATTAAACACATTTACAAAGTAAAATAAAGAACAACAAAATGGAATAAGACACTGTATATGAAGCATTTTACCGGCAAAATAAATACACAAAATCAAAATATTTTTATTGCTATAATCCCCAAAAGTAAAATAGATTAACCATTGAATGATTTGGTTCAGTCAAAATCGAGGATCATTATCTTATTGCTTATTTAATCAGCGTGTGATCTTTAATATGCAGTACAATCGTTCACACAGTTTATTTAATGTTTACAATCTCGCTTCTTCGATTGTTCCTAAACGGCTCTCACGGCCTTCTATCCTCTCCAAATCATTCGAGATTGTGGCCTTGCGTGTTTATATGTGTGTGTACTTGTGAATGTGTGATTTCCATGCGTGTATGTGTTTTTACTAGATGTGAGGATTATCGGCATCCAAGAATCTCCCGTGCGTGCGTTCGTTCAGTCACGACACTAATGTTTGTGTATGCGTGTGTGCAAGAGCTGCAATAAGCGATAAAGGGTGAAGTGTGGCAGTCCTTTCGCTTCCCACAAAATAGCGAAGGACAAAGAGGGTGACGTCCAATAACCACCGATAGGAGCGTTGACTCCTTGAACCTTGCATAATTCACAAATTATCTGAACGTGGGAAGCTGCAAACCAAAGTTCCATCAAACCCATGGAAGACGTCGCCAAATACTTTTGCATACTTTCGTAAGTCTTGTCGTTGTTGTGTCTTTGTGTTGGCATTTTG
Organism: Syngnathoides biaculeatus; assembly: GCF_019802595.1. Classification (NCBI taxonomy): domain Eukaryota; kingdom Metazoa; phylum Chordata; class Actinopteri; order Syngnathiformes; family Syngnathidae; genus Syngnathoides; species Syngnathoides biaculeatus. The sequence goes on along the minus strand of NC_084652.1, from coordinate 4,808,569 downwards.
GCATCTTATTATTGCTTAAGCCATATTGTATTAAACAGCCAGGACAGAGACGCATAAACGGCTTTTTTACATTGAAGTAAGTTCTATTTCCATTCTCTGTGGTTATCGTCACACTTCGGAGTGACACCACATACAGAAGAACTGACTAACTAACTAAGATACTAATAGGGCCGGTTAAAAAATAAAACGAACCGGTAAAAAGTGGAGACACGGCAGTAACACAGCAGCAACACCTAAGTGCAACGCTAACACTAGCGCATCACTAACACTAGTGCAGCACTAACAGGGCCGGTTAAAAAAAACCCTTCGTAAATCACTGAGACGTGGCAGTAACACAGCAGCAACACGCGAACGCTAGTGTGGTGTTAGCACAGCACTAAAGCTCGCCCTAACAGGGCCAGCTAAAAAAAAAAAAAAAAAGAAACCAGTAAAAGTCACAGACACATGGCAGTAAAACAGCAGCAACACGCTAGCACAGCGCTAACACTAGCGCAGCGCTAACAGGGCCGGTTAAAAAAACAACAACATACCTTTAAAAATCGGAGACACAGCAGTAACACAGCAGCAACACTTTAGCGCAGCGCTAACACTAGCGCAGCACTTACTGGGCCAGTTAAAAAAAACACCAAAATCACTGAGACGCGGCAGTAACAAAACAGCAACACGCAAACGCTAGCGGAATGCTAACACCATCGTGCTGCTAGCGCAGCACTAGCGCTAACAGAGCTGGCTAAAATAAAAAAAAAATAAATAAAAAATAAAAAAAAAGACACCCGTAAAAATCACGGACACATGGCAGTAACACCGCAGCAACACGCTAGCACAGCACTAACAGGGCTGGTTAAAATAAATAAATAAATAAAAACCTAAATCACTGAGACGTGGCAGGAACACAGCAACACGCAAACACTAGCGCGACGCCAACGCTGGTGCTAACAGGGCCGGTAAAAAAAAAAAAAAAAAAAAAACATGCCTGTAAAAATCACGGACACACGGCAGTAACACAGCAGCAACACGTTAGCACAGCGCTAACAAGGCCGGTTAAAAAGAAAAACATAGCGGTAAAAGTCACTTCCTCGCCACATATATTCCACCGGTCTCACTCTGACCTTTTCCGCTCGAGTGCCCCATTGCGGCTGTTAGAAAAAAATCCACAAATTAGCCGCATCACTTCATGAGCAGCAGGGTTGAAAGCACGTGAAAAAAGTCGCGACTTATAGGCCGGAAATTACGGTATATGGAACGCCCTCGACGCAGCCATTAGGCTTGCAGTGTGTTCATTTTTAGTCATCAAAGCAGCCTTGAAAAGCTTTGGGGAAAAAAAAATGGCCAAAGTAATACTTTGGTCCATTTTGTCTGGGCTTGGTTTGACAAACAAGAGAGTCTACAAGCTCCTAATGGCGTGAATCCGTGTGAACAATATGTTCAACGCGACGGCGGATGACATCAAACGGATGGAGAAAGTGTGTAAGGTTGGCAAGAAGAAGTAGGGGGCGGGCGCGAAGGAACGAGGGAGGGAGTGAGGACGAGTGGTACTTTTGAGATACACAAGCTAATGAAGAGGCACGACCGACGCGAGCCGCGGAAGCTGAACGCCATGGCAACGCTCCCAAGAAGAGGAAAAAGAACTTGATGGCAATTGTTTCTATTTGCTTTGTTGCCACACATCAAATGAGGCGGGTAATGTGCGCATCCAAAACAACAGCTGTTGTGTGGATGAGCAGAAAACCAAATGGACAAAATAAGAAAGGAATTAAGGACAATCAAGTCACTTACATCATTCATCGCAGAATAGCACAGCATTATAAAAATAACGATTACTCCCTAAAACCAGAGGGGGGATAATAGTTACAATTAAGAATTATATTGTTTTTATTCAAGTTTTGTGAGTCTCAGGACTCTCTTTTCGTGACAGGGTGTAAATCTATGGAACCAGGTTTGTGCCCCCTGCGCGCGCACACACGAAAAAAAATTTAAATCACCAGGAAAATTACAAGTATCAAAATGTCTTGAATTGCAAACAAAAAAGACATTGAGACAGCTAGAACTCAACCATAACATGAAATATAACTCATGCACGATATTTGCGTTTTCATTGCGTGTCATGAGCAGGACTTGGCCACTGCCAAGAGGGGCGTGGCCACGCCACTTGCTCTCTCACAGCTGTTTCACACACGGGACTGTAATTCGACAGGTATTTAACTTGGAGTTTTTGTCACTGGCATTTGCAAGTTCGTTCTTTGTGTTAGTGAGTACGCTTCACCGCATCCCAAGTTACTCCGATACTTCGATTCATAGCCATCGAACCCTGTTTCTCGTTTTTTTTGGATCCCGATTTCTTGGACTGTGTAATTGTACATCTCTTTAGTTAAGAATAAAACCCACTGAACATTATGCCTTTCCCTTGGAGTCCTGCATTTGCGTCCGCCTCTGCACGACCGGGATGTGACAATTTCTGGACTGCTGCTGCCTGATTTTTTTTTTTTTTTTTTTGCATTTTCTTTTCAGCACAAATCTTTCGGGTAGGTGGGCTTAATGAGGAATGCGTTCTCATTGGATAATTCATTTTGTGTGACGCTAATCCTCCCTGATGTGAATTTTTTGTCACACCGAGGAGAAATAGTATCCAAGATTTAGTTTTTAATCACCTTAAGGAAGTTTACGTATCGATCACATATGTTGTCAACGCTTCACTCGGAAGTAGTGATGTTGTAACATTAAGCTATTAACATGTTATGAATGCGCAGCCACCGTTAATAAACAATCTACCAGCTAATAATCATTAGCTATTTTGCTAACGTTACCTCAACTTATCTGTACTGTATGCTAAATGGCCATTGGCCATATTTCTTTATCATCTTATGCAGAGGTGAGAATTACACTATTCGAAAAAAATCTAACATATTACGACATTGCCCAAAAAAAATGAACCACAATTACTAAATTCTGCAAGAGCTTGATGACATACGATATCTACTTTTAAAGATTAGTCTGTCTTTCTTACAAGGTGGTGACAAAAAGTAAGAAAACAGATAAAAGTTTTTCTTTCCTTTCAATATAAGAAATCTTCTTTTCTTTGGGTTTCGGAACAGCAGCGGCTGGGTAATGGGGCACTGGCCGGGAATTGAACCGCACGCACAAAAGGCAGCAGTATTTATCACCGCTACACTACCAGTACAATCACACTTTTTTTTTTTTTTTTTTGTAAGTTGTGCAATAAGAAAAGCTGATGTAGTTTGGAGAAATCCTCGTGTTCTGGAAAAAAAATGCGCAATCAGATCTGGATTATCATCAGTTTATTATTAGCTTGGAATAAAATGATTCCAAGTCATCAAGGCACAGCGGGCACAGCAAAGCACAGCCTCATTCTGCCTAGTCTGAGTCCTTGTGTGTGTGTGTGTGTGTGTGTGTGTGTGTGTGCACGCACACACAATTTTGACTGCCCCTGTCCTACTGGCAATCTGATGCGGTGGTTGGCACGAACACACACAAAATCCAATGTCACCCACTATACTGCTGATAGTCAGTAAGGGAACATATTTCCATGTTATGTGCATATTCAATCATGTCATTTAACTGTTCTGTGGTTAACATCACATTTTTTTTCCCTTCTGTCTGTATTGACATCATTTTGCCCCCAAAAAGTTCAAAACCAAGAGATTTTCAGATTTAAATGCAAATGTATTGATGTAAAGTTAAATACAACTGAACTGTACTTACTGTAGGCAATGATTCTTTCACGCATTGTTAAATTGTTGTGTATTGTCGCATATAACTGGCGGAACGAGTACCACAGTTTCAGTATCACTGATACAAGGGAGCACAAGTACATCATAACTGGGTTATGATGTATTATATTGAGACTTTACACTGATCTGATCAGTTTAAATCTGTATTGGCCAATCATTAAAATGTTATGCCTAGCGCCCATTATTTCTGTCATGTAAAGTTGGTTTAAACTGACCGATTTGAATAAATGACCTGAATTGTGAAGATACTCAGTATACAGTATACAAGTATATACAGTAAATGAACAAGTCATTTAAAAAGAATTATCTTGTGCTTTTTTATAATATTTTCTTTAAAACTTGCTGATCGGTGATTTGTGATCGGACACAAAAATTCTGATCATGTAATGCCTAAATAGAATATAATTTCCTGTCTTTTTCCCCCTCAGTCTTTAAAACAAAACAAAAAAAAAAAGTATCATCTTATTGTCGCTTTAGCCATTTTGTACTCAGCAGCCAAGACAAAGACGTGGGTACCATTTACCTACATTGTAATAACTATCACGGGTCCTGCAACCCTGCCATCCCTTTGCCAAAAAAATAGCACAAGACATGTATGGAGAACATCCATCCATCCATCCGTCCATCCGTCCACCCGTCCATCCATCCATCCATCCATCCATCCATTATCTCCCGCTTTTCCGGGTCAGGTCGCAGGGGAAGTAGCTTCAGCAGCGATACCCAGACTTCCCTTTCCCCAGCCACTTCTTCCAGCTCTTCCGGAGGGATCCTGAGGCGTTCCCAAGCCAGTCTCTCCAGCGTGTCCTGGGTCGTCCCCGGGGTCTCTTTCCGGTGGGACGTGCCCAGAGCACCTCACCAGGGAGGCGTCCGGGAGGCATCCAAATCAGATGCCCCAACCACCTCATCTGGCACCTCTCAATGCGGAGGAGGAGCGGCTCGACGCCGAGCCCCTCCCGGATGACCGAGCTTCTCACCCCATCTCCAAGGGAGAGCCCGGACACCCTGCGGAGGAGACTCATTTTGTCCGCTTCGATCCGGGATCTTGTTCTTTCGGTCACGACCCACAGCTCATCCCCACAGGTGAGGGTAGGAACGTAGATGAACTGGTAAATTGAGTGGTTCGTCCTACGACAACGGACCGATACAAAGTCCGCATCACTGCAGACGCTGCGCCGATCCGTCTGTCGCTCACTCGTGAAAAAGTCCCCAAGATACTCAAACTCCTCCGCTTGGCGAAGGATCTCATCCCCGACCCGAAAAGGCACCACCCTTTTCCGACTGAGGACCGAAGTCCCCATACGGAGAACATTTGTAAGCATTTTAACACCAGCGATTTGGATGTGTCCAGTATGAATATTTCATGTTGGATTGTGGAGGTGTGAGCTATGAATTCAACATTCAAAACTCCACTGTGGGAGGTTGCGTGGTGATCCGGGCGAGTAGTTGTTAAGTGCACAAAATAGCCCGGATGCTGGTGTGAAAACGAGTGAAAGCACTCTTTTCTGAGAACTGTCCACACATCAAGCACATTGGCCTTGCTCTCGGACGGATGACATCGGAACTCTTGGGAGGGCGGGGGTTTCAATCTTTTTTTTTTTCTTACACCGGCGTGCACATCAAGAAGCGCGGTCAGTGTCGGCTGTCTTCATCTCGCTTTGCTTTAATCTCACGTTCCTCCTCTATTCCTGGCCCCCACCCACCCATTCAGGTGTCTGTTCCGTGACTATCAAAGGAGGCCAGAATACGTCAACTTGAGGAAAACGAGCCAGCAAGCCGGAACACCTAAACAATGTAATCATGAGATGAAAGCTTAATTGTTTGTGCTCCCACACCAGCGGTGACCACTAATAGATGTGCACTAATTAGTCGGATGCATCGTCTACTTAAGACCAATAAATATTTCCATCCAATAAACGGCTTCCGCAAATAGATGCCTCGCTTTACCACGTACAGCTGAAGCCAGAGCTTTACATACCCGGTTCAAAAACAAATATTTTTGTATTATTGTCCGAAGTGAAATCAGACTAAACCATTCCTGTTTCAGGTCAGTCGGGATCACCAGAATTATTTAGTTTTGTAAAATGCCAGGATAAAGAGAGAGAACATTTCTTCACATTTTTTTCCCATTATTTTCAATGAGGTCAAAAGTTTACAAACATTTTTTTGGTGTCGGGCAGCATGACCTTTGAACTGCATGACTTGGTCGAAGGTTTTGCGTAGCCTTCCACAAGCTCTCTGTTTTATTGTGGCATTTTACAAAATTAAATAATTCTCGTGATCCTGACTCACCTGAAACAGGAATGGTTTAGTCTGATTTCACTTCAGCGAGACAAAAAAATATTAAATGTTTTTGCACAGTGTACATAGACTTCTCGGTTCAATTTTATATGCAAAAAGTCATGGTCCTGCTATATACTGTAATTTCTCGAAAGTAATGCACACATTTTTCCCAAAAATTTTTTAAAAAGTTAAGAGTATTATATTTAGGTATAGAAGAAAAATAAAGAATACTACAATCACATTGTATAGTGTTATACATAGGTACATAAAATGGTAAAAAAAACATACATTTCGATATGATATTCAATGTCTTATGTTACACATTTTTATATATATATATATATATTACGGTAATGTACGCCTCCTCTGAGAGCTTGCATTTTATGATTGTTAGCGTAGAATGCTTGTTGCTACTGCACCAAATATCAGAAATGACTGCCTATGAGTGTTTAAACTTAAACTACAACAAAAAAAAAGGTCAACTATAATGGCTAGTTGTGCAGCTACTTTTAAAAGAAATGCGTCATCACTCGTGCCAATGACGCCGCCAACCCGGAAGTTGCGCCGCAGTCCGAAACGACGACAGCTCGGCTCAATGGCTTCAGGTGGGTATCAAAACAACGTGAGCTCAAACTTTGTAGTACGACTTTTTAAAAAATGTGCCCATTACACTCGTTTCTACGTAGCTTGAGCTCACGTTGTTTTGATAGCCGCCTGACGCCTAAGTGAAAGATGCTACATATTGGAGCCGAATGGAGGAGGAAAGGTTGCGCTGCGCAACCCAAACTCTTGGGATTAAAAAAAACGTTTCAAGTCATCAATGATGAGTTCCACAGTGATGCACTGAATAATGCTACGATGGATCTTTTTTCGGATTGGAGATGAGTCATAATGCTTCTTCTTAAGGCTTGGCCAAGGATGTGTAATGTAGTGAATAAACTGCACTCTGCACAAACATTTTATGCACACATATTTAAAAAAAACAATGTTAAAGAGTGACTGAAAAATTTGTTATTAAGAGTATTAATAAAATGTGCCATCATTGAGCAATTATTTTAGTTGGTTGAGGGATTCTGTTCTGACAATTACGGGGACCAGGACAAGCGTGTCCTGTGGCCTGGCCCGAGTTATATATTTTACTGCTACATCAGCACATGTACAATGATTATTATTAATGATTGTTGTACGGACAGTTTTTTGAAAAACAATACAAGTACAGACCTAACAAAATATAAATGCAGATCATTCCTAATATTCTGAGCGTATGGGTAGCGGCAAATTGGTGGTGCGCATTGTACATCGGTAGAAGGGTTTTCCTAAATTTTGGGGTCAACTTTGGGGGTTCGCATTATACTTCAGGGCGCATTATACTCGAGAGATTACGGTATCCCAATTAATCTTTGTGGCATCCACTTAAGACAACTAAACGCCTCCTTCAGACGAAACTCATTCCTTCATTTTCACATAGATACACACAGTGGCTATCCTGCTAATATTAATGCTTACGTCAGATTCCAAAACTGTAATCCAAGCTGTCATGAAGCTCACGTTACATGTTCCAGTTATGATTTATTCAAGAACCCTATTGATTTTAATGACATCTGAACAACGATGCTTTTTAATAGCCATGGTAAAAAATAAATAAATAAATAAAAAATCAATTAACCAATCCAGGTATTAAGAGTTTTGCCAGCCAGGTTAACGGGGATGAAAAGGGAGGTTACCATTTTCCCCCACATAGAAAGTGATATATTCAGCTAATAACGTTCTTGAACGGGCCTCCCGGTGAGAAAGTAATTAGCGCTGCTTAAATGACGCAGCGAGCGCTAAGTGACCTTCCTGGTGGGGTAAAAAGAACAGAGGCTAATGGGTTCTAATGTGAGACAGCGAGGCTCGCTTCCATCCACACAGCAACGGTGGTTCGCGTCATTTGGGTGCGGGGGGGCTGGACAGGAAGGAAAATCTATTAATAAAGACGCAATGCATGGACAAAGGTGTTGGGATTCTAGCGCAGCTCGATTTAGGGGGAGTAGGAAGAGAAAAAACCCGAGCGTAACGGATAATTCCTCCAAAATGGTTATACAGTGGTGACCTTGTTGTATCTCAAATCATCTTTTTAACCTGCAAATGAATGGAAATCCCATTAATCCGTTCCAATTAAACCACCAATAATGGAGGATTTGTTATAAAAAATGTAAACATTAAGGGGATGTCTGTCAATTGCAGTATTTCAGACTCGGCTTCACCGTCATTCACAGAAAAAACTAACCGGGTGGCAGATTTTCATGAAAACGGGCGGATTTCAGCCGTAATTGTTACTGTACTTTGGTAAAAATTAAAGACATTTCCCCTCGTTAAAAAAGCATAATGTCTCCTTGAAATGAAATTAAATGGACGTTTAAAGACCCACGATCGTTAAAACCGACGCCCCCGTTTGAGTCGGCCGCAGCTGTCGCGCATTAAAAATTCCAAAACGTCTGTCAACAAAAAGGTAAACAAAGGCGGGACACACAATCAGGGGAACGCAAACAGTCCTTGGGAGCTTTCATAACATGTCATGTGAATTCAATTACACAACCACAGACGCACACAAATTGCCTGTATTGAAAAGGAGCTATTTCCCACATAAACAACAATGTCAGATCGACAAGATGAGAGGATAATATGTGTGATGGGGGGGGGGACTACTCGACATACGAGTTCATGCGCAGATAATCGCAACATGACGAGATCTCCCCTGGAAATAAAGTGGCTCCTCCATAATGAAGATGACTCAAGTCTTTGGGGAAATAATTAACGTGGATTAATTATAATACTGCTGATGATGACAGTAGACAAAGAGTAATTGCACCTCGTCTGCTGTGGGCGACCATATTTTAACACTGTTGCCGAGTAGCAACAATGAAACGTTGACGGACTGTCATATATTACCTTTTTGTAGCCTTTAATGACCGCTGTGTTTACATAATGTTTTTATTGGGAATAAGATAAATACACAATACAAAATACACTTCAAGGGGCATTTCATCATTAATACAGGGCCATAGCGCGTCTTATTATTTTAGTAGCTGTGCACCCTTGCAGAAAACTGAATTTGAATGAGTTTCTATGAGAAAGTGTAGAATGTCACCAGAAAGGACTTGAACACTCACACACACATAACCCACTACACACACACACACACACACACACACACACACACACACACACACACACACACAACACACACACACACACACACACACACTTATCATTCCAGTCGCGAGGCTGAACCACGCATTTGAATTAGTTTATAACCGAGTGAACTTTTCAAAGAAAAGCCCAATGAAGTTAGACATTTTCTTACATACGGACTCTAATCCGACACTAATGGCAACACAATTCACTTTGGAGTGTCTCAACTTGTGAGTTTTTCAGATTGCGAGCTGTCGCTTGGTTGATTTTTTTTTTTGGTCTGTATTTTGAGTCACAATTTGGCTTGAGCTTGGAGCTTCAACTGTTTCTTAAACAAAGCAAAGCAGCTAAACACACCCAAATTCCATTTATCCATCCAGCCAACCATTTTCTTTGCCGCTTATCCTCACGAGGGTCGCTGGGAGTGTCAACTCGCCAGCCAGTCGCATGGCGAGACAAACAACCGCACTCAATTAGTTGACAATGAAATGTTAAAGATTGTATTGGTACAGGACCAAACTGGATCCTGTATTAATGGGATGAATATGGAATTTTCAAAAATTGTTTTATTAAAAACTTCGTTTTATGTATAACTGCAATTTTTTTGACAAATTTTAAGCAAGAAAGATCGCAATTCAACACTTTTAAAAATTAATAACCGTTAGGAAATTTGAAAACCATTCATATGGCTTAGAGCGTCCAAGATTTCCAAAGGACATAGTGCTAGTGCTCGAAATATATAATATTAACTCAAGATGCGATGAATTGATGATAATTGATATGCAAAGACTGATTCGTTCTCTCTGACCAAACGGAACCGTGGAGCGAAACGAAGTTCAAGTGGGTCGTTGCAATGATGGCAATGATGTCCCGCGCGGAGCTACCCGGCTAACAAGCTAATTAGCATGCAAAAGCAGTGCCGGCACACGTTACAACGACACACTTCCCCGCTTTTTATTGCATTTATGCCTTCGGAGTCCAGCGGTGAGCAAAATCTAGAAGTTAGCTGAAGGTTTCTCAAAGCACGCAGACACGAATACACACTTACACCCACACGTACACACAAAAATCTCAACTGGGAGCTGATTAAACTGATGTAACAAACGGCACTTTTGCCTCCCCGCTGGGTTGAAAGCTCCCGACAAGCAGAGTCTATCGGACTCCAACGACATCGAGGCCATTTATTTCTACTCTGCCGCCGCTCTAAAGGTCCCGCAAGGAGGCGCGGGAGGTGGGGGGGGGGGGGCAGTTTGAAAGGTTGAAAAATAGATCGCTGAGGGAGGACATCGAGGTTGACTTTAGACTAGCGAGGAGAAGAAAAGGGAGGCAACCGGGGAGAAGACATCATCAGTATTGATCCAAAAGTCATCCGCTGCTGCTGCTCTCTTAAGAGTATGCTGCGTTCCAGGAAACTAGGAAATCAAAAATGTCTGACCTCTGAAGAGAAACTGGACTTATAGGGAGTTTTCATACGTGGCCACTTGTTTCAAATGTGGGCGGGCAGTTGTCATGAATAACTGCTGAATTACATCGGGTTGTTCATGCGTTTTCTTTTCATTTATGACAATTTTGCATTGCTGAATTGGAAAATGCCATCTGTTTTTCTTGTTCAGGTTAGGTTTTTATTATTATTAGGGTTAGTTATTCCCAATTTATGAGTCAAACGCAAAAAATGTTGCTTAGCGTTAACTGATCGGAGTAGTGGTGATTGATAAAAGTGAATACTTCCAAATTGAATGTTATATGTCTTAATTATTCAGAATACAGGGCATGAACCTCCATTAACATGATGTCTAAAATGAAAATACTGTAATTCTCGGCCTACAGAGCGCACCTGGTTAGAAGCCTCACCCAGTACATTTGTAAAGCAAATACCATTTGGTACATACATATGCCGAAGCTGCGTAAAAGTCGCAAGTGCCCACATTGAAACACAAGATATTTACAAAGAAAGACGGTAAACAGAAAGACTTTAACGCTAGCACGGTGCTAACAGGGCCGATTACAAACAAAAAAAATACTTACAGGTAAAAATCACTGAGACGGGCCAGTAACACAGCAGCAACACGCTAGCACAGTGAAAAAGTGTAAAACATGACGCACTCCAATCAGCAGCTCAGTGATACGCTAACAAAGTGAAAGTTGTTCTCCCGCAACGTATAAAACACTGATAATATTTCAAATCAAACTCAGATAAGTTACTTCTCCCTTACTTACCTTCGAACATACAGCCCTGTGTTTGTTGATATTATCCACATTTAGTTGTATGTGCGCTCTTCCGCAAGCCTTAATACATCGTAGACACTTCGTCAAATGTGTTTTAAGCTTTGGAAAATTAATCAACCAAGCCGGATATCTTTCATCAGAATTGCACGTTCCTCAAGCGCATCAGAGGACGATTTTCGTCGTAACATAAACTTTTCCTAGCGCACACTACTGACAACCAGCATTGCTTGTGGGACAACATGGCGGCAGGGGCGTGTCAAGCCAGAGGTTAAGACAAGGCGGCTATCTGATTGGCTATTATTGGAAGAGTGACTGAAGTGTGCCCAGGGAAAGAATTCAACTTGTACCATCATAAGGCACCACTTCAGGTGTATGCGCATGACCGAGGATGCGGTCTGAATATTTGGTTACCTAGCTGGGATTCTTAGAAAAGAAAAACTCAAGTCTATTGAATAAAACATGTCACGTGGCAGCACGGAAAGAGGGAAATCTAAATGTGATGCTGACACGGCTGATATTTAAATGCCAGAAATACATCACTATGTCTCTGTACTGTAAACACCTCATAGTGACAACTTTGTGGTTTGTCGTGAAGGCTCAGGAAGAACAGCTTGTCTTAAAAGGAGACAACTGACGGATTGTGGGGGGGTGGGGGAAAGACAAAAAGTAAGTCTTAAAAATAGCACATATGGGCGCTTTTGCGGGACCGGTGTGAAGACGGCAGAGAGATGAATGCTACTTCAGCATCTTGCAAAGAATCTGAAGTGAGATGTTTGCATAAATGTGACATCACTGATTTAGTAGTGCTGATCCGCGCAAAAAGAGAACAAAACAAAGAAAGCCACAACGGAAATCTCTCGAGACCTGGTAAACAATCCGTGGTAGAGCTGATGGATGGATGGACGGACGGATGATGCAAAGATGGACAACAGTTTGACTGATAAGCAATGAACACCAGGTTGGACGGATGGAGTCCCACCACTTATAAACTCCCGCAATTAAGTGCCTGCGAACACGAGCGGCAGACAATAATGATAACTGACTGCGAGTCTTTCGCGTTCATATTGGTCTTTTTTGTTCTTCACAGCGGCAACATAAAACAACCTGGCTGCCTCCATTCGTCTTCTTCCTCGCGCGCTCACATTTAATTACGATATCAAACGTAGCGGGGAGGATCCTTTGTGCAGGCTACCATTGCGAAAATCTGGGCTTGTGATTATTTAAAATAAACACGCTGGCTGTGATTAATGGCTCGCTTTGCGCCTTGAGGATTTTAAATTGAACAACTAACACACAAACGCACGCACACACTCGCACAATATAAAAGATTAAATATGCTTCGCTGATTTCATGTTGTTTCCCCTCCACACAGATTAATGTCTACAAGCAGGGGAAAAGAGCGTACGCATAAAAGTAAAAAGGCATAAAAGTTTAAAACGGGACCATTTTTGTTGCATTTGCGAGTGTGATGAATAACTCAAAAGTAGAAACAAAAGAGTGGTAGCGCGGGAACAACGTGCAGATGGTCACGTCTCGGTCCAAAGCGCCGGGAGGCAGACCCTGCATCCACGCCCGACGAGTTCATTCCGAAGCAGATGGTTTTCACCCCAAAAAATGGACTCGCGTCACAACAGAGAGGTCGAGAACTTCCTGCTGTCATGCAAAGTGCACGCATAGGGATTGTTTTTAAATCTTAACCCGCAATCCCTCTCTCTAGTAGTAGGATTAGTAATAGGGGTACAAGTATTATTATTAATTTTGTTACTGTTTTTATTATTATTAATAGTAGCAGTAGTAGAAGAAAAAATAGAAGCGAGATGTGGAAAAGGGGAAAAAAAAAATCTCAATCCTTAAAAATTAATAACACTGTATATATTTTAAATGGCAAAAATTACAAATAAGGGATTAAAAAATATCCAAAGTCATAAAAACGTCTCTCTAGTAGAGGTGCAAATATTATTATTAATGTTGTTACTGTTAATATTAGTAGTAGAAGAAAAAATTAGAAGCTAGCTGTGGAAAGGGGGGGGGAATCTCAATCCTTAAAAATTAATAACATACTGTATATATATTTTAAATGGCAAAAAATACAAATAAGGAATTAAAAAAATAAATATTAAAGTCAAGTCGTAAAAAACTCTCTAGTAGTAGTATTAGATGTAGGGGTGCAAGTGTTATTATTAATGTTGTTAGTGTTATTATTAGTAGTAGTAGTAGAAGAAAAAAATAGAAGCTAGATGTGGAAAAAAATCTAAATCCTTAATAATTAATATACTGTATGTATTTTAATGCCAAAAAATACAAATATGGAATTAAAAAAATAAAAATCCAAAGTCAAGTAGTACAAAAAGGAAAAGAATTCAATCATTAAAATTTAATAACATACTGTATATATATTTTAAATGGAAAAAAAATACAAATAAGGAATTAAAATATAAATATCCAAAGTCAGGTAGTAAAAAAAACTCTAGTTGGGGTGAAAGTATTATTAGTATTAATGTTATTATTGTTGATATTAGTAGTAGTAGTAGAAAAAAAAATAGAAACTAGATGTGGAAAAGGGGGGGAGTGAGGAAATCTTAACCCTTAAAAATTAATAAAATACTGTATATATTTTAAAAGCCAAAAAATACAAATAAGGAATTAAAAAAATAAATATCTAAAGTCAAGTAGTAAAAAACTCATTCTAGTAGTAGTATTAGTAGTTGGGGTGCAAGTATTATTATTAATTTTGTTACTGTTATTATTATTATTAGTAGTAGTAGTAGATAAATAAAAAATAGAAGGTAAATGTGGAAAGGGGAAAAAACAAAATTCTTAAAAATGAATAACATACTGTATATATATTTTAAATGGCAAAAAAGGTAAATATGCAAAGTCAAGTAGTAAAAAAAAAAACAATGAAATAAAAATTTAAAAAAAATTGAATAAATGTGAAAATCTGAACGGTTTAATAAAAGAATTTAAAAATGATTAAAAAAGATGATATGGTAGGCCAACTGTAAGCTTAAATGTCTATAGTGAAAGACCTTTGAAAAATTGTGAAATTAGAAACTCGTTTGTCTGGTAATAGAAAAAGAGAAAAAGAAAAATTAAGCTCCCTCCACCGAGGTGGCCTCATTATTTTTGTGGCCAATGACTTGTGAGACGTGTTCTACAAACACTCAACACAACCATTCACTCCTTTATTTGTGTCCTCGTAAGGATTTGCCGTGATAAACGTTAAACCTGTTAGCCCAGACCGTTTCCGGAGCAGATCACGCATGAGAAATCGCTCAACACATCCGACACGACAGGATAATTGCTCAAGATAATCTTTCCAAAACATCTGTGAAATCCATCCATGAAATTTGGCTCAATGGACGATACGAGCCACCTTATAGGCTGTGGCTGTGAGCAAACAACAAGCTGGACTGGAACCAAACAATAATCAACCGTCTCCCGTCGCAAACGTGCCTCCGACCGTTACCAATGGCTGCGACCGATCAGCGGGGTTGGTTTCCAGGGAGTTGCGTCCCTCGTGGCGTGGACCCAATCCGTGCCTAAAGCGTACGCTCGCCTCACATCGGAGGGAGAAAAAGAGAGGGAGAAATAAAGGCCTGACCTAAATACAGGTAATTCACCAGAATGGATCGCAGACAGCAGCCAGTGAGATGAATGCAAAGTTTCCTCTCTCTCGTTAAAATACCTTTTTTTTTTTTTTGGTTAAACTAAGCTGCTCGTCACGCTGATTGAGCGATGGAACGGCGGCGCGAGGCAAACTCATCTGTCACAATAGGAGACGTAGGAAGAGGTGACAAACCATTTAAGCTTCCCTCCTACACTGTACAACAACGGAGAGGAAAAAAAAAAAACATCACCATATGGGAATAACTAAGAGCAGCACCTGAATACACAAGACAATTGGGACTATTATTAGCCCCTTTCACACCGCCTTCCTAGCAAATTGGCACATCAGAGGTGTAACAGCATTTTATTTGCCTCTCTCTCTTTCAGACGGAACACGACAACGCGCGCTGTTCATTCACAAAGCCGATGCGGGTTCGCGCTTTCGGATCGTTTCACGTGTGGTGACATCTGCCACGGCGACAATTGCTTTTGAAACAAAGAGGTCTGGGCAGTCATTCCCGAGTGTTCACCTTTGTACCGTGGTCGTGGCGTCCCTGCTCTAATACGACGTCGGAAAGCTGCAGATTTGCGGGTCGACAGACATCGGAACCAATGGACCTTTCCGACCTGTCGATCACTCGTACGATAATAGCCAATCAGATAGCCGCATTGTCTTAACCCCTGGCTGGACACGCCCCTCACGCCATATTGTCACGCATGCAATACTGGTTGTCAGTAGCGTGCGCTTGGAAAAGTTAATGTTACGAAGAAAATGGTCCTCATCGTGCAATTCGGATGAAAGATAACCGCCTAGGTTATGATTCATTTTCCACAGTTGACGAAGTGTCTAGGATGGATTAGGGCTCGCGGAAGAGCGCACGTACAACTAAATGTGAACAATATCAACAAACACAAGTCTTTATGTTCGAAAGTAAGTGTGGGAGAAGTATCTTCTCTGAGTTTGATTGAATTGTTGTCAGCGCTTTATACATTTCAAGAGAACAACTTTCACTTTGTTAGTGGATCACTGACCTGATGAATGAAGTGTTTCATGTTTTATGTCGAAGAGTCAGGTTAGGGATAGGTAAATGCGCTAAGTCATGCAAGAGAAATGTCTATTTCTTTCACATCGGACTTTTAAGACAGAGCACTGGGTTCCATTACGAGCCAAATCAAATGAATACACCCACTCACTTATAAAGACTACAATGATATTACTCGTGATCCTTCCAAGTAAAAAGTACTCGCCCTGCTTTACATGCGCAGTACAATTCCTCTATTTTATCCTGTTGGATTTCAATATGAAGTTTGTGAGGCGTCAAACTTTTTTGCATCGATCGCCAACGTTTCGCTATAACTCTGACATTGCGTCGTCCTCTGTCCAAAATCTTAATTCCATGTACATACCCTTGCGTGAAATAGTTGAACCTTCTCTGTAGAACCCTCTTGCACAAGTCTGGCGCATTTGGCAAAAAAACATACCGCAATGTTGTCTGGAATACGCGATAGAGAATCCACCTCGAACCTGTTCTGTTCAGTCGCCATTTTGGAAGATTGTGGGATATGGCAACTGTAGCTAAGGGGGGGGCGGAGCTGAAGATCGCCAGTCGGAAAAGTCCATTGTGCGTTGAGGAATTCGATGCATGGGAACGTTAGTGGGATAGAGACACAAAAGCGGCGTGGGCGGTGAGTCTTGGGTGTTAAATTTCACACTCTGGTTGCAGCTTGCCACAACCCACTTCTGTTACCCATCTGATACTATTTCGTATCCCGGCGAATTCGCAGGTCGACTCGCTGCACGCGGCCCTCTGTGTTGAAAGCGATTGTCGCCGTCACGCTAAAGCGTGAACTTGGGCAGCGGACAGCGCGTTATCCTGCTCGGATGAGCTCTGTCTGAAAGCCTCAGGCGAATAAATTACAGCTCGACTCTTACGCCTCTGAAGGGACTGTTCTTTGAAACTGTAATTCAACAACAATTCAACACAAAAGGAGTATAGGCAGTGAGTACAGGGGGGGGGGGTAGGGAGGGGGGTGTCACAGTTTGCCGCTACACGTGAGTGTTCTGCCACAGACACGTGTCTGCTTATATCTTGCGTCTTTCGTCAGTTGCTGATACCTTCTTGATCGTTAGTGGGAATGCCACTTAGTACAGAGGATCTTTCACATGAGGCTATTTTGGGATATTTAATAGTTCCAAGAACTGGAGCATCTACGTAGGCGGCCAGGTAGGATGTGCGATGACTTACAGCCTCTTGCTCCACTGGTGGGTGAAGTCTGGAATGATAATCGCCACTTCTGCCAAAGAGAATTTTTTTATTCTTTTTTTGGGGGGTGTTGGCTTTGGTTGGTATAGTTTGGTATTTTCCATGCTGAGCACTTCTGAGCTGGCTTTTCGTCCCTAATTGTGCAAAACAATGGCTATTCACGATTCTGCATCTGTCATGGCACAAATCCTGCATTTTCAGGAACTAATATAGCATAATTCACCAGAGCTGGCAGGCTCGTGTTTCCACAGGTTGTCGCTTGTACCTGCACTACATTTAGCGATTATGTTGGAAGAAAAATGGTTACAAAATTATCAAGTTACCTCGCTACCAGGGTTAGATGATGAATTTGGGAAGTAATTTGGGGGATTTTGGAGGTCTTTTTACACAGCAGATGCCAGTCAGAACTGCGTAGAAAATGGGAAGACCAATTCTATTTGTGATTTTTCTGTAAAGACAGTCAGCAGGAGTTGCTATATTTCTAAAACTAGGACTGAACGCAGCATCAGAACCAGTAGATGTACCAAGAGCTCAACGGAATATAGCTCAGATTATCCAGGATCGCCACTCCGTGTTGGGGGGATGTGGATCCTCCTGTTTAAGGTCAATAAATACCAAAGTGCTAACTGCCGTCGGCCGCCGAAGCTGTGTAGTTTCCCCACCGGCAGAGGCCACCCCATGGCCGTCTCTTTGCTGAGCAGTTATTTGTAACACTGTAATATATTGTAGTATAAACGACTTGGAAAAATGGATGGATGGATAAACGCCTTGTGATTGAGTTAACGGTGTACGCCACCTCTCAACCAAACTCAGCTGTGATAGGATCCAACTCACCCAGGACCCTTATGAGGACAAGTGGTACAGAATGGATGCATAGCCGGATGGACAGATTGATAATGTAAACACAATATACAAGTACAGTAGAGCATCGGTTCTTGACCACAATCTGTTCTACAAGGCTGTTCGAAAACCGATTTGTTGGAAAACTGAATCAACCGCCGCGCGAGTTATGTTATTTCCAGGTTTTTTTTTTTCGGGGTTTCATTCGAATTGACAATAACAAAGCGCGTCGTGGGTGGGTCAGCTGGTCTGGCCGCGCGCGTTCTGTTATTTCCAGGTTTTGTTGCGGGCGTTCGAGTACCGATTTTCGTTCGAAAACAGAAGCAAAAAAAAAAAAAAAAAAATCTAAAACTTTTCATTCGATAACCGATTTGAGAACAAAAGAGAGAACAGAGGGAGTACTGTATGCAAAGAAAAATTTAATTTAACAGTTCTAGTATTAAAAAAGCCTATTTTTTTCTCAATAACTGGCTGAAAGAGGGGAGAAAAATTGACTACGGAGTGCTGGACTAAATCAACTACACTTTTACGTGATACATCCAGAAGATGTACGGAAGATTAATGAAGGGGATTTGTTGGACTTTTCAGCAAGGTCAAAACACTCAAAAATCATCCGGTTTGCTTCAAAACCACACACTTAATATAAAAGCCAATAGGAAGCGTAAACCTGCTGAGACTCAAAGGCTTGGAGAAGCTCTTTTGGGCTTTGTGGCTTCTAAATCAAGCATTCCGGCCTCATCTGACCCCTTCACCGTCAGCGGCGACCAAACGCGGAGCACGACTGTCAACATCGCCCCAGCGAGCTAATTCCAGATGAAACGACATCTGATGTGACTGTCAAGCGACTGTGATCGGCAGGGGGGGGGGCTCAGCAGGCCTGTAATGAACCCCGTAAAGTTTGAAAAATATTAGCCCTTCGCACTACTTCAACCGATCAAAGCTTAGTGGACACGTCTATCATAAGAGGACACATGTAAAAGTCTCAAAAACTGATGTTTGACACTGAACAGGAAGTCAGACGTTTTAGTTTGAAGTAATCATTTGTGGGAACATTTCGTGGGGGTCGGCATACTTTGAAGAACACAGATAAGGGATTTTGCTCAACTGAATTCTAGTCGGAAGCCTGGATCGACCAAGACTGATGGCAAACGCTAAATTACAAAACTTTTTTTTTTTTCCCCCCCAGCCTCCAGCATCGAATGTGGGCAGAACATGGCATCCAAATTTGATGATTATTTTGTGGATTCACTCGGAAAAATAAAGCGCGTGGGCGTTTTGTTGCTTGCGGCTTTAATTTCTTACAAACGTTAGTCGTAAACTTCGGGTAAATTACATACCGAGGTAAATACACGAAAGAAAAGCAATTCTTTAACCTTTTCTTTATGAAGCAAATTTGTACCATTTCTCCTAGTCAATGACCAAAGTTTTTTTTCCTGAAAAGCAGTAATCAAGTACTTTGGTTTAAGTTTACAAAAACAATACATAATCTACATACAAATTTTGGCCTCGTTAATTATTTTTTTTTTTTAAACGTTTTGTATTCTTTAACTGACTTGAGGCAGGTTACTACTTTTTAGGTCAAGAAAAACTCACAAAAAGCATCAATATTTAACTTATTTGATCAGCGGGGCATACCTCGAAGACACAAACTGGCAGTCAGCAGTAGCTTGGAGCTGGGGGGGGGGCTGGGTTGTTCGCTACGAATTGATTTTTCATAGTGCGTGTGTGTGTGTGTGTGTGTGTGTGTGAGGGACAAAGAAGTCCATGCCTGATGCTATTGACTGCTACTCTTGAGCTCTTGTACAATCTATTCTTCATTTGCAGTCCAAATGCCTCATTAACTAGATTGGCACTTAAATTGGGAGGTGCCCTCCGCTAAGGCCCGAAAAAAAAAAAAAATAATAATAATAATTCAGGCCAGCCTACAGTAATTTGGATCTTAAATCTTATTTTAAAGCAACACATCACACTTTGAAAGCAAATCAAAACTAGTGGTGTTTTAAAAAAAAAAAATGGTTGAAATAATTAATTAATTAAATAAATAAATAAAAAGCAACAATACTGAGTCAAGAGCAAACCCAAAAGTGAATCAATTCATCCGACACATCAAATACAGTGGAAATGCCAAATTCTTTGAATGGTACGGTGGGAATTGTGATGTTAATAGTTTCATGGTCAACAGCAAATCATCAAACGTCGCCACCATGGCCCGCACATATAAGTTTACAATGGACCTTTCCGACTTGTCAATCACTCGTACAATAATAGCCAATCAGATAGCTGCATGGTCTTCACCGCTGGCTGGACACGCCCCTCTCGCCGTATTGTCCCACAAGCAATGCTGCTTGTCAGTAGCGTGCGCTTGGAAAAGTTAATGTTATGAAGAAAATGGTCCTCAGATGTGCAATTCTGGTGAAAGATATCCTGCTAGGTTACAAGGGGCCCGCTTGATTCATTTTCCAAAGCCTAAAACACAGTTGACGAAGTGTCTACGATGGATTAAGGCTTGCGGAAGAGCGCACGATCGCCAACGCTTCGCTGTAACTCCGACATTGCGTCCTGCTCCGTCCGAAATCTTAATTCCGTGTACATATCCTTGCGTGAAATAGTTGAGACCTCTCTGTAGAACGCTCTTGGACAAGTCTGACGCATTTGGCAAAAAACATACCCAAATATTATCTGGAATACGTGATAGAGAATCGACTTCAAACATGTTCTGTTCAGTCGCCATTTTAGAAGCTTGTGGGACCTGGCTAAGGGGGCGGAGCTTAAGATCGCCATCGGAAAGGTCCATTGGAATTTAGTATCTAGCGCATGTGATTTTAGTTCGGTAGTATGTCAGTAAGTCAGATATTTACACCATGAGGAAAACACAGTCAGTTTTGAGGATGGAAATGCCCTCAACTTCATAAATTCTGAAAATGAAGGTTATTGGTTCCGTGCCAATGTCTTGCACCCACAATGTCTTCAAGGTTTCAACTTGGTTTTTCAACTGAGGAGCATAAAAAGCCACGACTTTTCCCCATCTCGCAATTAATGAACCGACTAGAGCAATCAAGTGCAAACCCCACAAATGTTTATCGTTTTCATAAAATGAATTCTTAAACATGAAATCCTCCATATAGAAGACAGCAATCTGCTAATCGCTCTCGAACTAATTTCCCCGGAGTGCGTATTTAGAGCACATTAGAAAGATGATATTTGACGCCGCGCCTCACCTCTCCTCATTGCGCCTGAAATGACGCGAGGCCTATGCCGGTTCCTGAGACGGTTGCTAATTCCATCCGCGGACAACATCCAGTGGTTGTCTTCACACAAACTGCGTTTTTATTTGAATAGCCACTGATAATCCTTTTAACTAATCCACATCCAATCTCTCACAATGCTAATCCGGGAGGCGTGACGGCCCACGTAAACACTCCGAACGGGGCCCCGGCGTGAATAATGACATCGTTTTGGTTCATTTGTTGGCGCCGACTTCAGGCTCTCGCATGCTGGCAGGCTGATGCGCTAATTTTATCGTCGAACATGACCAGCGTGAGCCAATACACGTAAAGCACAATTGGAGTTAATCTTACATGACGCTCTGCTGACCCAGTGTTGTTTTAGAGCAGCCGTGACCACGTTTGTTAACCCCCAAAACTCACTACATCAGCCAAAAGCTTTTTTCTTAACAAATTCTTGCATAAGAAAAATTGAACAACGGCTGTACACTCATACTGAGCTGACTATAGATTTATGCAGTTTTCACAGTCACAATGGGAGAAAAAACATACTGTGACTACAAAGTGGCTACATTTTTGATCGGTGGAAACAAACACGCCAACACCCCGGAGCGGAGATTCAAACCCAGATCCTCCAAACTGTGAGGAACACATGAAAATCACTTTCCACCGTGCTGCCCAGCGGTGGTAGCGCAATACACACAGTCGCACAGTGAGGAAGTTTGCAACAGAAATAGAAAGAGAAGAAATAATTCATGCTAACTCTCCTTTGGGTGGAAAAATTACAGCGCGGCAACGTAGAGAGGAGGAGAAGGTTGTTTTCAGGCAAATTCATGGCTGCAATTATGGAATCAAGAAGAGGGCTCTTTATTGCTTAAAGTGATAGCTTCTTTCCACAATGTGTGCCTTAAAATGCCTCGATTGAGAGGCCGAAAGTAGCTAATATTTCTTGATGAACACGAAGATGTACAGTTATAATGTGGAAAATTACTAGCTTCCACCCAGCTGGCAGTTTGCATTAACAGAGAACATTATCGGTTAGCCGCCTGGACTTCAACGTTTTACGATAAGTATTCAAAATTAAACTCAAACATAAAGCTCCATATTGAGTTAAGGATTTAATGCTAAGATATTCTGTTGCACAGTTTTCTGAAGTCTCACGCATGACGGTTTAACTTTCAAGCTTTTGTACAATTTCTAGCTACCCGGCAGCTAGCGTTAGCAACTAACGTTAGTCACATCACAGCCTTTCCAGTACTGTGCGTGATCATTCAAAACCTACAACTGACGACAAAGTGATCACACGTGTAAGCCGCTGGCTAGCTAGCTAGCTAGAAGATAGCATTAGCAGCTAACAGGAGTAGTGATCAGCCTGAACTTCTCTTCAATAACCGTTACAATAAAGCCAAAAAAAAAAAAAGGTAAAACATAAAAAAATATGAGTTTTTATGAGATTTGCTGAGGACTCAGTACAACCCTGGATTTCAATGTCTCATGACGATGATTCAATCTACGTTTTTTCCGTCTTTCAACACAATTTCCAACCTTAACAACTCATCTACCTGACTACCTTTGATAAGTGACGACTAGCTAGATAGGTCATCAAAGTGCTCTTTACTTTAGGGTAGAAAAGCTCGTCTTGCTTTGAAATGATGTCAGATACTGTCTGGTAAAAATGGCTATAGCTAGCGGCTAGCTTCAGCATGTAACGTGACCATTTGGCAGCCTGGACTTCAATGTCTCTTCAAGATTGTGTCCCATGTCAACAAAAAAGCTAAAGCCTGGCGCACAGTTTTGATGAGGAGCTGTAACAAGTTCTTGTGAGAAACTCTACCTTTGTTGACTATTTGATTTTGTGTGGGTGAGCGACAAACTAGCTAGAAGCTAATAGCGATCTGGACATGCCCAATCCTTCATTCCGAATGAGCCACCCTTACTCTCGCAATGGCATCCTTTAACACCGTTGCAAACCGGGGCTTAGCCCACGTAGATGTTCTAATTTAACAAATAAGCGAGGCAGACAGCGTGTGGGTCCTCTGCATAAGTTAAAACCTCGGAGGGAAGCGCCACGAGCCGACTCAACAAAAGGTTGGCTTACTCTTAACAACGATGAAAAGGTGGCTACGGGCGCCTTTTTTTTAATGCGCTAATTTAAAAAGTTAATTGGCTGGGTGACAGCGGGATAGAAGGCAGTGCGACATGGGGCGATGGAGCAACCCTTGCCCGCCAGCTTTTTAAAGCGCAGCGGCGCTTGCTGCACAGAGGCATGCTGGGAGAGAAAACACTACAGGAGGTACGGGAAGGAGATATAGTGACGGTAAACTAGAATCTCATCTTTACGCTGGCATGCTTTGACAAGAGCTCACATACGCATTTGTAATGTTACAATAAAAAGTTGTGTTTTGACAACAACGGCATCAAACTTAATGTGTCATTTAATAAGCCGGCTCAAGATCATGCTGTTCTTCCAAACACGAGGAGTCAGATCAGCTAATTCGGGCTGACATTTGTGTGCATATTTTAGATTGATAAGGAATGATACACAAAAAGCTAATTTACATAATAGTGTCAGAACACTAAGTTTCTCTGGCCACGATTTGACAGCTAGGCGAACGTCTACTACAGCGACGCATTAACACGTCAAAGCCAAAAGTTAAGCTAAATTGCAGAGCAGTGCTAATGTCTGAGCATCTATTTACTCTACGCGAGCAAAAACAGCAGCATGCGCACAACATCTCAGACTAATTAAAGTGTGTGAAAACATATTAATCAAACGACATAAACATCTGGTTAGATCGTTGGCCTCACAGTTCTGAGGACCCGGGGTTCAATCCCGGACCCGCCTGTGTACAATCCGCATCTTCTCCTCGTGCCTGTGTGGGTTTTCTCCGGGAACTCCGGTTTCCTCCCACATCCCCAAAACATGCATTAATTGAAGACTCTAATTCAGGGGTCACCAACGCAGTGCCCGTGGGCGAATGGTAGCCCGCGAGGTATGTTCTAAAAATGCCATAGGCCACAAATTGTTACTATTATTTGTGCTTTAAATTCTGAATCTGACTTGCTTATGTGACTTAAAATTTTTAAAATACCTGTCATGTCATTTACTACAATAAATTAAAACGAAAATATTTTATGTACGTGTAATGAACTGAGTCTGAAATTTGCCGCAAGCAGGTCACGTAGCGTCATCATACGATCGCTGCTCACGGAGTAGCCCTCAGTCTCAAAAAGGTTGCTGAGCCCTGCTCTAAATTGTCCCTAGGTGTTATCATGAATGTGATTGGTTGTTTGTCTCAATGTGCCCTGCAACTAGTTCAGGGTGGACCCGGCCTCCCGCCCGAAGATAGCTGGGATAAGCTTTTGCACTCCCGTGACCTTTGTGAGGATAAGCGGCTCGGAAAATGAATGGATAAAACATCCACCCATCCATTATCTTTGCCGCTTATCCTCACGATGGTCGCGGGGAGTGCTGGAGCCTGTCCGAGCTGTCAACGGGGAGGAGGCGGGGTATACCCTGAAGTGGATGCCAGCCAATCGCAGGGCAGATGGAGACACACAAACAGTCGCACTCACAATCACACATAGGGGCAATTTAGAATGTCCAATTATTGTTGCATGTTTTTGGAATGTGGGAGGAAACCTGAGCGCCCGGAGAAAACCCACGCAGGCACGGTGGGGGTGGCGGGGGTGTGGGGGAGGGAGAGAACATGCAAACTCCACACAGGCCGGTCCGGGATTGAACCCGGGACCTCAGAACTGTGAGGCCAACGCTTTACCGGCTGATCCCACCGTGCCGCCCGGATAAAACATTTTCATCACAATTGCAAGAAAAGATGATTTGCACACTCATGCTCACTCGTAACCACGCCAGAAACACACGTTTGCGCGCGCGCACGCGCACACACACACACACAACACACACACACACACCACACACACACACACACACACACACACACACACACACACTTGGCTGCAGGAGAACACCAGCTGACAGGTGCTGTTTCCATGAGTGGCTTCCATCCACCCATTATGTAGTGTGTTTGTGTGCCTGAATGTGTGTGTAGGTCCCCCCCCCCCCCCAAGTCCCAAGCAGCCCACCCCCTCACCTCTCCACCTGCACTTCCTTCCTCTTCTCTCCCACCGTCTATGACTTTGCCACCATCCTTCTACAAAAAAATCTCTCTCTCTCTCTCTCTCTCTCTCTCTCTCTCTCAGAGATTGACATGAGCTGCGAGAGCACACCCGGGGCCTGCGATGAATACCAACATATCTCGAGTTCGCTGTGCAGCCCGAAGAGTTGGGGAGTGCCGAAAACCTCTTCGGCTGACGGCTCGTCCTCCTCTGCGCGGGTTGCAGGGCGCGCGACCAATAAATTGAGAAGCCGAAAAAAGGAGTCTGAAGCTCATTAACACGTGGAGCGGATGCAAGAAAGAAAAGCGCGTGGTTTATTTTCAGTGAGGATAGTGCAAAGAACAAAGAGACTTATCAGATCAACATGCAAAACATTTTCCTTCTGCTTCACAATTGTCCAAGAATTTTTTTATCTACATAACAGTATTTTAATATATATTGTTAAAAACAGGTCGATTATGGAAATATTAAGTAAAGTTTGTCTGTAATTAAAGTGCCACTATCATGAAACGCATAATTTTGAGTACGTTATCAATGAAAAAACAAGCAGCCGGAATGGACCCATCCGTTTTTTTTTCCCCACCACACAACATGATTTTGGCGTGTATGGCTTTTTGTCACTCCCGCCATGAAAATCCTCTCGGGGGATTTGTTTTGGAGAAGAAACGGGAAGTGACGTTGTTAGCAGACGCCCACTCAGGCGGCCTCGTGTGTTTATACCAGTTTTACCTGCTGGAAAGTAGCTCTTTGTTGCTTCGTGTTAGCCAAAATGCCGGCTCGTTGTATTGCTGGAAACTGTTCGAACACTCGGGAGGATGGATTTACCCTTCACAAGTTTCCAAGAGACCTAGTTCGTCGTGAAAAATGGATCGGACGGGTACAAAGGACGACAGCTTCATGGGTTCCAGATGATAGGTAGGTCTGTGTATATAGTAAAAAATAATAATAATAGTTGGGGTGGGGGGCGCGTAATGCTGTCAGAATGTAACAAAAGATCCACGCACGTAAGTCAGGGCTGCTAAATGTATCATTATACCCATCAGCGCCGGGCACGGCTTCGGACGAGGGGCACGGCTATGGCTGAGCTGGCTCATACATACTGTCTGGGACAGAAGTGAGCCGCAGATCATCTAAATATGGCTCAAAACGATTGGGTAATATTGCCCCGGTCACTTCACTCGATTGTAAGATGTTCTCTTCTTTGAAAAGCGCTTCCGTGTCCCATAGCAGGTGAGCGGACGAGGGGCCGCCCGCGGACAGGAACGGCTTCGGCCGGGCTGGCTCATACATACTGTCTGGGAGTCTGTTGTTCGCATATCATCGAAATATGGCTCAAAACAATAGGATAAAATTGCCCGGTTACTTGAATCGATTGTGAGATATTTTCTTCTTTGAAAAGAGCTTCCATGTCCCATAGTGGGTGACGCAGCATGTTTTCAGTGGCGAATGTCCCGGTGTGACATCATGAACAGACGATGCAGGTAATATGGCTGCCACTTGGATGTCGAATGTGACTTCCGCAACTTTGCGCATGGGTGACGCGCTGTCCGCTCATATTTACTTTTTCGTATGGATATTGTGAAGTGAATAATATTATATGTATTTTTGATTACATTATTTTAGGATGTTTATAGGCATGACAGTTGACCTTTAAGTTCTCCTTTTGTTGTTTGAATTAGCTACTTTTGTTTTTGTTCAACTTTACACCGATTAGATCAGCCCGATCGGATCGGCCGAGAAACGGCATTCTTTTGTTGATCGGTGTTGACGTGATGATTCGCTGATCCAATCAATGATGTCACTGAAAGACATTTACTCCCAGTCGCCATCGTGCACAGTATATCTGGATTCAAAAACTAGTTTATTTTTATGTCGTCGAATTTATTCGACTTTACAGGCTCAGGACTTTACAGATTTTTGGGGCCGATCACCGATGAGCGAGTTTAGTATCCCGATCCCAGCCTCACAATCGACGCTTTAAACCTTGAAAGAGTCACATGTTTACAGAAATGTATACGTTCACCGCGCAAACATCTGCAACGACGCGGCGGGGAGTCGGAACCCGCTCGCCGGATGCGGGCGTGTCGGCGGGGACGCGGCGGGGGAGTGGCGGCAAAACAAAAGAGCAGCAGGTGATGTCTGGCGAGATAAGCGACGCCTTTCACCCCCCCCGCCGGTCGTCTGATGTGCGCCGCTTGAAAAAAAAATTCTCCGGCGCTGTTCGCGGAAAACACACCCCTGGCTTCGTTTGATACCAAAGTCAAGTATGAAAGAAAACCAGACAGATCCAGAGTAAACATAATCAAACCTTTTTTGATTCCGCACGTTGGCTTATGTTGCCGTCATCAATGAAAAAACTGTTTTTGGCAGGCATCAATGCTGCTGTGACGTCTCGCTGCGAGAACGGAACAACACTGCGCTTCGTACCGAATCCAATTTAAGGCCAGAAAAACTACGCTTGCTCTGCCGCTAATTGGAAAAAGACTGCAAAGGCTTTAAAAAAAAAAAAAAAAGGGAATAAAAGTACCTGGCAGCTTAAAAGAGAGAAAAAAAAAAAAAAAATCAAGGACTCGCTATTTGGCTGTTCATAACTTCAATCAACTCTTCTTAAGTGTAAATGACAAACCCGTCTGAAAACTTTTTATAAGCACGTGGATGGTCGCAGCTAAATATTGCACTCAATTTTTGCCTCAACCGCTTTCACGTGATTAATCACTCATCTATTCCAACCAATCGAAAGAACCTTTACCAATCAAACCATCGCCTAAAGAACGATGAGACCTTTACAGATTCTAGTGTGGAGCTTGGCTCTCGGGAGTCTGCCGCTAGTGATCCTCCACTATGTTCTACTTCTCCGACCGTGCCCCCACTTTATCGGAGATTTTTTTGCGGAACGCATCCACTCTTTCGTCACGGAAAAACTCACTTCTTCTTCTTCTCCTTTTCCTTTCGGCTTGTCCAGTTAGGGGTCGCCACAGTGTGTCATCCTCCTCTCTTGCACCCACTGTCCTCATGTCCTCCCTCAGCCTTCTCTTTGGTCTTCCTCTCTCTCGCTCTTTTGCCTGGCAGCTCCATCCTCAGCACCTTTCTACCAATATGAGTATACTCTCTCGCCTCTGAACATGTCCAAACCATCGAAGTCTGCTCTCTCGAATCTTGTCTCCAAAACATCCAGCTTTGGCCGTCCCTCTAATGAGCTCATTTCTAATCCTATCCAAGCTGCTCACTCCGAGCGAGAACCTCAACATCTTCAATTCTTCTACCTCAAGTTCTGCTTCCTGTTGTCTCTTCATTCTCTAATCCGTCCATCACGGCCGGCCTCACCACTGTTTTATAGACTTTGCCCTTCATCCTAGCGGACATTCTTTTGGCACATAGAACACCAGACACCTTCCCCCAACTGTTCCACCCCGCTTGGACCCGTTTCTTCACTTCCTTCCCACACTCTCCATTGCTCTGGATTGTTGACCCCAAGGATTTGAACTCGTACACCCTCGCCATCTCTTCTCCCTGGAGCTTCACTCTTCCCCCACCGCCCCTCTCATTCATGCACATATATTCTGTTTTACTTTGGCTAATCTTCATTCCTCTCTTTTCCGGTGCCTCCTCCCGAAAAACTCACTATACCATGAAAATCTGCAGTTAATAGAGGTGATGCACTTTTCATCTGTTTAATAAATTCTGGAGTAACACAAATACAGCTAGCAGTGACCACACTAACTCAGGTCCTGCTGTCGGCCACAGCTCACACCTCGACACTCACGCAGAAATCGCGCATCACACAGTTAGGTCCCGTCTCTTAAAGGCACGCATCCAACACAGATTCTACAACAGCATTTTCTACTCTCTGTATGCACATATTTTGGGGTGTAATATTTTTACATTTTAATCAGATAAAAAATTATAACTATCAGATAAAAATTAAAGTGTGTGGGAAGAGTGAAACCAGCTGTATTTTTTCATACGGTCTCTAAATCGCAGATTTTCATCTATTGCGGATGGGTTTGGAACCACATGCTATTTGGAATTACTGACGACTCCTATTGTCGTTGATATTGGCACTATTTTTTTTTCTGAAAATGACTTTTGCATTCAGGTTTGCGATGAAGTACAATTAGCAAACTGCAAACATTGCTTCGTCACATGATAGTGTGTAGGGAATTCTTTGAGAGGTCGACTCACCTAGGCCTGGGGGGTTCTCAGGACAGGGCGGCAGG